>NW_027137609.1:2328-602328 GCF_001692895.1 Cenococcum geophilum 1.58
CCCTCATAATGTTTTATACAGGCCGTAGCTTTACGGTATTAAAGTCGCTTAAGGTCTATAATTAATTCTTTCTCTCTTACAGTTTTACATCCATATGAGTTCACCAGCGGTTTAAGGTGAGCTAAAAGACAAGCTCTCCCTACCCCTTATGCCTCTCCATCTCGCTCCTCGCGCTCTAGCCCCTAAGGCACATATAAACTCTTAGAGCCACACCAAAATTAAGGGCTCACATAAATGCGCTCTGACGTAGACTATATTAGGCTAATTTCATACTGTGACCATCTGTCGCGCTGTAGATGTTAAATGGTAAGATCATAAGGACATTAACGAGGCACATAAGAGACTCTCTATGTAGAGACACAGGTGCATCGTTACTCGATGCAGAGTAATACCCCTACATGTTTTAAGTTTTAACAGATTTATTGTCCCGGCAGCCGGTCGCCTAGGTTAAACTCGGACTCTAGATATAAAGCCTATTCTAGCGCCCTTTTCTGAGATAATAAGGTATAAGATCCGGTCCGTAACACATAAGAATCCTATCACGGAACCCTTATGCCTTCCGCACGAGCTTAATGAAACGCCCAAACGTTCAGTCACGTATCTCAGATAACAGCAGAAAGAATAATTCGCAAACACATAAGATAAGAAAGAAAAATCAGAGACAGGACGGGGAATATAAAAGACACGTAGCGCTGTAGAAGACGGCTTAACTAAGGAGGAATGGGTAGTAGCTATTAAAAGCCAGGGAAAAGACAATGAGACAGATATATAGCAGCAGATAACGAACAGGCAGTGAGAGGCTAATACAAGGTACTAAGGGGAAGCGCTGAAGAGGATCAGTAAAGGAAGAAGGAGCAGATAGTGTATGAATGAGCAGGCCCTAAGACGCCCTTTTTAACCGAGATAGGTCCGATTAACTTAGTATAAATATCTAGAGTCTCCGCTATTACTAAGCTCTATACATAGCTAATTAGAAGGTATAAGACCTCGTCACCAACTATAAGGGGCGAAGCTCTTAGCGATTACTAGACAGCGTCCGCCGCAATAAGGACCGGATTTAACGCGTTAACTTTATTAACTAAGCCTATTTATAATTACTAGCGGCTATAACGTTAAAGGGCTTAAAAAGGGCGATTACTTAGTTGCTAAGAGACGGGCTCTAAAATGCCAGGTTTAGTTAAGTCTTACCTTTAAACTACGGCTAAGCATTTATTAGGTTCGTATATTACTANTTTATATAGCTACTATTTTCTAACCTATTTCTTTCCTTAGGCTATACTACTATTACCTAGGGTAAAAGTAGATAGGACGTTTAGCTTACTAACCTTATCCTTATTAAACTAGAGAATAAAGGGCCTAAACTAGATAAGCTAGCGCCGTATATAATTATATTAATAATATAAGGGAAGCAGAATTAGTACNGCAAGGTTAAGTATATAGGCTATATATATAATACTAACCCTATTCTCTACCCTCTCTCTATAATAGCCTTTTACTTCTTTAACCGCTAGGGTAAGGACGGCGCTAAAAGCTTCCTATTCTTTTAGCAGCTAGAGGACTACTATAACCTATACGTCTTCCCTAGCAGCATTAAAGTACCGTAACAGCCGCTAAGTTATTATATACAGTTTAAATAAAATAAGAAGATATTTTAGGGGATAGGGATTTACTTAAAAGAGAAGACCTATAGCGCCTATAAGCAGAGCGTCCGGTACGCCAAGCTTAGCGGCGTTAAGGAGACCTAAATTAGATGGGCCGGATACTAGAATACGGACGCGATAATAGGAGCCTACCTTAGCTACCTACCCTATACGTTTATATAGTCGATTGCCGGCTTCCTAAAGGAGGAAAAGGGCTACTTTCTTCCCCGCGTGTGGGAGGTGCTAGAGGAGGCCCTCTACTTAAAGATATGGCCTAAGACTAACGTCTAGCTAAAACGTATAGAGACCTACCACCTAGATAGGGCCAATAATAAGGTTATACAGCTTAACCTTACGGGCTTAAAATTTCTACGTCTCCTTTATACGCTTAGGGTAATCCTATTATAGGACTCGGTAATTCTATATAAGTAGTTTCTACTCCACCCCCTATAGAAGGACTCCCTTTTTAGCTGTAAGGAGTACTAAAGGTTCGCTATATAGGTAAAAAGCTCGCTAGCTAATGTAGTTACGCCAAATAAACTAATAATGCGGAAATACTAGCCCGCCTATAAGGCTATAGCTAAGCTAAAATATAAGGCCGCAATCTTAAAGATTAAGGGGGTTTAGTTATACGTATATACGATTTTAAAACGCCTTAGCGAGATAAAAAGGTTATTAGTATTATTTGTACCTATACCTATATAGATCTAATAAGGAAAGATAGGCATCTAAATAGGGCCTATAGAGTCCGTATATCTACTATCTACTATAACGTCTACTATAACGTCTACTATATCCGCGCTACCTACTTAGCTATTTACTATATTTATACCGCCCGCTTAGCTATCTACTATATCCACACCCCCTACTTTGCTATCTACTATATCCGCACCCCCTACTTAGCTATCTACTATATCCGCACCCTCTACTTAGCTATCTACTATATCCGCACCCCCTATTTAGCTATCTACTATATCCGCACCACCTACTTAGCCATCTACTATATCTGCGCCGCCCCCGCTAGCGTAGGCGTAAGTAGATACTTAACTACCTCTCCTATTTATCCTTAACCTATAGGCGCCGCTAAGAAAATATAAGATACTTTAGGGCGGTAATTTGGTATTTTAGCTCTAGGCTAAGTGGACTTTAGGGCTAGCGGGTAGGCCGTTAATTAAAGCTTTTAATCGCTGCTAGGGGGCGCACTAGTGGGTTAACGGCGAGGCTATATTCTATAGCCGTTGCCGTAGGATAATTAAGGATATAAGACAGCGCGTAGAAGACAGTACGGTAAGAGATAAGAGATAGGCTATTAACTAGCTAGAGCAGCTACGGGGCCGGCGTTCTTTAGATTAGCTTTATAAGAATATCTAATTACTAGCTCTTAGGGTAGGGGAGGGAGGGAAAGGCTTTATATTAAATAGTATATATATATATATAATACTATCTTACTATAGGACTACTATAGTAACTAAGACGCCTTAATATAGGACTATATTATAGTAACCAAGACGTCTTAATATAGGACTACTGTAGTAACCAAGACGCCTTAATATAAGACTATACTATAGTGACTAAGACGCCTTAATATAAGACTATACTATAGTGACTAAGACGCCTTAATATAGGACTATACTCTAGCGACCAAGACATCTTAATATAGGACTATATTATAGTAACTAAGACGCCTTAATATAGAAATGGCACGCGTTTAGGTGTTTAAAATTTAGAGTAATATTACGCGATTATCTAGAAGTACCAATCTAACTTAAATTATATACCTTTTCGCCTAAAATTGCGTGCAAAGGTACTTAGGGGCGGTCGCTGCGTGACCTTATGCGGGGTTTATGCTAATTATTAGTAGGGGTAGCCCTAACCTTATATTAACCTAGGCTGTAACTAAGCTAAATAACTCCCCCTAATATATAATAGGTATCGGAGGTCTGGGTTAAGCTTAGTATAACCTTAGGTTACGTATAAGCCCCTAAGGTCCTTAACATATTATCCAAATATCGCACCCCCCCTAGGTGGTGGCCCCTACTTTTTAGACGCGTTTTTAAGGCCTAGGTTAGTACTGGGTTAGTATAAAGGGCCTTAGCGCGCCTTCAACCTTATTATTGCCTTAACAATCCATTTTCCAACCCTCTACTATTCTTATGCCCGCGATAGCTCGCGTAGGGCTTCTAATTTTATATAGAAAGGCCTACNGTAATTCTAATTCTATAATATAGAGCTCTCTTCTTCTTCTCCTATAATATTTACGCGTTTAGTAGCTTTATTTACCCNCGCCNCGCTTANNNGTCTNCCCCTTACCTCTTNCNGATATAGAGTCTTTTAAGAATCTTCTTACCCTATAGTCCACTTTACGGCCAAAGGAAGCCCCCCTAGCCTCCCCCCCCTATAGCCTTTAGAGCGAATTTAAGGCCCAGACAGCGCGGCTATAGGATATTTATAAGGCCTAGCGCTTAAAGAATACTATAAGGGCGTATAAGCTAAAGCAGAAAAAGTAGGAAGACTAGTATATAAGACTAGAAGGTAATATAGACGGCGCCTAGGTAATAGAAGATAAGCTTTGCCTATTTTTAGAGCAGTAAGTTATTAACTAAGAATTATAGGCTGCTNGCTATTAAAAACGCAAGTTAAAACGGAAAGAAATATAGAAAGATAGTAAGCGGGTAAAGAAGAGGCANAAGACGGCTAAGGCGGNAGGGTAGCTAGGGGGGAAGGCAGCTATAGGGGCAGCTGTAGCTATAGGGAAAGAAGCTATAAAGGATAAGGAAGAAGAGATATAGGATAAAAAGGCCCTAGACGCCCTTTTTAATAAGATAGTCCGATACTTAGTTATAAATAGCTACATCTCCACTATTACTAAGCTCTATANATAGNAATTAGAAGGTAAGACCTTATAGCCACTATAAGGGGCAAAGCTNTTAGCGATACTAGATAGCGTCCGCNGNNATAAGGACCGGATTTAACGCGTTAACTTTATTAACTAAGGCCTATTTATAATTACTAGCGGCTACAATATTAAAGGGCTTAAAAGGGCNATTACTTAGTGCTAGGAGACGGGCTCTAAAATACCGGGTTTAGTTAAGTCTTACCTTTAAACTGCGGCTAAGTATTTATTAGGTTTGTATATTACTAGTCTATATAGCTACTGTTTTCTAACCTATTCCTTTCCTTAGGCTATACTACCGTTACCTAGGGTAAAAGTAAATAGGACGTTTAGCTTACTAACCTTATCCTTATTAAACTAGAGAATAAAGGGCCTAAACTAAATAAGCTAGCGCCGTATATAATTATATCGATAATATAGGGGAAGTAGAATTAATACGGCAAGGTTAAGTATATGGGCTATATGCGCAATACTAACCCTATCCTCTACCCTCTCTCTATAATAGCCTTCTACTTCTTTAACCACTAGGGTAAGAATAGCGCTAAGAGCTTTCTATCCTTTTGGTAGCTAGAGGACTACTATAACCTATATATCTTCCCTAGTAGTATTAAAGTACTATAACGGCCGCTAAGCTATTATACGCAGTTTAAATAGAATAAGAAGATATTCTAGGGGGTAGGGATTTACTTAAAAGAGAAGACCTATAGCGCCTATAAGTAGAGCGTCTAGTATACTAAGCTTAGCGGCGTTAAGGAGACCTAAATTAAATNGGCCGGACGCTAGAATATNGACGCNATAATAGGAGCCTACCTTAGCTACCTACCCTATATATTTATGCGGTCAATCGCCNGCTTCCTAAAAAAAGGAAAGGGNTACTTTCTTNNCTANACGCNGGAGGTGCNANAGGAGGCCCTNTNCTTAAAGATATGGCCTAAGACTAACGTCTAGCTAAAATATATAGAGACCTACCACCTAAATAGGGCCGATAATAAGGTTATACGGCTTAACCTTACAGGCTTAGGATTTCTACGTCTCCTCTATACGCTTAGGGTAATCCTATTACAGAACTTAGTAATCTTATATAAGCAGTTCCCGCTCCACCCCCTATAAAAGGACTCCCTCTTTAGCTATAAAGAGTACTAGAGGTTTACTATATAGGTAGAAAGCTCGCTAGCTAATGTAGTTACGCTAAATAAACTAATAATGCGGAAATACTGGCCCGCCTATAAGGCCGTAGCTAAGCTAAAATATAAGGCCGCAATCTTAGAGATTAAGGGGGTTTAGTTATATATATATACGATCTTAGAACGCCTTAGCAAGATAGAAAGGTTATTAGCATTATTTATACCTATACCTATATAGATCTAGTAAGGAAAGATAGGTATCTAAATAGGGCCTATAGAGTCTATATATCCACCGTCTACTATAATATCTACTATAACGTCTACCATATCCGCGCTACCTACTTAGCTATCTACTATATCCGCACCGCCCGCTTAGCTATCTACTATATCCGCACCCCCCACTCCACTATCTGCTATATCCGCACCCCCTACTTAGCTATCTGCTATATCCGCACCCCCTACTTAGCTATCTGCTATATCCGCACCCCCTACTTAGCTATCTACTATATCCGCACCACCCGCTCAGCCATCTACTATATCTACGCCGCCCCCGCTAGCGTAGGCGTAAGTAAATACTTAACTACCTCTCCTATTTATCCTTAACCCGTAGGCGCCGCTAAGAAAATATAAGATACTTTAGGGCGGCAATTTAGTATTTCAGCTCTGGGCTAAATAGACTTTAGGGCTAGCAGGTAGGCCGTTAATTAAAGCTCTTAATCGCTGCTAGGGGGCGCGCTAGCGGGTTAACGGCGAGGCTATATTCTATAGCCGTCGCTATAGGATAATTAAGGATATAAGACAGCGCGTAGAAGACAGTATGGCAAGAGATAAAAGATAGGCTATTAACTAGCTAGAGCAGCTACAGGGCCGGCGTTCTTTAGATTGGCTTTATAAGAATATCTAACTACTAGCTCTTAGGGCGGGGGAAGGAGGGAAAGGCTTTATATTAAACAGTATATATATATATATAATACTATCTCACTATAGGACTACTACAGTAACCAAGACGCCTTAATGTAGGACTGTACTACAGCAACCAAGACGTCTTAATATAGGACTACTGCAGTGACCAAGACGCCTTAATGTAAGACTACACTGCAGTAACCGAGACGCCTTAATATAAGACTATACTATAGTGACTAAGACGCCTCAATGCAGGACTATACTCTAGCAACCGAGACGTCTCAATATAGGACTACATTACAGTAACTGAGACGCCTTAATATAGGAATGGCACGCGTTTGGGTGTTTGAAATTTAGAGCAACATTACGCAACCGTCCAGAAGTACCGATCTAACTTAAATTATGTACCTTTTCGCCCAAAATCGCGTGCAAAGGTACTCGGGGGCGGTCGCTGCGCGACCTCGTGCGGGGTTCGCGCCAATTATCAGCAGGGGTGGCCCTAACCTCGTATTAACCTGGGCCGTAACCGAGCCAAATGACCCCCCCCGATATGTGATAGGTATCACGTTCTAATCGCGTATCGCGAACTGCGCCATTGTTCAGCCCCGAATCCTTCAACTACTGACGAAAACTCCATTTCATTGATGCGACTCTCGCACTTCGTAGGGGATGGCGACTTACAACACCTACCCTTATGATACTTACGTATTCGTCGTATCCTACCCTTACGGCAACATGGACGCTCTCATCGTGCGCTAATGCTCCATGGACGTATTTGGACGAGATGAGCACTCTGAGCGGGGCTGAACGAACCACTGCGACTACAACTCTGTGGCGACACTTCGAAGGAGACGCGCAGTTTCCTACGTCGGATTTAGAGAATAGGTTTGATCCAATTTCATGTGTCACTCCCGGATACTCTCAGGGAATTGGGGTGTACAGCCTAGGTGTTTGACCGGACGAGTATACCACAGCGATTGTGATTAATACAGCAGGCACATCTGTAGCAATATGCTGCTCAACGTGAGCGTGAGGGGATTTTGTTCCTTGTTTAGTAATTTTCCTATTCTCTTTCGCCCAGTAACGTGGAAATAGTGGCTTGATAGGCGTGATGTCGTGAGCTTGAATGCATAGATATGTGCGAGACGTCACTAGTGTCATATTAAAGCACCTCGTGATGTAGCTAAGCTAGACTTCATTGCTAGCCTAGCTTAGCCATATGGGACTAACTGACTATATATAAATTTACGACGTTAAGATAAGGTTTGGAATTGAGGTCGCTGCTGCATTACGCGGCTTTATGAATGGATGCATGGTCTGACGCGAAGCGGGGAAAGCTTGCTGCTTTGTTCGCTCATAGCCACTCAACATCGTATTGCATCTTGAAAAGAGGCCATTCCAAAGGTCCATAGGATTTCAGTCTCTGCATACTCTGATCAGTCCTCCGAAGATGCCTGCGATTAAAATTATGTTAATTACTTTTAAAATCTCGTTGCGCAAACTAGTGACACATTAATAGAGCGTAAACCTCACTCTCAAATCGATTACGACATCGGCGCATGGAAACTTAGATGAGGGTTGGCATTGGTTCGGTTAAGCAGTCTGGGACACTACTTTAAGCCCACTCATAGCCCATTCTACTCTACATTCTTCTACGCACTAGATACACTTCTCCGCAGCCGTACAGCAAGCCTGACTTGTGTAGCATGGCCTTTGTGCTGTCAGGTCTCTGCACCACTAAAACCTCATGTCCCTTATCAGGAACTCACGATCGGCCTGCCTCGCTTACTTAGTAAGCTCTATTGTCTGCCAGGCCAGACATGCAATCTGAACGGCAACACTGTTATAAACCTGTTTTGTCTTTCACCAATCATCCTTGTCATCTTCATCATCTGCACGTGGAGATCAGTCACTGGTCTACTTGCAAACTGCGGAATGGAGCACTTACCACTATGGCTAACCTTACTCTTCCTCGCCGCAAGTGCACTCGCCAACGCGCCCGCCAATCCTCCATCAGCCGGCCCAGTGGGTGCAGGCGACGGGGTCCCAGCAGAAGGTTCCGAACCAGGCACTATGGCAGCACTGCGATCCCGCTTCTCTGCATCGCTAACCTTCTTCAATCTAGCGCCGCCACGTATGTCGGCAAGCAGGTTGTTCCTGCCACCGCCAATGGCTTTCTTCGGCAAGCCAGCTCCTGGCATGGGAGGCGGCGGAGGAGGGCCACCTCCTGGAGGCATTGGAGGAGGTGGGGGAACGTTTCCGGTTGGCATTGGGGGTGGAGGTGGCACATTTCCCGTCGGCATTGGTGGTGGAGGGGGTATATTTCCTGTAGGCATTGGTGGTGGAGGGGGTACATTTCCTGTAGGCATTGGTGGTGGGGGTGGCACGTGTCCTGTGGGCATAGGAGGGGGAGATGGGACATGTCCAGAAGGCGGAGGAGGCGGTGCATGGTTCGTAGGAGGAAGAGGCGGTGGAGGCGGTGCATTGGTAGAGGGCAAAGGGGGTGGAGGCGGTGGTACAGAGCTTGCAGGAGGCGGTACGGGTCGAGCAGAAGGCGGCAGTGGTGGCGGTCCCGGAGGGCCATTGTTTACTGGCGGTAATGGAGGTGGAGGGGGTGCAGAAGGTGTCTTTAGAGGTAGTGGGGGGGGGGCAAAATGTACCGATGGAGTTTCTCGTACCGGCGGAGGCGGAGGTACTGGTCCTCGGCTTGGTGGTGGAGGAGGGTTGGAGGCGACCCGGTTTCCTGTGAATGGAGGTGGGACACCAAACTTGGGAGCTGGTTCTGAGGATTCTTCAATCGGCTGCTTTGGTGGCCGAGGAGGAGGAGGGGGACCTGGATTTGCAAGGGCATTTGATGCTGTTCGCACTCTAGACGGAGGAGCGGGGGCGTTTGTGTGGGCAAATTTGCCTGCGTCCGCGATGGGTGGAGGAGCACGGAACTTTAAAGGCGGTGGTCCTGGAGGAGGCGACGCTTGCCTTGGTGGAGAGGGAGCCGGACTAGAAGACGAAGCCCTATTGCTCGGAGGAGCAGAAGGAGCGTCAGTTCTGGTTCTCCTGGCTGGTGGCGGTGCTGGAGGTGGTCCTCTCCTGGATGCAGTAGTGCCCCCGGTGTTCTGCGGGCTGATAGGGGTCATCCTAACAGGTGGTGCACTTGGGGGTGGAGGTGGTGGAGCTCTCGATTTCCGCTCAGATGCCCCATCTGCTAAACTTTCTCCTGCCTTCTTTTGCTCAATATACAGTTTAATGAAGTCCGCATTTTCTTCAATTTGATCCTCCGTGATCCCCATCTCTAATAACTCCTTCAATAAAGGTTGCCAAGAAGGATCTGTAGTGTCTATTGAAGAGTGTTTATTGCTAGGTGTACTCGAGTGAGTGGGCTGACTCGGCGATACCACAGTGATCTCCTTTGGCGGAATGATTGATTGCACAGGCGGTTGATGCGAGGCAGAAGAATGCCTGTGGCCAAACAGTCCACCCAAGATACTATGGTGCATAGGCTTCCCATTCATGTCGGATGATCCATGGACAGACGAGCCGAAGGGTTTTGATTTTGTATTCTTGTGTGCATTCTTCTCCCGATCGTCCATCTTCTTCTTGAATGCCTTTGCCTCCTTCTCATCGCAGAATGAAAGTCCGGCCAGGCAGTCTTCCAGTTCAAAGGTATGGAAAAAAACACGATCCTGATTGTAGGAGAAGGTGTCGTATATTTCTTGGTCCCATATGACGCCCCTATTGGCAGACTGTCACCCGTTAATCAGAGCTACACGATAGCAGTGCATTGAAACATATTTCTTTAACCTACTGATATGTCCACCAACTTGATCCAAAACGTATTTCCTACAAGATCATTTGCTAAAACTGCTGCGCCTTGAAGTCCGGTGTACGTCCATCGGTGCCTGTCTGGGAATGCAATATACAACTTCGCAACGGCGACGGCGTGGATCTTGTTCGAAGCCTTGGGCACAGTTCGTTTGACCGTCTGCTTGTCATCGTCAGAGAGGATCGAAGGCATGGCGGCGAGGCTTGCAATCAAGAATGGATGCTGAGTGTGCCAGTGAGATGCGAGTGTGCGGAGGTCGGTGTTTCAATGCACAGACGTTATCCCGGACGACGAGTAATGGATGGCTTTTGGGTAGCACATTAAGGAACACACCCAGTTTGGACACTCCGGAACGAGTTACTCGGCATCCAAGGGGATTAATGATTATAAAGAGGTTGGACACAGTTGCCACTCCTGGGGGAAGAATGGTGGTGGTTATTGGGGCGACAACGTAAGTGAAGTTGCTCAAAAGACTCCGCTATGCTGAGTCAGCAGTTTGATAGTTGAATACGCGTCTCGGTCTTGACAAGAACAAGAAATCCAAGCAAAATGTATCGAAGCTCCCTCAGCAGTCTGTTTTGCAGCGCTTTGCATTGATCGGAATACTAAACTCATCCCAGGGAACCTCTGAAAATTCATGTGGCTTCTGCAAACTGTGCAGACATACTGGAAAAGCTAAGTACCCTTTAACTCTTACCTCTTCGTTTACGCCTTTCCAAAGGAATCACGTTCTAGGCAAAAGGTTATGCGACAAACAGCCCTCCCCAGGGCATCAGCTATGACATCCTTGACTTAACGGTCACCTGTAACTTTGCGCTCAAGGCGATGTCCTATGTTGCGACCGCTACATTCGTCTCGCCGATCTGTTCCCGATCTATAGAGAATTCGTGCTACTTCAACCACAAACCTAGCATTTAAGACGACAGTGACTACCCAACTGAATGTTCAAATATTGGCTATGTTGTGGGCTAGGAAGCCCAGGAATGATGGCATAATCGTGACTTGGGGTGGGCGGCTTAAATTGGTCGAGCCAGAAACTTAGCTGAAAGAAGTATACCAAATGCTGGCTATGGCTAGACCAAAGCACGTCTTAATGGAGGATGTAGTCTGCAAAGTAGAATCAAAGCGTCATAATGGCTGGTTGTGGCTCATAGTTGACACCTGTAGACAAGATCTATATCTCTAACCTGTAGCGTCTTCCGCACTATTAAATGAGGTATTGTGAATGTTTCAAATTTACCTAGCAAATTCGGTATACGCTCTTGATTATTGGGTGGAGGGCCAATCTGCGGGACCAGCTATAAATATCCAGCCTACCTCGTAATTGTACGTGTTGCGGACTATAAAATGCAGGTACTTGACGGCGTTGTCAGTATGACCCATTGTGTCTGTTCGAGCAACCCAAGGCATCAGTGCCGTCTAGTAATTTTACTATTTTCTCAATTTTTCTTTATACCTACCGTTTGCATCTTATGAGAATCTGTGCCCAGTCTTTCTCTTATGGTGTCTCATTCGAATGCCAGGTTTCCGGTCAATCACGTTTAAGAGGGCAAGTGCTCGTTAATATTGTGGAATTCAGAAAAGCCAGTTAATTCTTCAAAACTCATTTGCAGGCTGAATCTCCTGCAGAGCTGGCGTTGTCAGCCTTTTGTGACTTCTCCATATATTCTTGCCAAGGCGTCGATTATTCTCGTATTCGCTTTTTCTCGCATTTGAAACCCCTTTGGTTTACTTAGACTGCCTGAAACAACACCAATACGTTTTGCGGCTGAAAACAGGCTTATGAGTCAACAAGATCACAAATACCCTGCAGCTTCCCAACTCCAAGCCATGGCGTAAAGGACGCTGTAGCATGGAATCTGATCATTGTGCAAAGAATCAGCCGGATGAATCCATCCTCATAGGAAACTTCCTTGAGGATTGGCTTACACTCCCTGACTGGGAAGATCTTTCACCAAGGCTAAATACATCGACGCGGATTTCCTCCGAATCGACATCGACTGCATTGATGATGCCTCATTTCACAAATAATGATTCTGGTGCTACCTTACCTCGTTTGTGTCATACGTATGGAAGCGTACAATCCGAGATTACTGCTTCGACAGCAGCAAGATCAGACAGCCTAGCTTCGGCCAGAAACTCCTCGACCCCGCAGGAGCAAGCATCACAAGGCTTGCGGGATGATGACACTACACCACAAAGTCGCCAGAAGAGAAGAAGCCATACCAAGTCCCGCCTGGGCTGTATCGGTTGCAAGGCCCGCAAAGTCAAGGTCAGTTGATTACTTCTCAATCTAACTGTGCACATCGCTAATATGGCATAAAATAGTGTCAAGAGACATGGCCATCCTGCGCAAATTGCTTGAAAAGGGGCTCTGTTTGCAAGTATCCAACGATTTTCAAGCGAATACAACATGAACGGATAGCCTCAGAGATGGCTGCCAGCCCTAGCCAACTAGTCCAACTCCAACCTACACCAACTATGTTTACGATGAGCGACATGCGTTTATTCCATCACTTTCTGATATCAGCCCACCCATTCCTTCCCGTGGACCATGAGCAAGTGTGGGTGCGGGACATCCCCGCTTTTGCCCACCAGGTAAGTCATGTCTACACATCTACCGAAGTTAAAATGCCACTAACATCTGCAAGTACGACTATCTTATGCACGCAATGCTCGCCCTTTCCGCTTCTCATCTATCTCTCCTCTGCGTCGACTCATTTTCGATCGCTTCTCTCACACACCGCCAGCAAGCCATCAAAGGCCTTCACAGTGCCTTCTCCAGCTGGCCACTGAAACCAGCTGAAGCACACGCAATGCTAGCTACGTCTTATATGCTTGCCTTCCAGTCTCAGTACATGGAAGACGGCCTTGTCGACCATGTTCTCTCAATACGAGGCTGCGCGCTGCTTTCACAAGTCATTGTGACAAACAACCTCAAGGGCGCCTTTGTCATTTCCCCGAATCTGCATTGTACTACTATGAGTAAGCGTTTAGATGATGTCTCACCCATCAATATAAGGCTTGTATGCGATGCATTGGCATCACTTGAACGCTTGACGCCACTTCTAGAAAATAGCTCAGCGCACGAGGTAGAGATCACTTTCCATTCCAGACTTGTAGCTACGATGAAACCATTGCTAGCTTCAAACGCGGCATCACCCTCATCGACATCTGCATCACTGTCATCCAAACCTCATCCCACAACTTCATCCAAGCCCGAGAGCCGTCCAGATCCAATTGAGGTATCGCTCGGAATGCCCATGTGTGAAACATCATGCTCACCCACGTTCCATAACGACCCGACATCCCAATTCATTCTGCCGGATCCCTCACACCAAGCATACCTCTCCCTCATGCGTCTCTTCTCGGTTCTCACGACCTGGCCTGAAGCATCGATAACTTACATTCTCTCCCAGTCCAATCCACTCTCACAAGTCCTGCTTGCGCACTGCATCATTATCCAATTCCTTCTGGCCCCGCTTCGTGCACATGAAGGAGGGTTAGAGGTACCTGTTGGGGTGATGCTGGTATGGGTTGAGAAAATATACGAGGGTTTGCAGGCGGAGGAAAAGGAGAGGAAGGATCATAGGAAAGGCACACCATGGACGGAGTTGATCGAGTGGCCGCTAAGGGTCGCGAGGGCTATGATTAGCACAGTGGAACAGAGGGGCAAGCTGACAAAGGGTAGGGTGGTGGAGATGGTTATGAGGCATCCAGAAAAGCTGAGGCCTGACATCGATGAGGTGAAAACTCCAGCCGCAAGTACTGGAGATGAGGGAGCAAGTGGTTCATACAAATAAGAATGTTAAGCCAGATTGGGGGTTCGCTGTATGTAACATTAAAAGCTGGGGTTTTTAGGGGGAAACTATGATAATAGAAAGTCACCGGAATTATGAGTAATGGGCCGTTCGGTATAGAGGATGATATATAGAGTCGTAGTTCATGTGATTGAAGTCTGAAAAAGCCTTGTACTCGATATAAATTTCATCACTCACTCAAGTGTTGTCTTAACTATGTTTTCAAGACAAAACGGATCCGACTCCTTGATTAGGTTTCTATGTAAATTTTACTTATCTGTCCATAAAAGAATCTCCTGTTGTTGGTATGTGAGAAGTCGGTACTACACGTAGATATTGCTGTATCACCACAATCTGGCAATATCCATTCAAAAGCTTACTCAGATACGGGGGGAACCTCTTAGAGGCGGCCAAGCTCATTTCCCAGTAGACGTTGACATGGTAGTATGTTGACTTGCTTAGATCTTCCATCTCCATTGGGAATCGCGCGGTAACGCGTTTGATTTGCAACGTCTTCGGAACGCAAATAGTGTATCCCTGTCTTAGGAGTTCATACAGTCTTGTACATATAGGTCTTTAAAGGCCTAAGAATAGACGCCTGGGATCCCTAGAAGTCTCACGTGGTCGAAAAGGACAAGGACAATTCCGCAGAGATATCTGGAGCAGTGAAAACCCTTCGCGAGAACACGTTGGGAGAAAATGGCGCCAAGGCTCGTTTCTGCAGTGCTGGACCCTTATCCGGGGTTTCCTATCTAAGGATTCCCGACCAAGATTTCTGAATTTCGTTTTGCAATTGTGTTGCACCTATCATTTACCTTCGTATTGTGCAGCATTTTCTTAAACTTACACTTCGCGTAGCTTTGCCACTAGCAGAAAAAGTAACTCGACGAATTTTTTTCTCACCCTGCGTCATATTATTTCCAGGCAATCCATTGACAAACCTGCCAGGGAGATATATCATTCAACTTTTGATTAACTTGGTTTCTGCGTTGCCGTCGTTGTGTACCAGGTCCTACGGGAAAATAGTGATCTTCGTTCCCGCCAAAATGCCCGATAAGGATGCGGGAACTCCCCGTGTCTTCCTCTATAGACATGGTAAATTACAAATTGTCCAGATTGAGCTGCACAGTTCCATTAACGATAGGCAGGGGAGACCGAATGGACCAAGAACGGCCGCTATACTGGTATCACAGAGCTAGCGCTCACGGAGCAAGGCCAGAAACAAGTCCTGGCTTCCGGCAAAATGCTAGTAGGACGCGGGAAGCTAATCGATCCTTCAAAACTTGCACACGTTTTCGTAAGCCCGCGGAATAGAGCGAAGCAGACGTTTGAGCTCGCTTTTAGTGAGGGGGATAGAAATGCCTTGATAGAAAAGGGAAAGGTTACAGAAACTACTAAGTTAGCCGAGTGGGATTACGGGATTTATGAAGGGCTTGCAACGAGGGAGATTCGAGCGTTGCGGAAGGAGCATGGCTTGGACCAAGAAAGGCCGTGGGACATATGGAGAGACGGGTGTGAGGGTGGCGAGTATGTTGTCTTTTCCTAGTTCTTCGTGCCCTTTCAGCTTGCAGACATTAACAGCTTCGCGCCAGGACAGCTCAAGAAGTGACGGAGCGCTTGGACCGTCTTATCGACGCGATCCATAGTTTGCAGGTCAGCAATATGAACGGCGAAAACCCATGCGATGTTGTTCTCGTTGCACATGGCCATTTGCTTCGGGCGTTCGTAAAGCGCTGGTTGAAGTACCCGATGGAGTTTCCCTTGTCAATGATGCTGGAGCCTGGTGCAATTAGCGTTCTCAGGTAAGTCTGCGTCGAATCGTGTAACTCGGGTGATCGCTCATTCTTTTAGCTATCAACACCACGATATCAACGAGCCGGCGGTACTTGTTGGAGTAGGATTTCCATTGGAAGTTTGATAGACTAGGTAGCATATTTGCCTAGGCAATAAGATATTGGACTCGCTGGGGGATCCGCATACTCGGCGGGTTGAGTTGTCACGCTATGAGCCCCAAGCCTGGAACCTGTAGTGCCATATAGAAGACCTCTCTAGTGGATAAGTGGAACTAGTTTGAAGCAAAGCTAGGAAAAGGTATTTCGAGATAGCCATATTAAGGGGCAATCTATGATATTTGCCACACTAACTGCCGTTTGGATAAGGGTTTGAAGAGCTTCACAATGGAATATTCAGTGAAGCTCATCCAGCATCTCAGTAGATCAGGACCTTCTTGAAACTTGACGGAGGATAGGTTTAGGCGTGCTGAAGTTTTTAAAGATTGTCGCAAAGTTATAATTGGAGGAGTTGGTTGAGGGTCAGTGGCACAACCCCGGGAAGACGATTTAGAAGCCGATAATTGATGTAGGTAGTGAGCAGAGTGCACAACGAGCCCAAAAGCCATAGAATTATAAAAATATAACTCGGATGTGGAAGAATAAAATATGATTTGGATTTCTGTTTTCTTTGGTGCAACTTAAAGAAGCGGGGTAAGTGGGTAAGTGTAGAGGCCGCTGTAAAAGAAAGGTGATTAGCATACTCTGTCTCCCTGCATACAGTCGCTAGCGAAATCGGCTTCCGCCTCCTAAAATTTCCGGTCAGCCACATTGCAAAGACGCTTGGGCGGACACTAGAATGGTTCTGGCTAGCTGCATCTACCCCTGCATCCATCGTTTGTGATGCCGCCGCTTTGAGAGAAGTGTCGCCGCCTTTATGATCTACTCTGGCTAAATAGTTTTATGGCTGTTACAGTATTGAGTACGGTTAGGCTCATAGAGAAACAATTCGAATAGCAGCTCTAGGATTCAGAAAAGATAGTTACTAATTATTTTTAAGCCATGCTATACCAATCTCAAGGTGATCAATCGCTCATATAACGGTAGTCAATCATCGAACACCCGCATTGCTTATTTCGCAACCCAACTTCTGTACACAGCTATGGTAGTGAAGGAAGCAACTACTATAGCAGCAGCCTTATAGATTATAGGCGTACTGCCCCTCATACCTGCGCTCGTTGATCTAGCAAAAATTCCACCCCCAGGCGTGTAGCCGCCATATGCTCGCGATTGGAAGCTTGAGGCAGGAGAACCTAACAATTTTAGTATAGACTTGTACAGATCAAAAATGTCTAGAAATAGGGACTTACTCCCACGAACTCCGGCCCTACCAAACCCTCCAAAGAGGTATAAAAGGGTAATAGTAACCGTAAACGGTATCCACCAGGAAGCGACGAGTGCGAAGATCTTTTCCTCTGTAGATAATTAATCGTTATTTAAAAAAGAGTGCTATGGAGAGACGTACGAGAGATGGGAAGCAGCGCCACGACCTTGTGCCAATACTTTCTGAACGAGTCGAGCAAGTTCGCAATTAATGGGCTATCTCCGACTGCAGCATTTGAAAGCGAGGCTGCAACATTACGGCCGTGTGCATGAAGTGAATCCAAAACGGCTGATGGGTCTTGTTTGGCATCTTTTATAGTATCTGAAAGGGACGAAGCAAGTTTCCGACCATGAGTATTAAGTGAATCAAGGATAGCTGATGGATCGGATCTGGCTTCGTTAATGGCATTCGCAAGCGATTCCAGATTTCCGACTTTGAGGGACGAGGTCACATTGCCCATTTCGACTGGAGACGGAATGTCCGGCTATTGAATGGATCCAGTGAGGTCAAATCCTTAGACGGTGGGGAGTTGCGTTCTAAGGTTATTTATCAGTTTGAGATATATCGCTGTTTTATTGAGACATGTGCTGTGGCAGGTTTTCCTCAGTGAGTCGAGTGTTGCCTAAGGCTGCAACAACGCAGAATTATTCTAGCGTCAGCACAAGCGTCTTGACAATGTGGCTGACCGGAAATTTTCAAAAGTGTTCAAGGCGGAAGCCAGTTTTTCAAGCCGTCAGCTCTACAATTGACGTTGTCCGATTTTCAGCAGACGAGCACGGTTATGGCGGGGGCTTCCCCGGATCTCTTCTCCCGATTGCTTCCCGAGCTCGGTTGGATGCAAAGCCGTCTCCACCCGCCATAACTACAAGTCCAAAGCTTCACGCACAATTGAACAAACCTCATATCATAGAACCACGAGTACGACCTCAATTTCTTTTGCTTCCAGCTTCATTGAGGTCGCTCAGGCACTCCGGAAGCTAATCTGATCATCATGTCGGCCTTCAGTCGCAACATCTGCAGTACCGCCTCACGGACAATTCGACAGAGAGCTAACATAAGCTGCAAAGCTGTTCGTCCAATTGCCCTCGCAGCTACCGCCCGTACACCTGTCGTCCAGCGTACCGCCATTGCGGCTCCCTTCTCAACCATGCCTACACTCAGATCAGGCGCTGCTGTGCCTGCCGCAACAAGGGAATTTGATCCCGAGATAACGGATGTGGCTAACTACGTGCATAACGTTAAGGTTGAATCAGACCTCGCTGTAAGCCGTACTACTGCCGTACCCTGCTGCCATGTCAGATGCCGCTGACGACATCCCATCTAGTTCGAGACTGCCCGATGGGTCTTCATAGACACATTGGGTTGCGGTCTGAAGGCTCTCGAATTCCAGCAGTGCAAGAACATCCTTGGCCCCGTTGTCGAAGGTACCGTCGTACCAAATGGTACCAAAGTTCCCGGAACTCCATATCAGCTCGACCCTGTGCTGGGCGCCTTCAATATTGGTGCTATGATCCGGTGGCTGGATTTCAATGACTGCTGGCTGGCTGCAGAGTGGGGACACCCTTCAGACAACCTGGGCGCGATTCTTGCCACTGCAGACTGGATATCTCGTACAAATAGGGCTGGTGGCAAGCTAGGGAATGGCAAAGTGCTCAAGGTGAGGGACGTGCTTGAGGCTATGATCAAAGCACACGAAATCCAAGGCTGCATGGCCTTGGAGAACTCGTTTAATAAGGTTGGCTTGGATCACGTCGTTCTGGTTAAGGTCGCATCAACCGCTGTCGTGGCTAAGATGCTTGGTCTATCTGAGGCCCAGACGCGGGATGCTGCCTCTCAAGCATGGTGTGATGGTCAGTCGATGCGAACGTACAGGCATTCACCTAATACCATGTCACGAAAGTCATGGGCTGCAGGTGATGCATGTGAAAAGGCTGTGAACCTCTGCTTGAAGGTGATGCGCGGCGAGGGTGGCATGCCCACAGTTCTCTCAGCCCCAACTTGGGGTTTCTACGATGTGAACTTCGGCGGAAAGCCCTTCAAATTCCAGAGACCGTATGGCAGCTACGTTATGGAGAATGTCCTCTTCAAAGTGTCTTATCCTGGTCAGTTCTCTAAGCCCCCTCCGCCTTGTTATAAGCCTAACTTGCTTCTCTTAGCTGAGTTTCACTCCCAAACTGCGATTGAGGCTGCTAAGCGCATTAATGTCAAGCTAAGGAAGATTGGTAAGACCGCTGAAGATATCGAGAGTGTGACGAACAGGACCCATGAGGCTTGCATCCGGATTATTGACAAGCAGTTCAAACCCATGGACAACTTTGCTGACCGCGACCACTGCGTGCAGGTATGTCTTGGGCTTTAAATCTATAAATTGCGATACTCACGGATCCTGGCAGTACATGGTATCGACAATGTTTGTTTTCGATCGTCTTGAGGCAGCTGACTACACTGATGGTAGCGAAGCCGCCACCTCGCAGCTCGTTGAATCTCTAAGACAACGGATTACCTGCGTTGAAGATCCCCAGTTTACCAGGGATTATCATGACCCAGAGAAGCGAACTATCGCAAATGCCCTCACCGTGAAACTACGGGATGGCACCGTCCTTGAGGAGGAGGTTGTCGAGGCTCCATTAGGCCACAAACTGCGGCGTGAAGAGGCGAAACCAGAAATTCTCGCCAAGTACAAGAGGCATCTCGGTCCGCACTTCCCGGCAGAACACGTCGATAAACTCGTAGCGCTGAGTCAAGATGGTAAAGCATTGGAAGAGATGGATGTTGATGAATATGTCGACCTATATGTTAAGAATTAATATATGCTTGGAGTCTTACGTAGATTATGAAAAAGAAGACTTTTCTCGCAGACGGTATCACACATACGAAAAGTCTCGTGTTCGCCAGCCATTAACATCCAATAGGTGGTTTTTAATTATTCATCTAGAGAAGTCCCTTCAGGTCTTGTTTCGTTCTCCCATTGTTATCTGCCTTCTTCTGCTCCATTTTGGCTATCATGTGATTTCTTTTGATAATATGCTCCCGAATCCAGAAAAACCTTGGGGTTGGTCTATCATCCATTACCGAACTCACGCAATCTTCATGACACTTGGCAACAGCCTTAATGCGATGTTAATGCTGCATCATATACGGCGCAGCATCTTTGGGTGTCAATTTTAACAAGATCTTAGCAGTCCTGCGGAGATCTATACAGGCTTTCCGCAGCTGCTGGTTTCCGATATGCCGAGGGGTACTTATGGGGAATATCTGAAGTCGGAGGCCATATTCTGGATGATATAGTTCAGCCTGGAGCCATAGGAACACTGGGATTGGCGGGACAGCATGGCCTCACCTCGCGCCGGTCACCATCGTTCGATATTGTCAAGTTCATTTTGTGAGGTGTGGAGAGGAACGTGAGGGAGGCAAAGTGGATACAGAGAACATACCTTTCAAAGCTTGATTGAAAGCTGTTACCTAAGGGGGGAGCCAGTGCTTGACTGGCAGCATGAACTTCTCCACAATCCAGATTCGCGAGCATTATCAATCCACCCTCGACGCGGATGGTCCAGAGCTGGTTCTCTTTCTAATCGACCTGCTTACCTCACCGGCGTCTGGTTCTCGCCATGGTGCCAAGCCCTTCCGATTAGGTGTATGCTCCGCCAGGGTGGTCCAATCCCTTCTTCCAACAAGCATCCAAGGTGTCCAACAGCCAGCGACGCTGACAGCGAAGCTGCTAAGAGACTGCGTAGCGGTTTAGCTAGCTAGTGATAGGATGTAGGTAGCGAGTTTCCAGTAGGGTCCTCCGCGCGCTCGCTGCCTTAATATAGAGGTAGTAATAGAACCTTAGTGTTTTAAAGCGCGTATTATAAGAAGAAGGTTAGGAGCGCGCTAAGTAATAAGAAATACGTAGATCCTTAGTATAGCCCTACTAGTATCTCCAATTATCTCTACTAACGCGTTGTTTACTAACTCCCTTTCTAGAATGTACAAAACTTCAAAGCACGGCCCTTGTGTCTTGTAGTTCTCTCGGTAGTGAGCACTTTATCCCTTAGCCCGCTGAAATTCGTCCACGTGTTATCGATAAGAATCAGCCAATTAGGTCAACGAAATCGACTGCGCGTTGTTTGGATTTGATGTCCTGCACGGACCACCTACCCTGTGCGCCCACCATCGAAGCAAGGCACTGCTACTCTCTACCCCAACAAATTTAAACTCAACTCTCTCACCTTTGTAACCAACTCCTATCAAGACCTTCGGTTCTTCGGTCCTTCGGAAATCTTACCGTCACCATTATGGCAGTGCTTTCCAAGCTGCTCGGTTTCTGCTGTATTCACCCGGACCAAGAACCATTCTTTTCCGAGAAGAGTCTCACCACCAACACCGACAACTACATCCCGTATAAAGACAGTCCTAATAAAGCTGAATTAGCCAATGAGATCATCGCCAAGCTCTTCGCAGCACAGAAGAATGATGCAATTCTCCAGGCGGACCTCCGATCCACCATCCACGCCTATGGATTTTACGACGGCCTTGCTGCTGCCATCCTAGCCGGCCTGGAAAAAGCCATCAAACTGGGCGAAGAAATGGGCCCAGCTGTGAAAGCTGCGTACGAGAAGGCAGTCGCAGCCGTCAATGAGGTCAATGAGTGGGCGGAGGCACACCCGGAGATGGCTGCAGTCGTCGTCACACTTATTGCGCTTGGCGTCCTCGCTTTAATGATACCGTGGTTGATGGCGTACTTAGGCTTCGCAGAGGAGGGCATTATCGAAGGTAAGTTCGTTACTTTACTTTTACAGTGAATGAAGGTATTGATAAGTGTCTAGGATCGTGGGCCGCTGGCTGGCAAGCCACGTATCGCGGCTTTGTGCCAAAGGGTTCACTATTCTCATACCTGCAGAGACTTGGTACCAAGATTGGTCGGAATTTGCGTGGTAAGGCTCATGCAAAAGGATAAATATCTAGGCCACAGCGAGGCATGAAGTTTGCGCATGTAGTTCCGTACCTTATGTAAATTACAATGGCCTTAACTACAGTCGCTTGTAGAATATACAAAACGTTCTGCACACGGCTCTTGTTGCAGCTCGCAGGAGAAACACGGTAATTCTACTAATCGACTTGTCCGGCAGTTTATCTTCTCTAAGAGGATTTTTGTGGCCGCCCGCAAAGCATACTTTGCATAGTTCCACCAAAAATAACCAAACCCCATTCGTTCGTTGACACGATCCTCTGCAGACTGCCCACGAATGTCTTCCAGATGCCAATCCCCCGCCCGCCTTAGGTGGGGTTTAGCTATATTTAGCCCGCTCGATCTTCACGGGGAGTTACCTCCGGGAGCAGGTTAAAGGACTAGCCTGGGCTGCCAGCCTTTGACCGAGGATTTTTCTGGTCACAATTCATTGCCTCCGGCCAAACTTCTCCATGACACTCAATACTGCTCCTGCTCCTGCAATTGCCTGCGTTGAGAGTATTGCACTTCTCTACCTTCTGCATTCCTCCTACTCCACCCTCGCCTAATTCTATTGATAGTTTTCGGATTCGTCATAAGGGTTATACCTTATCATTTGAGAGAGAACGTAGCTTAGCTGGCACACTCGCTTTTCTTTCGAATATAACAGACGCATCCCTGGGGTTTGTGTCGAGGAGGGCCCGAATTCGGCGTTCTGGAGCGTCCTGCTTGCTGGAAATAAAGTCAAGCAGCACGATGGTAATCAAGTCCTACAGAAATTGAAGCAAGGCCTTGAGAGAATTTTCGCAGTACTCTCCCGATTGACGGATGATGAGTAGTCCATGTCTCACTCCTTTCCACTGCTAATCAGTCCGAGAAGGAGATGGTACTCTAAACATCGAGAATGACGTCTTTGATGCAATCATTTCCATGTGCTCGGCTCGCATTCTCTGCCATCTACGATTCGTTAGCAACAACCGGAAAACACCAAAACAATCTATCAAGAAAGTTCTCCAAGAGGCTATAAGTTCTCTCGAATAGCTAAAGGACAAGAAACTTAGAGAGCTATGCCTAATCGCCAAGTTGTTTGTGAAAAGAGCTAAAGAGGTGATCAAACTAGCGGATTCATGAGCTAAACACCAGACGACAGCTTAGTTGCGGGTGTTGGTCGAAGGAGTGTATCGCTTATGGCAAGTAGAACTCCACGCCCTGCTCGGCGCCATACCAAACCGTGCTATGGGTCCAAGCTCGCGGGGAAACCTCGTAAACATTGTCGGCAAGGTCACAAGGTATCGGGAAGCTGCTAGATTTCTATATCGCACAGCAAAGAAGTTCCCCTTAGTCCAACAAATGAAGATTGTCGTCGACCTGCCCCAGGATGCATTCTACGAAATCCCGGCCAACCAATACACTCCGACACTCCCATCCACGATTTCGCGACTTAGCACACAGTATGGATGATAGAATCTTAGCCATATCTGTCGGCTGTTGAACATTACTGAGCTAGAAGCAAGTAATAAGTTTGCCCAGCAGACGAGTAAAACATTGAAGGAGGCTAAGATCCACGCTGAGATCCAGCTTCTCTTCTTGCCGAACAGGACGATCAAGGATGAGAACTCTCGTCTATTGCGAGAGGCTCTAGAGCCTCATTAAATACATGAATCGGGTGGGTCAAAGGACCCCTAATCTAAGCTTGATATGGTAGTGATCGACGCCAGGCCAACACTTCTACTGTGAACTAAAAGCTTCTAAGCAGCTTCCTCCTCATTAAATACATGAATCGGGTGGGTCAAAGGACCCCTAATCTAAGCTTGATATGGTAGTGATCGACGCCAGGCCAACACTTCTACTGTGAACTAAAAGCTTCTAAGCAGCTTCCTTGAGTTGTCTGCTCGAGCAAGGACGCCTGCTTTCTTTGCAACGCTTTCATTATCACGCATGGGAAGATGCACACGCCTCGATCCCACGGAAGGTTGTACATGTACCCAGGATGGCGATTGCCGCTGTTTCCGAAGCTCAACGAGATAGAGCAAGATTCAACCAGGCGTTGGAAAATTATGTTAGGAATAGTCTCAGGACGCTGCTTTCGAGGCAGTGGAAGACTGCTTACCCGGATCCAAATGAGAGTACACTCCTGTGTACTTGTAAGTAAGGTGTGTATACTTATAACAGGGGTAAGGTCTCCAATTTTATGCTTAATTGTAAGAGTTAAACTTAAAGTTCTCTAGTGTGTAAGAAAGCGAAATTAGGTGTGTGGGGGGACACCGGAGCTTGTACAGGCTGTAACCGTGCCCGACGCTCTGACATGACACCCCGGCCAGCACGCCTATGTACATCTGGCTCCCACAAATCTCAGTCCTGGGGAACCACCCATTCACAATTGCGAGCGTGCCAGCCCGCAAAGAAGACAAGGCGGCCGTGAAGCAGAACGAGCCCGTGTTCCTCGTATGCGCACAAGCGGGGTTCACGCATACGCTCGCAAACATGGTCGAGTGATCAAGGACCATGCTTCTCGCGACAAGGCCCGGAACCCCAACGGCACTCGCATCTCCTGTCGGCCGCCACGCCTGAGCCCGACCTCGAGAAAGCCGCGAGCGATAACTACGTCACCCCACGCCCGCTGGCGCCGCGCGTTGCCGCCCTCCGCATCCTGGTCAACGGCCCCTATGGCGGCCACATGCGCCCGCTGCACCACCTCTACGATACCGTGGTCTGTGTCGCTGGCGGGAGTGGCATTTAGGCAATGCTGCCGTGGGTGCTGGCGCTGGCGCGCCGGGTGTGGGAACCGCGCTCAGCCAAGGTGGCGACGACGCGTCTGCATCTGGTATGGGGGGTGGAAGAAGCGGTGGGAAAGGCGCGGGAGACGATCGGCGTGAGGATTCAGGTTGAGGTTTTTGTTGCTACGAAGCGACAGCCGGGACGCTTCCCTTGCCCTTATCTTCAGCCATACATTCCGCTTCCTACACTGGTGATGCCAAGGCTGCCGAGTCCGGAATTGAAGGGGGGCGAACGCGTGTTTGAGATGGGAGAGATAGCGGGTGGGGTGGGGAGACTAGAATCGGGAAAGCGGAGGTGGAGATGGGAGTCGAGATGGGCGAGAAGATTGGGAAGGGCTTTGGGAGCGGAGTTGTAAATGTGCGGTATGAGCGACCGGTACTGAGTGAGGTAGTCGAAAGGTCTATAGATGGTGAGAGGGCAATTGTGCTCGGGCAGTAGTCTTTCCTAACACGTTTGAGCATGTTGATGGGTTGCTAATGTGGTTTCAATACAGACTGCGGTCCCAAGCATATGAAGGTGGATCTTTCGGATACGGTCGCACGGATGCAGCGACGAGTGCTGAAGGGGGAGATGTGTGAGGTGGCGCTCCATACGGAGACCTTTGGGTAGTGAAAATGGCGTGTATGATCTGCATTGTCTTACTGCATTAGAGATCTGGATGTGCCGTCGGGTTTTGCATAGCTTTGGGCGTCATGTTGCTTGCTGTTGGCTTGTGGTGTTTCGCGAACAGGTGTTCGGTCGGAGGGGTTTCGCTACTCTCGTGTTTCTTCTGTACGCATATTGTTTTGTGTGTTTTTGTGTTAGTCGCGTAACTGCCCTGCGAAGACTGTCATCTGTTTCGAGATTAGATACTATGAGCGTCAGCTGAATGTGTGCTGAAATTGCAGGGTCAAACGCATCCGAAAAAAAACTGTTTGCAGATCTTGTCAAGCAAAGATTGTCTTTAATCCTGTAATTAGTGGCTTGCGCAAAGGCGACGATCATACAACGGAACGTCGTGCATGATCAGCATCCGGCGCAAACGACCGTATGAGAAGGAAGATCTGTTGGGTGGAGTCGTCGATCCAAGCTTTGGAGGTGGGTATGCGAAGCTTAGCAGACTGTTGATCCTTCGCGTACCATTTTACGTCTGCCAGCTTTTATCTAAGGCCAGTGACGTTGCTGGACATGGTTTCCTTACCTAGTAGTTATTCCCCCTTCTGTTCCGACAGTTGAAGAAGACTTCTTCTCAGCGTTTGGCTTCATGGTGATCTTAAAGCGGAAGAAAGGTGTCAGGTTATCCGGAACAAAAACATGAGCCCTTTGGGTAGAGCTGGCCCAACGGGCTCAGTGTTGAACTAGAGGAATGGCATTCTGTTTCGCTAGTGGGCAATCTTTTGGTAAGTCCCAGCTTTCGGGATTGCTCATGACCGTGGATGGTGATAAGCAATGCTTGTTTGACTCTGCGCGACGTATTGTTCGAGAAGGGCCGTTGGGGCACACTATTGGAACAGGAAGTTCACTAGCAAATCCTTGGGATATGATGAGCTAGATTCGACGGGCGTGTCACTCGGAGACTTTGAGCTGGTCTACGCAAAGCTAAGAATGACAGCTGAGACTCTCGGTCACGGCAAATATCACGGCTAAAGTTTATTGAAAGTAACCGCTTGTCGAACGCTGGCAGAGCGAGGTATTTCGCGTGCCTCTGACTCGGCGGCTTCTGCGCTGCGGTTCGAAATTGATGCATGCGCAAGCGCAACTAATTCTGTACCTCGTTCGAGATAGCAAGACCTGGGATACCGCCCGGCTGGTTCGTTAGGGGTCAGACATGAGGTTGGAATTGAAGCCTCTCGGTGCAGAGTTGGCCAAGGTCGCTGCCTCGCTGCTTTTCCCATGAGGTTGGAATTGAAGCCTCTCGGTGCAGAGTTGGCCAAGGTCGCTGCCTCGCTGCTTTTCCCATGAGGTTGGAATTGAAGCCTCTCGGTGCAGAGTTGGCCAAGGTCGCTGCCTCGCTGCTTTTACATACGCCCCCTTGTTAGCGCTGCGGCTCAGGGGCATTACTCAGATCCGTCCTCAACGCGACGAATGATACCAGGAAAAGTTATCTGCATACGCCATCTTTCTCAGCTCCCGGCAAATCGAATTATGCCCAACGGGTTTTCCAGGCAAGTAATAGTCTTTTACTTGCCAAGTATCACAAGCGCGCCTAGACGAGGCGTTGTGGCTACCTGGTCGATACCGGAGAAAGACGCTGACTTTGGAATTGGTCCTATTGGCAGTACTGACCATTGGCCTGTCACACAGTCGCGCTTGGCTTTAATCCAATTGCCTGCTGCATGTACTGGATCAGCCCGATCCCTGCTCTCCTTCCTCTCCCACTGGCCTAGAACAAACCTGTCACCCACGATCCCACCGCCGTTCCTTGTTGGTGTATACATCATGGCTGGAGCTGA
This sequence comes from Cenococcum geophilum 1.58, assembly GCF_001692895.1. NCBI lineage: Eukaryota > Fungi > Ascomycota > Dothideomycetes > Gloniales > Gloniaceae > Cenococcum > Cenococcum geophilum. The sequence goes on from NW_027137609.1 coordinate 29,805, forward strand.
ACTGAAGCACAATTAGCCATTCCACCGGTCTTTCCCGCCAGCCTTAGGTTGTGGCTAATCTTCCGGCGCCTCCCCGATATCACGTCTTGCAGTCTACGGCCATCTATCATTCTTGGCCGCCCCCCCGTTCCCACATTATCATTCCACCTCCACTCGTTTCTACATTGACGTGCCGATAGCATTCGTTCACTTTTTCAAAACACCTTCCTTTTCGCTTTGAGTACTGGTCGGCAGCCATGAATCACGCTCGACAGGCTACGGCCTCCTCAACGGCCACCGAGACACCCGCAAGATCCATCACACCTGAAGACGACGTAATCCAGCCCGCTCAGCGACTAAATGCAAATCCTTTCGCAACACCGTACGGTTCGTCGCCAGCTTCAAGAAATGCATCATCAACGGCATTGCATCTGATAGACCAGCCGCGATACTTTCATTCAAGACGAGTAAAGAAGGGCTCCGTTGAGAGGCCATGGATGGATAGGAAGGATCCCAAGGAGAAATGGGTCACAATCATTCCTCTTGTTGGCATATTTGTGGGACTAGCATTGTCCGGGGTTCTTATCTGGGATGGATTACGGAGTGTTGTGAATCACAACTACTGCGAGATCTTGAACGAAGACTTCTCGAATGGCTTGAATTCCAAGATCTGGACAAAAGAAGTTGAAGTTGGCGGCTTTGGGTGAGTGCGAGATTCGGTTTGATTCGAATTATTCTAATGTTTATCTAACAGCAACGGCCAATTTGAGATGACAACCAACACGGATGAGAACGCTTATGTCCAAGACGGCATGTTATATATCAAGCCAACCCTCCAGGATGCTGCCTTGATTGAGAAAAATAATGTTATCAATCTTCAAAACAGCAGTTGCACTTCTACCGTCGCAGCGAATTGTATCGCCGGAACCAACGTCACAAATGGAACCATTGTAAATCCTGCGAAGTCCGCTCGTCTCAACACCAAGCTCGGAGCAACTATTCAATTTGGGCGCGTGGAGGTGACTGCTCAGCTGCCTGCTGGAGACTGGCTCTGGCCTGCTATATGGATGTTGCCTCGGGACAGCAAATATGGCGACTGGCCCAGGTCAGGTGAAATTGATATTATGGAATCTCGTGGCAACAACTGGACCTACGCGCAAGGTGGAAACAACATCGTTAGTAGTACGCTTCACTGGGGACCGAACGCGAACAACGATGCGTGGTGGCGCAACAATGTCAAGCGCAAGGCTCTCCATACTACCTATGCCTCCGGCTTCCACACCTTCGGATTGGAGGTAAGCTACCACAATATTTAGGACAAGCAATAGCCGTTATTAACTCTGAAATAGTGGAGCGAGAAGTACATCTTCACCTACATTGACACTCGCCTTCTACAAGTCATGTACACGCACTTTAACGAGCCCTTCTGGAAGTATGGCCAGTTTCCTCTCTCTGACAGTAATGGTACTAGTCTCCAGGATCCTTGGAGCTATACTGGCCGGGACTCTACGCCCTTTGACCAGAACTTCTACCTTATTCTGAACGTCGCCGTCGGTGGTACTAATGGCTGGTTTAAGGATGGTGCATCCGGCAAGCCTTGGCTTGATGGAAGTGTCACTGCTCCCAAAGACTTCTGGGATGCCCGTGACCAGTGGTATCCTACATGGCAGAAGAATGGTGAAATGCGCGTCAAGAGTGTCAAGATGTGGCAGCAGCAAGGGTACAATGGTTGCTAGACGGGGAATTCGATGCACGACTTTCATTTACTTTTTCACTATAGACTAGGACGCAGTTTTCGGTGGGCTCTGGGGGGGTTTCATAATGTAATTTTGGCCTACGGTGTTTGTATCTGGAATGAGGGAATGTATGGAACTCTGAACGATGCGGCGCACGGTTGTACAAAGGGAATACCAAGTGTAGGAAATATAGTTGATCATATTGTCACTCAATGGAGCAGCTACCCCGTACAAACCGGTGCATTAGTTAAGATGTTATTACCCCCCGTCAAGCAAAATATCCGGCTTCCCAAAACGTATGCCATGGAGCATCACTACGCCTACACTTCAGCCTTAACCATTGCACCCCTTAGTCAACAAAGCCAGGGCGCTCTAGAATCTTAGCCCACGTCGACATCGATCAGGTCCCGAGGGTATGGAAAAGTCTATCTCCCGCGCGTCCAGCTTCAGGAGGCCAGATCATCCCGAATTCAGCATGTCTTTCCAATCGCATTCCCATCATCTAGGAACTGGTGTTTAAGCGAGCTCCAGGCTGAACTCCTCCGGGACGGCTCTTTTCGCGTACCTGAAAAACGCCCACAAGTCGGCGGCCGCAGCTGAAGGCCAATTGCTGAGACAGCCACAACGCCTCGCGTACCTGAGTTGCGCGTTCATGGCGCACCAAGGAGTTTCGGCGTGAGCGAAGGCCAGGTCTGGGTTTCCGTCCCTGCATCTGATTCATCCGGGGCGCCTAGGAGTTTACGATAGCTTGGCTCTTTTGACAGGCCCAATGGTGAGCTTGGCAAAGAGGATGATGGATTTTAGCAGCTATCACGAGGGCATTACCGCAGCCCAAGAGACGTATGACGGGCGTAAGGGAAGATGGGGGCTCGGGGTAGCAGTGCTCCTTCTCTCTCACAGGCTCATATTAATAGATCGACGGTGAGCCGGTTGCCTACATGTTCGAGAACGTAAACAACCTTTCTGGTCAACTCCCAGGTCGACTCTTGACAGCTTCGTAGTGAGACGGCGGACTGCAGCTGGCAGACGACCCACGAAATGCCTGCCTAGCCCTAGGAGAGCCGCTGTCATGATGCTTGCGATAACCCAGGTGGACCTTTACCCACGTTTGCTGGGTCCCCGAAGCGAGATGCTGCTGCTTTTACAGCGCGAAGACAGGCACCGCCACGTGCATGGAAGACATTCTTGGCGGCAATCCGTGCTGGGTTTGGAACCCCTGTCCCTGGTCTTTCAACCTACAGCCTGTACGGGTTCCGGTGTCCCCCCCAGTGTGCGCGCGACACACCACATCCAATTTCACTAAAAATTTAGTTCAATTGTGCACCATATAGCGTAGAGACTGTACTCTTACAAAAGGGCAATATAATTACTTATAAGCAAGGTGTGTGCACTTTATAAGAAAAATAAAGTATTTTTTTAAGCTTAATTGTAAGGGCTAAACTTAAAGTTCTCTAGTGTGCAAGAAAGCGAAATTAATGCGCGCACACTGACAGGGGGAGCTCGTACAGGCTGTATCGAATTTGGGAAGCGTGGGAGACGGAGATCACGACCACCACTCGCTGCGATACGGTGGTGATAACGCTATTGATAGCCCTGCTAACTGTTCGTCCCGTTCGCAGAGTCTCTGGGAGGTTTCTGGAGACACCTACGTAGCGGTTCTATGGGTGGGATTTTGTGTGGCCTGAATCATCGGGCGTGCTGGTTTGCCGTCAGCGCATCTGAGGTGCAAAGCCACGGCTCAAACAAGGCAGGAGCATCAATGCGACAGCGACTCATCGGCCTGCCCCCCTTTCGCAGGCGGCTCCTTAAATTGACGGAAAAGCTCTTTCAGCCGCGCCGCCTTGCTCTAACCGCATATCGTGACGACTCAGGTACGCCCTCGTGCTTAGAATTTTCTACGGCGACACTTCAACATCCGCCATCCATTGGCACTTGGCACGATGCCAGAAGGCTGAGCTGGATGACTTTTCCTTATTGTTGTGCAATAAGCATAGCACCACAATATTACTGTGTGCGCAAATAGGAGGCCATGTTGCTGCATGCGCGCCTTCCTCCAGCTGTCGTATCTGAGCCTCGGGACCCAATCGAGGTCCACTTATGATGGGCAGGAACACTAGCTTTTTTGTGCCAGCTAGAAAACGCCAGTAGAGGTTCGCTGCCTCCTCCCTCGCCTGTTGTTGGTCGAGATGGTGCTGGGGGTGGCCGCCAAGCCTAAACCGTCGGTAGCCTTCAGCACGACCGACCACGCTGATGGCCCGTTCGACTTTGTACTACGCTATCCTTTATCACGTTAAAATTGGTCCTCATGTTATCGATAAGAGCCCACCAATCAAATCAGCCTAATGAACTCTGAGGACCTTAACGTGATAAGGGATACCTCTGCCAGCTCTCCCGTTCAAGCGGCAGTCGACAGCCCCCGTCGTTGATATGGCGGGGTACGGTCACCGCTCACAACCATGTGTCGAGCTCTCCAGGGCTCCCCTTGATAGCATTGTGGAACCGGAGCTCCTTTCTGTGCAATAAACGAAAACCTAGAAAAGTTCCAGATGTCCCCGCCCGTACCAATTCCATGCGCGCGTCACAGTCAGCCACAGTTCCAGGCCACTGCGGGTTAAATTTCGGTGGATATAATGTGGCTTTATTGAAGACCCTCCAGCACGGCCTTCATAATTCCTCCTAATCCGGCTACTTTTATACAAAGTCGGTTTACCTTGATTCCAATGCAGCCACATGCAGGGGTTCTATCACAAGAATAGACGCACGCTAGCCATGACGACTGTCTGACCTGATAGGGCCGGGTGTCACACTGCTGTGGTTTGCCTTTTCATGTTGGCTGTCTCCCACTATCGCTCTCTCATGCACTCTGTATCCACCACCCCCGTTGGCGTCTAACCGTCCCGGTTAACCACGTTCGTTTCTTCCCACACAGCCAGAAGCTTCTTGTTGGGGCTTTTCTCCGAGCCGCCGTCTCTCTTTCTATAATTCCTTGCTACTGTCCTTGTGTCATCAAGGTCTTGCTGGGCTCTATCCTAGAACCCCCCGCTGCCGATCCCCATTGTAAGACGTGATTCTTAACGTGCATGAAGCTTTCTTGACTAACCTTTAGCTACAGCTTTTCCTTCATGACGGTCGCTTTCCTATATTCCTTCGTGGTTCCGTGGTCTCTCGTTTAGACCGTTACAATCGCTCCCTGTGCTTTCTGACAATCGTTTATGCCCGCCTAATTCGCAGAGTCTTGGGAAAAAAATACGACGCTTCAGCATACTGTCATTCCAATTCTGAATAGGATAATACCTTAGTTCGAAGCCCGTCATGAGTTCACTTAATAATGAGAAGCCGTCCACCGACGGTACCAGGACGCCCATCACTCAACCCCAGCACCCTTCAATGCTCATCTCGGAAAAGTTCCCGCCTCCATCTCCAAGATTCCTAGATGGCGCGTTAACGCCCGCCAGCATGGGCTCGCGGAGGCCTTCATTCTCTGGATCAATGCGGTCCACACAGAGCGGCTTCATGGAGGAGATTAAGCACGAAGTCATGGTTAACTATCTGTTCCAGCAGCAGTGCGGCCGACTATGGGTCGGAGATGGGAGTGGGGAGCTCGAGGGTGTCCTGCTCAGGAAAAGCAGAGGAAATTACATGGCCTGCCCGCCACAACTGGCAAACTCAGCATTCGCATACTACTGCGCGCAGCTGAATGTTCAGGTATATCTTCAGATGTGGTAATTAGAGGCACGAAAAGCTGACTATAATACAGGTCGCCATGACCGTAAACTCCCGAATCATCAAGACTTTTCTTCAGTGGTCACCGGAAGCAACAGATGTGCCGCTCATGAACGGTTTGAGGGTTCAGATTTTACCCACTATTGACGACTTACCAAAAGCCCGAAAGAACCAATTCGCAGCTTTCGTTGCATCAGAGGCTCTGCTGATCGTGTGGGACGACGAGGCCATGAACATTATGGCCCGTGCGAAGGCAATTGAGGACGAACTGATGGAGTTGGTATGGAAGACCGGCGAACCGGAAGAAGAGCAAGAAGAACGCAAAGGCCCAGCTGTCGTGGAGTGTGAAATCGACGAGGAGAGCGGAGAAATCAAGCCAGAGAAGAGGCCGACACACATTCAGAATTCTGTGCTGGTTGGCTTTACAATGCTTATTATCACTATCATGTTGGGAGCTGGTTTCAGGTCCATTGCTATTGAGATAGCAGTTGACCGTGGATATGCTCGTCTCGCTTTCCTCGCTTTAACGCCTGTTCAGATTTTCTTCACTCTGGTATGATGCCCCGCGTGCTCCTCCTTGAGCTGTTTGCTAATACTTTCTGCAGTTCTTTGCACAAGTTATTGTCGGTTGTCTTGCTCAGTGTATTGGACCTGTCCGCCAAATGACTACCAACTCGAGGTATTACTCTGCACTACTGCCTCGTCGGATCACAGGTCGTACTCTTCCTCACATCACCATCCAATGCCCTGTCTACAAGGAGGGCCTTGCTTCTGTCATTGCACCCACAGTAAAGTCGATTAAGCAAGCCATGTCAACGTACGAACTTCAGGGAGGCTCCGCAAACATGTTCATCAACGACGATGGTCTTCAAATCATTAGCGAGGACGAACGCCAAGCCCGTATTGAATTCTATGCTGATCACAGCATTGGATGGACCGCGAGGCCCAAGCACGGAGAGAACGGCTTCGTTCGTAAGGGTAAATTCAAGAAGGCTTCAAACATGAACTACGGTCTTATGTTGTCCAACAATGTCGAAGAGAGGCTTAATATGGTTCAAAGAGGAGAAAACTGGACTCAAGCTGATGAAGCTGTTGAGTACGAGAGATGCCTCAAAGAGGTTCTTCAGGAGAATGGCCGTGCTTGGGCTGATGGTAACATCCGTGTTGGTGATTACATTGTTTTGAGTAAGTTCCCCATTTAACGATGATCAAAAATGGTCGTTCTGACAGGTTCATTAGTTGACTCTGACACTCGTGTTCCTTCTGACTGCCTTATTGATGCTGCTAGCGAAATGGAGCAGTCTCCCGAAGTCGGTATCATGCAATTCTCATCTGGTGTCATGCAGGTCGTCCACACGTACTTCGAAAACGGGTATGCATTATTCAAATCCCCATTCTCTACATATACTAAGCCTAACCTGCTAGTATCACATTCTTTACCAATCTAATCTACACGGCTATTCGTTACACTGTCTCTAACGGCGACGTCGCTCCTTTCGTCGGCCACAACGCCATTCTTCGCTGGTCCGCCATCCAACAGGTTTCGTTCTTCGACGAAGACGGCTATGAGAAATTCTGGTCCGAATCGCACGTTTCCGAAGACTTCGACATGTCTCTGCGCCTACAGGTCAACGGCTACATTATCCGCCTCGCCGCCTGGGCCGGAGAGGGCTTCAAAGAAGGTGTCTCTCTCACCGTGTACGATGAACTCGCACGTTGGGAGAAATACGCCTACGGCTGCAACGAACTGCTCTTCCACCCAATGCGTCTCTGGCTAACCCGTGGCCCGTTTACCGAGCTGTTCCGCCGTTTCCTCTTCTCCAACATCCGCTTCACGTCCAAAATCACCATCATCTCCTACATCGGAACCTACTACGCCATCGGCGCCGCCTGGATCATGACAACCGCTAACTACCTCGCCATCGGCTGGTTCAATGGCTACCTCGACAAGTACTACATCGACTCATGGAAGGTGTGGTTCTCGATCGTCATCGTCTTCAACGGGCTCGGCAACGTCGCGTTGGCGATAATGCGATACCGCATCGGCGACCGCTCCTTCCTGGGCGCGCTGCTCGAGAACTTCAAATGGATCCTCATGCTCGGCATCTTCCTGGGCGGTCTATCTCTGCACGTATCGCAGGCGCTGCTCGCGCACATGTTCGAGATCGACATGACGTGGGGCGCGACGTCCAAGGAAGCCGAGTTCTCGAATTTCTTCATCGAGGTGCCCAAGGTGCTCAAGCGCTTCAAGTTCTCGATTGCCTTTTCGCTTCTCGGCATAGTCGCCATGATCGTCCTGGCCGTTGCGCCGTTCGTCCCGCATGACTGGAAAATCCAGGACTTCGTCGCTATCCTGCCCATGGCGACCGTGACCGCCAGTCATTTGCTCTTGCCCATCGCGCTCAATCCGGCGCTGATGACGTTTTCGTGGTAGAGAGGGGACGGCGGGTTATCGGTCCAGCGGTACTTGGTGCCTCCATCTCCATCGCGTTATCGATGTCGTGCGGGGCTTTTGGGTGTTTGGCGGGCGGGCGTTTCGAGCACTTTGCGAATCAGGTCGGCGTCGAGGCATTCTGGGATTGGGCGACGTATATAAGACACGGATAGAATTGTTCGATCTTTTTTTCCCTTCCTCCCATGAGAGCACAAAATAGCATTTCCTCTTTTCCGTCTTTCTTTCTCTTCAATGTCTCTTGTTAAGTCTGGGAAATTAATCAGCATGACGGTGATACGGTTGGTAATTTCTATTTGTCTAAGGGGAGAGGGTAGGTGGGCGTGATGCGGTTAAAGATATCCTAAGAGGTTCGTGTATATATTCAGATGGGTAGATGATGAATATTGAGGCTATGTAATGCCGTATGTGCCCTATGCTATAGTGATTATATATGAGGCGTGGTAATGAATCTGGAGCTTCACCGGTATATTCGGCGTCATAGGAGTGGTGAGTTGGCTTCGCAGTTAGCGGAATTAGCTTGACACTAGAGAAGGGTGGTATGACAGCTTTTGAGGTCTGACCACAAAGAGTGGGGGAAAGTAAATCTCTAGAATCTAGGAAAGTCGTGAGGGAATACCTCGATAGTGCGCCGAAATTCCACTCTAGATATACTTAGGTCCTTGCGGGTTGATCATCTGCGTTAGAAATCCCTTCCTTAATTATCGGTATCATTGAGTAGATTAGAAAATACCAGTGGCAGTACAGGGCAATGAAATCTTAATAGATATTTTAGGGGATAACGTTCCAGAGAATCGTAGAATAAGATTGGGTTTGCCACAACCACGTAAGTTCAAAATAAAGAAGAGTCTGGATATACTAAGCGTGGGTTGGATGCATTTATGAGATGGGGCAAGGGAGGAAATGGCGGCGGAGAACCGTTGCACAGGCAATAAACCAAGAATATGTGGTTAGTGAACCACTAGTGTCCTCGGGAACAGCAATGCCAGCTAGGATAAGGAAACATCATTGAAGGAGTGACAGCCTAATTAACCAAGAGAAACATTGCACAAGTAACAATCCCTTATACCCGTCTATCCGTGAAATCACTCTTCTGGGGTTAACTTTCAGCCTGTTAACCTCGCCCTCCCATAGCTAATCGGAACGCCTCCTGTCCTTTCTCCAGCATCTCTTTGCGTCCTTGCAAGAAGTTTCGTTGCCGCGTTACCTCAGGTGCCTCAGCCGCTACGTACTCGACCTCCTCATCGGTAAGTCCAGTAATCACCAATGGCGAGAGGATGGCCGAGGGCAAAGTGTCGACAAGGTGCCGTTCAATAACTTGCTTGGTCACGGCTGCAATGAAGTATTTTAGTTCGTCCTAGAGGGTTGTAATCAGTTAGCATTAACCGCAAACTTTCCAGGGATAAGAAGTGCAAAATTTTGACCACGATTGAAGTATCAAGTGGCTAAGACGAGGTACTCCTTTAGTAAACTCACTTTGTAATAGGCTGTTTGGCTGTCAAGCGCCTCCTCCGCTGAAAATTTGTCCATATCCTGCACAATTCGTCCTTTGGGCATTTGCGGTTCAATGGGCGTTTGTTCACGTTCATTGACGGAATGTTTACCCACCATAGTGAGAGTGTCAGTGACCGCCGCCAGAGCACTAGCGTACTTATTCTGACGTTGCTTTTGGACGGTGGTTGTATAATAATGGTTATAAGTCATTGGAGGGCGGGCCTTGTCCGCGATGATCTTAGCTAGCTCTCCGCGACTGGCTTGAAGGGAGGACTCTAAGGCAGCGTCCACACGTAGACCCACGAGACGCGATTTAATTTCAGGAGCGGCAGCGTGTTGGAGAACAATTTCCACAAAATTCTTACAGGCGTCCGCCACTTTGTTGATGTGTGCCGTAGCTAATCCATTCCATGGCTCGGATTGTTCCCAGAATAATTGACTGATAAGCAGTGGGTTAAAATTCCCGGGTAGTTCACAGCCGCGAGACCGTTCGAGGACACGCTGAACCCATAAAATTGCTGCGCTGCGGGTTAATTTTTGCGGATGTAGGACACCTAGGTCGACGTTTTGTTCTTCTTGGTTTTTGCCATCCTCATCCTCATCCTCGCTGTTACTCTCCTCGCCCTTACCATTGGGTGGAGGAATGACGAATTTTTTACCGTAGCGGCTCATCTGTTTAGCAAATTGGAGGTTGAGGTGTTGGATTACCGCGCGGAACCTGCGGATATTCTCAGTTGAATCTACAGCTGCGTTCATCTCAACGGACCCGAAGAAGGGATTCTCGTAATGGCCTTTCACCGCAGACTTCAAGATATCGTTGATTGTCGTGCTGATACCCATGAGAAACATCTTTTGTTCGGAGATAGTGGTCCTTTTGTCGCCCAACCGCCCAAACTCGTCCATCGTATCCTTCAATTTAATGTCCAGCTCTTTCTTGAGGTGAGGAATCTCCTTCTTCAGATGGTTGTTTAGTAGCTGACTTAGACGTGTCCTCAGCATTTCAATTCCCACCATATCGCGAGGGAGGTGACGGTATCTACCATCATTGAAGAACATGCGCTCGGATGAATTGCGTTCCTGAAATGTCATCCCCAATTCTCCATCAGCCCGGTTCTTGAGTATATGCCACCCGAGTTCAAAGTAAATATCCTTATTTTGAGCTAGATCTATCCAGTCTTTCTCATTGTCAGAGCCGGGGCGAAGAAAGTCCGGTTTAGTGATAATTCCAAGCGTTCGGCTTCCTTTATCGTCAATTCTTCGACAGTAATCCAGGATAATCTGGTTAGCATAGTCGTTCTTTGCCGATACAACTGCAAGGATAATGGTTCGCTCGTTGCTGATATACTCTTCCACAAGACTTCGGATCAATCGCACGTCTTCTTTGCTCTGTGACTTGTTCTCAGAGTGTATGAGTCCAGGTAGATCGACCAAGGTCCTTGAGTAAATTAGTAGACGGTAATTTCTCTTTCAGAGCAGTCTTACAATTGAGGCCTTCCTGGTCCGCATATTTCGATACTCAGGACGTCCCTGGAAAAAGCTCGGGAATTACCTTGGCCGACTTCACCGAGGCCCATGAGAGATGTTGCTTCGTCCATAAGCGCGGGCAATTCAGAGAAGTCATTTATCGACTTGCTAAACTCTCTTAACTTGGCCTGTTCCGGAGCAGGACGAGTTTTGTCCGGCGTAATTTTGGTGGAGATCGATGGTGTATGATCACGACGGAGTACGATCTCAGTGGCAAAACGCGTGCACAAATTCTCTTTCCGGGGAAAAGGTATTTCGGTGATTGCTTCCAATACGGAGCTCTTTCCAGACGATTGATCACCGCATACTACGAGTTGGGGAAGTTGAACGACACCATTGAGGCCAGTACGTCTGAGCTTATCGACGATATCCATTATTTTCCGCTGGCCATCGCTTTGAAGCGACTCCAGAGAACTCGTCGTGACAATTTCAGGATTTACGGATATTTGGGGAGGGGTCGCGGACACATCAGTGTCCGCTTCCTTCTCGATGATATCTTCTGAGGTCATTGTGCCGAAGATTCTGCGATCAGAGGAAGTTATAACTGAGATTAAATAGAGATTGACTAGAGATGAAAGGAGCTGGTCTTGAGATTAACGAGATATGGTGGAAATGATGAGACTGTTAAGAGAAGAAACGAACAGCTTTATATACGACGCACCAGCCCTAAATTCATCGCGATTGTGGTAAGAAGTGCTTTGATACAGGCAGCAATCATTATGCGGCATGTGTTCCGGTACCAAACGCTGACTGAGATGAATGAAAGACGGGCTTCAGAGCTACAGCCTTGGAAACTCTCCAATAAAATCACAAGGCTTACAAACTAAGACATGAACGGAAGATGGTAGAGATGCCTTGCGCGTCAGTGGCGATGCAAAACGTATCAGGGCCCTGACAATGAACCGATGCATGGGATATAGTCGAGCTGAGGACCCTGAGGCATATCGGCTAGTTCTCCAGAACGGGAATTTCAGCGCTTCGGGGAACCATATATTCATGTATTCAAGCATTTGCTAGCTAATGGTTGGCAACCGTTCCTCCGATAGTCTGCTCCACCTCGTAACTGTGCCGCACCAGCCGCCTCAGCCCCGCAGCCTCGCCTCCCAGACCTAGCATCACTATCAATGCGCTGCAGAGTGAGGACTATTGCGGTAAGAGTGGATAAATGATGTCTTACGGCTGTCCGGGCGAAGTGGCGGGCAGTTTTGTGTTCGATAGAGATATTGAGTAAAAGAACATCGTGCAGCATTATCAGACTTGCGGAGGATAGGCCGGCTCTCAGGGGGCCTAAAAAGCAGCCGAAATTGGCTCGTGCGGTAAAAAAGCCACCCACGTCAACAAGAGCGTAAATACATAGATTCTCACCCATTTCCCCAGCCAAATAATGTACCAATCTTCTTCAATATGGGTCGTATTATTAAATCTCGCAAATCTCGTGCTCGTCATTTCACACCTCCACCAGAGATGCTTTATTTATAGCCCCTATCTTATCCAAAAACGCTATTATAATGCGGTGTACTATGGTGTAAGGTTATTTAACGGAAGCTAGGTATCCAGATTCCTAAAGATTTTGTATATGAAATTATAGGGATACCTAAGCGTATATAAAGCGAAATACTCCACTTAAAGCAAGCCTAAACGCTTTATAATTAGGAGGATGCCAAACCTAATCCTTGTGGTTAAAAGCTATACGTTACACGCAAAGATATAGCTGTAATTAGTGCCTATTTAGGCAATCCTACGGTATTTATTAACGAAAAGGGTAAGCTGTGGTAGGATATTGCAGAATCTGTAGGTGTTATACTACTTAATACGCCTTATTTTAAGCCAAAAGGCTACTATATAGTTGAGGCTAGGGCTATTAGTGAGGCCTGCAAACGCGATAAAGATCTTATTACCGCTGTATGCGCTAAGGAAAAAGAGCTAAGCCTAAGGCAAGCAAAGGAGCGCCTTAATTGGGTAGATATATAGCTTAATATAAGGCCTTATTTAAAGGATTTCAAAGATATAGTTTTCTTAGATGAATTTTACTTTGGTATTGGCCTATAAACTATAAAGAAGATTAAACGAAAGCGCGGCTGAGAGTATTGCTATATACTAGAGAATGTTTACTATAAATACGTTACTATAAAGGATAAGAAGGAAAAGGTACGTAAAGAGAACCACCTTAAGCTTCTAAATGTATTTATAGCGATTGGGTATAACTACCGTAGGGTTTTTATGTACAAAGTATTAAACTCTGTTAGTAAGATGGCTACGGCTATATATACTAAGAAAATACTAGCTTAACTTATGCCTAATCTTTATTCTTAAGGTTTAACACTCTGTTAAGATGCAGACTCTTTATATATAAGTAAGGGTATAAGAGATTGGCTGAAGCGAAATGGCTATTTAGTAATTATACTACTGGGTGTTTTACCGGATCTATTAATCCTTAAGTCTAAAGCTTATCTATTAAAGGCAAAGTTTTATAAGCAGCGCTGTTTAATAGAGAAGGTAGGCCTTATACGGTTTAAATGGATATTTTACGAGGAAATAGACTTAAAGAGTATTTAGTATATGTATTATTATTATACTAAAAGATTACACGATGTACGTAGAGCAGACGGCCGGATGACTTAATATTGAGCTTAAAATGTATATATTTTTGTTGGTGGTATATAAGCCAATTTCGGCCACTTTTTAAGAGGCCGGACAGGCCTCTTAAATAATAGACTTATTAGCTGATAGTATCCGGAGACTATCCGGATAGTCTCCGGATAGTCTTAGCAAAATCCCCTTAATATGCTTACACTTACGATGCAACCCCTAATATTAAATAAATAAAAAATTAATTAATATAGATTTATAGCACTTACAAAACGCTTTAAAATGGTACCACTTTTATCTAAATATCCTAAGGATAAGTAATATTATATAGATATAAAGCTTATAAGAGCTTTGCGGAATAAGAGCCGCGCATAAAGCTCTACGTAAAGCTCTATACGAAGCTCTGCATAAAGCTTTTATATAGAGCCTCGTAGTAGAGCCGTTATACGCAGAACCGTTATACGTAGAGCTGTGCAGAGCCTCCGTATACAGAGCTTCGTGTAGAGATTCGTGTAGAGCTTTATGTAGAGCCTCTATACGCAAAGCTTCGTGCAGAGCCTCTATACGCAGAGTTTCTATAGAGCCTCCGTACGTAGAGATTTATATAGATTCTTAGATAAAGCCTTACGCAAAGCTTTTATATATAGATACTATAAAATAAAATAAAAATAGCAAAGGAGAGAGGAGACCCAGCAGTTTAAATTTAGCAACTTTTCTCTATTCCTTATTATCCTTACCCTCTAGTGCTCCTACTACCGCCGCTATAGGTTAAGAATTTTTATTATACGCCGAACATTAAGCCCTATAATCCCGCTATTTGCAATTTCTATAACATGGCTAAACTATACCAAAGGCGTTAAAATAAAAGAAGGAAAATAGATAATAGATATCCTACCTCCTATATTATAGAATAAGCTCTAGGTGTAGAATACTTAAGTACCTACAGCTTTATATGCTAAGTCTTAGGCGGTATAAACCTTATTAGCTTTTACTAACGTTCTAGCTAGTACCTAGTCTATTACCGTTAAGGGTTTAAATATACCTAAATAGAACGTCCCTAATATAAGTTTAGAACCTAGTAATAAACCACCTCTAATTATTAAGCTATCTCCTTAAACTAATAGCAAAGCTATAGAGCAATTAGAACTTAGAGCCCTATAATAACTAAAGAACTTTAATCTTATAGCGGCCTTCTTAATATATATGCATTAAAGAGTTATAAGATCTATAGTACTATTTAGTCTGATACTTAAAGTAATATAGGATAAAATAGCTTTTACCTAGGAACTATTTAAAAGGTTAATAGATTTTATCTATAAGGTATAATAGAGGGACGCTTTCTATACTATCTTTAATGCGAAAATTGTTACGGACCTTATATTAGCAGTAGTAGTACTACTAAGGAGAGATATAAATAGGCTAGTGGTAGAAGTATAAGAGGTGCTAGAACTAGTCGCACTATAAAACAAGGGGTAACCGAGTTACGTAGTTAGTTACGTTATAGGTTTAAAATATAGAAATATAGGAATATAGGAACGTAGAATATACTAACGTACTAACGTACTAACGTACTAACGTACTAACGTACTAACGTACTTAGTACATTTCTTAGGTGCAGTATTATGTATTTAAAGGACTATGGTCCCTACCTAGATAGTTCTCTTTTTAGTAGTAAATTTTAGAATATAATTAAAGCTAATCTATTAAGCAACTACTCCACTAGTTATTATTATATTATTGACTTCTTATTTACCTATACACCTAGCCTATTAATAAGTTTACCGTAGTTCCTACTACAAGGCTTTATTATATATTTACTACCTAGTTATAGTATTAATAAAGTTAAATAATATACTACTAAAAGCAGTAGTTGTAACGCCGTTAATAGTAGCAACTATATTAAGATTAGGTAACGACACTAGTATAATAAATACTAACTCTTAGCTAGTTACGGTTGGACAGCTATAAGAAATAGTTAATTAATTAACGGACAATAACAGGATACTTAAAGAAAGGATTAATAGAATAGAAGTAGCTAAGATTAAGCTATTATCCATTAAGCGATTCTTAGAAGAGAAGTTAAAGCTTAAAGAATTCCTTATATAAATGCACTTTAAGATTATATAAGAAGGAGCGAAGTTAGCAATGCCTATAGACTAAGTTACCTATATAGGATTGTTCTTAAGAGGGAGGGGACTTAAGTGGTTTAAGCCTTACCTAATAGAGGTATAGGAAAACGGCATAGCAACTACTAACTAGGAGGTATAGTATATATTTACTAGTTAGAACGGGTTTGTGGAATACCTAATATAAATATTTAAAGACCTAGAGGCAACTACTATAGTAGAAAGAAAGCTTTAAAACCTAATATAGAGAACTTTAGTAATTAAGTATACGATATAATTTTAAATATTAGTAACATAGGTTAAATAGAATAATAAGGTGCTTATGGTATAGTATAAATAAGGACTTAAAGTAAAAATCTAAGACGTAATTATCCTAATAGAAGATGCGGATACCCTTTATTACGGACGCTTTAAGTACAATGTTATGACTACTAGGAGAGGAGTCGGAAGAAGCTAGTTAGTTAATTTAGGCACGGTCTAGAATAGAGCCGATAGAGCTATATAACAAGGAATGGTAACCAAGGTCACGTGGGGTAATCTATATAATCTATGGGATCTATATAATCCGTAATAGAGTAGATAGAGTACACGTATATTACGTACAAGAAGGATTTCATAGGAGTACGGTTGTGTATTTAAGGACCCTTAGTCCCTACCTAGATAGTTCCTTCCTTATAGTAATTCTTAGAATACAATTAAAGTTAATCTATTAGGCAACCACTCCACTAGTTATTATTATCTTGTTAACTTTTATACTTGCATTTCCTACACACCTAGCCTAATAACGAGCCCACCGTAGTTCTTGCTACAAGGTTCCATTACACAATCACTACCTAGTTATAGTATTAATATAAGAAGTTGNANAANATGCCACTAAAAGCAGCCACCATAACGCCATCGACGGCGGCAACTATATTAAGGTTAGGTAACGACACTAGTATAGCAGACACTAACTCACAGTAACCTATAATAGTTGGACAGCTATAAGAGATAGTTAACTAGTTAATAGAAAATAATGTAATATTAGAAAATAGGATTAACGGGATAGGCGCAGTAAAGGTTAAGTTACTATCAATTAAAAGATACTTAGGAGAGAGATTAAAGCTTAAAGGATTCCTTACGTAAATGCACTTTAAGGTTACGTAAGAGGGAGCTAAGCTGGCAATACCTATGGATTAAATAGTATACGCAGGATTATTTCTAACAGGAAGAGCACTTAAATAGTTTAAGCCTTACCTTACGGAAATCTAGGTAAACGGAATAATAACTACGAACTAAGAGGTATAGTTTATATTTTTAAGCTAGAATAGATTCGTAGAATAACTTATACAAATGTTTAGAGACCTAAAGGCAGTAACTATAGCGGAAAGAAAACTCCAAGACATTATATAACGAACCTTAGCAATTAAATACACAATATAGTTCTAGACATTAGCAATATAAGTTAAGTGGAATAATAGGGCGCTTATGGCATAGTATAAGTAGGGACTTAAGGCTAAAGTCTAGGACGTAATTATTCTAATAGAAGATGCGGACACCCTAAGGGAACTAATAGATTAAGCGATTAAGATTAACAATTAGATCTACTAAAGGGAATAGGCTAAGAGAGGTTAGGATAGAGTTCTATAGTTATATAAGGCGCAGAGTACGTAACGACCAAAGCTAAGTTAAAAACTATAGTATAGCGCAGAGCCAATGGACCTAAGTGGTACTAAAGAAGCCTATAAGAGATAGAGTAAGAAACTATAGAAACCTAGAAGTTAAGGATCTAGTAATTATAGGATTAAGGAGTAGAGGCTAAACCAAGGATCTTAGCAGCAGAAGACGTTTAGGCAGACTCTATAACAAAAGTAATAGTTTAGAGAGGGAGTTTATATAAATTGCGGAAAATAGGGTCACTTCGCAAGGGATTATAAAGATAGTTAGAGATATTATATAATAAAGGGAACCAGACTAATAACAGACGACATACACGTATAGAGGAATAATAATGCGCTACAAGGAACAAAAGAATATTTAATTAGAAGTTTTACATTTTATTATAATAACGCATACCGAATTTATAAGGACGCTAAGTATAGCGTAAGCTATTAGCTATAGGAGCTAGTACCTATAGAATATAGAGGAACTAATAAACCAGTTTGCAGATTGGATATTAAGGACAATAAATTTAACGTAGGCGAAATATTCCGTAACAATAAGGTAATATAGGCCGTTTACTAGAAACGAGCAGACCTCGAAGATGTTATACTAGAGGTAGAGGATAATTCCACTATAGAATAGGGAACATTAGTAGGGATTAAGACCCTACTAGACACAATGTCTATCGCTTTATAAGATATAAGAGAAGTAGGATAGCGAACTACTTTAGCACTCGATAAAGGTAAAAGGCTAAAGGCTTAAGATTCTTAAGATAAGATAAGAGACGACTAAGATTCTTAAGACAAGATAAGGCAAGCTTAAGGACCTATAATAGACGATAACCGATAGAGCAAAGTAACGGCTTAGTTCAGTAATATACGAATAAGCTTAGGACGAAGTTTCCTATAGATATAAGATTTTTAAGACAAGATAAGTGAGATTTAAGACTCTTAAGATAAGATAAGAACACTAAGCAAGCCTAGTTAGACTAAGGCTAGAGCTAAGCTTAAGTTAGAAGCGAGTTTAGGATTAAAGAATCTAAGGGACCAAGAATTTGGAGTATAAATTAGGACACCCATAAGCAAGAGACAAGGAGCTTCTTTATAGATTAGAAGATCTATAATATAAACAGCAACTAGACTAGGAGACAGATATATAGACTTAGAGGACTTACTAGTAAAATATAGTATTTAGACTAAAGACTAAAGAGTTAATACTAAGATTAAGAAGAAAGAAAACTTTAAGGATTAGAGTATAAGGCGCAAACCAAAGGAAACTATAAAAGAGTTTAGACAAAGAATTATTGTATGGTAAGAATAGGAACTAGACAAAAGATTTAGTATATTAGGACGTATAAAGGACAGAGCACTAGTATAAAGAATTACTAATAGGCCGAGAGTAGGTATACTAAGAGCTAAGTAGCTTACCGAACTAGAAGATAAAGAGGATTTAAGAATCCTAATTAGGTTTAAAGAACGATATATAAAGGGCTGTTATAACGTAGTAATAAGAAGATACTTCCTTACGGACAAGCCGTATATACTCTAGCAGCTATACTAAAAGTGGTATAGACAGCAACACAATAATAAGTGGGAAGATTTCTATATATAGTTAGATAAATAAGTTATCTAGGACTACCCAATTATGGAAAAGGCTATAACTTATATTAAAGGGGCCTTAATTATAATATTAAAGGATCTAAAGGAATGTTTAGAGGACTAGAGAAGCAAGAGACGCATCTTAGTACCTGCGAATAAAGTTATAACGTTTAAATTAGCATAATAAAGGTTTAAACTTAAAGATAAAGATAAATTAAGAGTTAACCTAAAGCACCTAGTATACTATACGTTATTATGGATTGTGTACGTAGACGATATATACAAGATATATAAGAATCTAAAAGAAAAGAATTAGAAATACCCTATAAGGATATATTAGATAACGGACAAGCAATAATATAGGAATGCTAAATATATATATAGATGGCATCCAGCAGAAGTCTAAGAGGAAGGGGATTTAATACTTTAACCAGGAAGATTCCTTACGGAAAAATGCTTAGACGGATAATAGTGGTGGGAATGCTTAGAAAATATATATCTATAGTATATTAAAGATAAAAAGTAAACTAGGCATTGGCTAAAGAGTAAGCTAAGTATAATAGGATTAAGCAGCTAATAGTTAGGAAAAGTAAAGGCCTATAGGACTAAAGGGAGCCAATAGTAGAGCCTTGGACCCTTAAAGGAATTTAAGGACAACATCTAAATTTACGAGTTAATTAGTAAGATTAATAGTTTAAAGCGCTAATAGATAGTAGAGTAACGCGGAACCATATCTTACTAGCAATAGTTAAGAAAATAGGGCTACCTTATAGATAAAAGAAGCAACCTTACCTATTAGTTATAATTTTAGGAGATCCAATAGCCTACGGAGGAGGGATTATTAATCTTAAAATAGGACCTATTTAGTTAACCATTAAAGGAAGGCAAATTAAGATATCTTTTAATATCCTACTATTAGGACGGGATAAGGCAGTACTAAAAATGCCTTAGTTATAGGAATATAATCTAAAGATCGATTAGATTATAGGTTAGGTCAATATTAGAGATACTTAACGCCACAAAATACAATAATAAGCTAAGTTAGTATAGTACTAAGTCAAAGCAATATATAAAGAAACTAAGTAAGGCTTAAGTCACGTACTAAAGAGATACCATAAGTATAGTAAGAAACTATGGTCACCGGAAAGTAAAAAGCTATTAGATTATATAGCATAGGACTATAAAATAAAATTAGAACTAGAAATAAGTCCAAAGTTTTTTCTAATCTATAAGCTTACTAAAGAAGAAGGTAGAGCATTAAAAGAGTTTGTCTAAGAAAACTTATAAAAGGGATATATTTAACTATCGCAGTTATTAGCAGGTTATCCAGTACTATTTATACTAAAGAAAAATAGCAAACTAAGGCTGTATATTAACTATAGATAGTTAAATAGCATTACTAGAAAGGATAAGTATCTGTTGGTATCACCCGGGGGGGTACTGCAATTGCAATATAAGGTAACTGGTTCTTTAATTCATTCGTGTTCTCTTCTTCTAATCGTACATAGACAGGTGGAATTTAAGGGGTTCCTGAGCTCGCTTAGCTCACGTAGTTGCCTTACGTAATTACTCCTCTAAATTCTGCTCGCTTGTATAGACACTGGCAACATTTATAAAAAGGAAAGAAGGTAAGAAAGTATAAAGGAGAAGTATATAGGTTAACAGGTGCTTAGGGTAGTAATCGCGGATGTCTTGGGTATTGCGAATATTACGGATATTACAGACGTTGCGGATATCGTTACGGATATTGCGGATATTGCGGATATTGTAAATATTGCGGTAGAAATAGGTAGACGCGTATAAGGTGTTACCGGGGTATCTATAGGGGAAAATAGGTGGAAGGGCTAATAACCAAGCATTGTATATTATTATTCCTCCTCCTCCTAGGTCTAGTTGCTATTGTCAGGTAAATTACAATAGGGTATACTGCTATTAGCTAGGTTGCTAAGGGTCGTACTACTGCTGCTGGGTAGGCTGTTGGGATATAAATATAATAGGTGTTTAAGGTGTTATAGGGGTATTTATAAAGGGAGCTATAATATTTATAGAGGGAACCGTGATGTTCGTAGAGGGAGCCGTAATATTTATAGAAGTAGCTGTAACGTTTATAGGCAAGGGGAGCTTGGTTATAGGAGGAAGGTTATTTAAGACAGCTATGACGTTTATAGGTAGGGGGAGCTCGGCCGTAGGAGGAAGGTTATTTGAGACAGCTAGGGCTAAATTATACTGTCGCTGGGTAGGTTGCAGAGGTTCGTACAAGCTTGGCTGCTGTAGATCCTTAGCTTTAGTTAAGGGAGAGGGTAAAGCTAGCAGAGCTTACACAGGCGGAGCTTGCGCAGATGGGGCTTGTGTAGATAGGGCTTACATAGGCGGAGCTTGCGTAGACGGAGATTGCGCGGACAAAGCTTATTTAGACAGAGCTTGTGTAGGCGGAGCTTATGTAGACGGAGCTTGCGCGGACGGAGCTTATGCAGGCGGAGCTTATGCGGATGGAGCAGCTTACTTAGACGGAGCTTGCGCGGACGAGGCTTATATAGGCGGAGCTTGCGTAGACGGGGCTTACGTAGACGGGGCTTACGTGGGCGGAGCTTGCTAGGGTATAGATACAACAGGTAGTTAAGGTGTCCTAGGGGTAGTAGCAGACGACATTAGAGTTAATGGACGTAATTTAAGACGGCGGTTAATAACATATGAATTAAAAGGTCCTTTAGTACTAATAAATAGTCTAATTTCTACATCTAACCATTCCATATAGTTATCCTCGTGAGCGACGTTATATAGTACTTATAGTACTAACTTACTCTTTATATTAAAGACCCATACTCTATTACGTTAGAGTAGTTATTTAAGTCCCTTAAGTTTAGACCTATTAGCGTCTTTAAATATCTGCACTATAAAATTATTAAAGTCCTCTTAGTATAATTCCCATAAGCTCTTATCCTTAAAGTTATACTTAGTATACTCTTTAATTTTAAAGTTAATATAGTTGGTAATATCTTCCGCAGTGGTCTTATTAGTTAGGGTTATTCCATTAGCCTAGTTTGGACGTTTAATTAACATAATAACTAGCGTAGATTATAGTATTCGTAGCTTATAAAGGCCGTAGGAAGGAAGGGGATATGCTAGCGTTTAGGGCGTGCTGTTAACGTAGTTTTTGACGTGGCAGATCTACAAGGTAGCAGACGGTGTCGGGATTATAGGTAGGTAGGTACTGCTAACGCTGCTAGGTATACTGGCGCTTAGTAAAGAGGTTATACTGGGTATTAATTTGCGTAATAGACGCGAACCAAACAAAGCCTTAGTAGGAGCCAATTCTTTAAGTTCCTAGGGCCTTAGTAGGAAGGGTTCTCCTTAGCAAACGCGATAAGATCAACGGGCCTTAATAGGAGCGATCGCGTGTTGTCTCTTAGTTAATTTGCGTAATGGACGCGAACCGAACAAAGCCTTGGTAGGAGTCGGTTCTTTAAGTTCCTAGGGCCTTAGTAGGAAAAGTTCTCCTTAGTAAACGCTACGTGATCAACGGGCCTTAGTAGGAGCGATCGCGTATTATCTCTCTTCGTAATAACACCTAGCTGATCTGTGATATTAACTAATTAGTATTAGTATTACCTAGAGGGGTACTATAATTATAATATAAGGTAACTGGTTCTTTAATTCATTTATGTTCTCTTCTTCTAATCGTATATAGATAGGTGGAATTTAAGGGGTTCCTGAGCTCACTTAGCTTACATAGTTGCCTTATGTAATTGCTCCTCTAAATTCTGCTCGCTTATATAGACAGTATCCTTTACCCTTAATTAGCGAAATCTAAGACAGGATAGGTAACGCGTAAATCTTTATAAAGATAGATCTAAAATAGGCGTACTATTAGATCAGGATTAAGGAAGGCAATAAATAAAAGGCAGCCTTTAGGTTAAAGAAAGGACTATATAAACCATTAGTTATACAATTTAGGCTTATAAACGCACTAGTAATATTCTAGAAGCGTATTAATAATATATTAGGAGAGCACTTAAATGAATTTGTTATAGTATACCTTAACAATATTATTATCTACTTAATAACTAAGGAAAAATATAGGGAACACGTTAAATAGGTCTTAAGGAGACTATAGAAAGAACAGATACTAGTAGCAATTAAGAAATACGAGTTCTTTACTAGGAAGACTAATTTCGTTAAATTTATTATTAAACTAGGCTAACTTAGTATAGATCTAAAAAAGATTAAGGCTATAGTAAATTAGTAAGAACTAGAGAATATTACGTAATTAAGATTATTTTTAGGGTTTTGTAATTACTGTAGAAGGTTTATAGCGCAATAATTAAAGAATATTAAACCATTTACGCGATTAATAAAGAAAGAAGAACTATAGGTATAGGGAAAGAAATAGTAAGAACTCTTTAAGAAAGTTAAAGAGTTATTCACCCAGGAGCCAGTTCTTAAGATCTATTAACTAGGACTAGTGTTGGGATTATATTACGTGTGGTTATATAGTCACGTATTGCCGCGGCACTAGCGTAGCAAGGAGCCTTAAGCTCCTCGCCCTTTCTTACCCCTTTCTTAGAATCAATAAAGAACAATTATTATACTATCTACGAACCGTAGCTACGTGATATCCCCTTATATAACCAACACTGATTAGTGGTTAACTTTACTATTATACTATAGAACAGCAAGGTTTCTACTAAGAAGAGACAAGCCACTATACTAGTACTACTTATACTAGAGGAAGCTGTCTTTTGAGGTTAGAACTGGTCCTAAACCTTAAATAGAACTCTTTTATAAATTTAAGGATTTAAAGGCTAGAACTGGTCCTAAGCCTTTCTAAGATTACGGATTCTTGCGTCCATTACGCAGAATAACACGCTTTATAAGTCTTCGCGATTTAAGGCCAGAACTGGTCCTAAGCCCTATAATCGCAAATATATGTCTAAACGCGTACCAAATAATAAACGCGTACTAAACAACAAATATACATCACAAACGCGTACTAAACGACAACCCCTATACCAAACGATAATCCCTATACTAATAATACTTCCCTTCCTCCGAAATCATGGCTACTTTAAATAACTAGAAAGACTCCTTACTACTAGGGGTAGCTACGTACGCAAAACTTATTAACGAAAATTAGGATAAATTTACTATTAATATAATAACTTATACCGCGAAATAAGTTAATAGCTTTCTCCTATATTATATTATATTCTACTAAAATAGATACTAGGCCGATTTACAGTTATAGGAGTATTTTAGGGAAGATTTTATAGGATGGACCGCCAATACCTAGGCACTTAGTAACGCTAGTATTATTTAGGATTTTTAAAACTTCCTCCGTAGGAATGGGGTATATATTACTAAGAACGGTAACTTAATTACTAGTAATATTTAGGCCGTTATTATTAGTATAGAAGAACTAGTATAGACAGAAGCTAAGATTATACGTTAACTATAAAAGCTAAAAACTAACCGATATTCTTTAAAAGGTAACTTTAATTCGTATTAAAACCCCCAGAACGCTAATCTCCTACTTAGTCCTCCTCCTACCTAGTAGCAACGTCCGCAGTAATGTCCGCAAAAACTTCTAGAAGAACCTCTATAGATAACCTTAGGGTATTAAACACCTTAAGTTCCTTAAGCTGCCATATCTTAACCTATGCCTTAAGCTCCGTAATAAGCTCCGCATTAAGCTCCGTATTAAGCTCCGCAATAAGCTCTACAATAAGCTCTAAAGCAACCTCTACCATAAGAACCTCCGTAAGAACCTCCGCAAGAACCTCCGCAGTAATCTTCGCAGTAATCTCCGCAGCAATCTCCGCAGTAACCTCCGCAATAACCTCCGCAGGAACCTCCGTAGTAACCGCAGCAGCTATACATATATACACTACCTAAACTGGCCGTAACTAGTACAGAGCAAGGACCTAGGCAAGGACCTAGATATAGTAAGGAGGTGGCTATAATTATAAAGATCTATATAGACAATAAGTTATTTATAGCTTGCCAGGGAGTTCCCACCTATAGAATTACCGTCTTAAATCCTAGAGAAGACTTATCTTAGTTAATTAATAAGTTATAGCCCTTAATTACTACACAGGAGAAGGAATACCCTAGTTAAAGAGTGTATACTACCTTCTTTACGAATTACCGCTACTATAATTAAGATTAAGGCTGAAACTACTACCGAAACTTTAGCTGTAATTAAGCACCCTATGGACGATATAATAAAGGGGTAGGTTAAACAAACGGACTTGCCCGACGCTCGCACCGTACTACTACCTAAATAACAACTACCGCGCCAATACGCCTGCGATCTACCGACCGACCGATAGACGAGCTCTATATTTAACCACTATTACCACCTAACGCTCGCACCGTACTGCTACCTAAATCTGACAACTATTGCGTCTGTACGCCTGCGACCCACCGACAAGAATAATCGTGCCTGTATGCCTACAATTAACCGACCGACTAGTAGATAAGCTCTATACTTAACTACTATTATTACTGTCGCTGGTACCATACTACCACCTAGATAGACCGCTGCCATGCTTGCAGCTGATTCCGATTTAACCGTTGCTGCTCTGCCCGCAGCTTACCGATATTTTGCTGCTCCTGCCTGCAGCCAATCTTCGACCTTTACTGCTTTGCCTATAGCTAAACCAATGCCTTGCTGCCTTTCTATAGCGCTATAAGCATAAAGAAGAATTGCCAGAAGCTTCTTATAGAGCTTAGTAAGGTAGATGACGGTTCTGGGGCATGCTACCTATGACGTTCTGCAGACCCTGACTTCAACTAGCTAATTAGGATTTTCTATCCCTAGGATGGAAAATCGCTATTGGCTCGCTTACCACTAGCGCCTTGGCGGCCTTCGCAAGATATCTACCTACTACTTCCGAACAATTCTTTCTCCTTTCTCTTCTTCTCCTTAGTTTAGTATTTTCACTAAATGGTAATTTATAAGCTTTGGTTTAAAGGTATTTATACAAGCCGCTATAGGAGGCAAATTTTAGGATAGCGAGACTTATATTGCAATAGCAATAGTAAATAAGGAGGATTAATACTTATTACGCTAGTCAAGCGGTATTTTATATATAGATGGCAACTATAAAAGAAGAGTTGCTAGTGTCGGGATTATATTACGTGTGGTTATATAGTCACGTGTCGCCGCGGCACTAGCGTAGCGAGGAGCCTTAAGCTCCTCGCCCTTCCTCACCCCTTTCTTAAAATTAATAAAGAACAATCATCATACTATCTACGAACCGTAGCTACGTGATATCCCCTTATGTAACCAATAACTAGAGACAGTTATAGAAATAAATGCATTAGACTATATACTAGGGGTATACTTTATATTAAAATATTAAGATAGATAGCACCTAGTGGCATACTATAGTCAGAAGATAATACCACTAGAGTTAAACTATAACATCTACAATAAGGAGTTATTAGGTATAGTTATAGCATTAAAGGAATAAAGAGCATTCTTATAAGGTATAAAGAAACTATTTATAGTTAAGACAGACCATAAAAACCTAATAGGATTCTTAATAATAAAGAAACTTAACCAAAGATAGGTTAGATGGGCAGAAATACTTACGGAATACTATTTTAAGATTTAGTATACTAAGGGTATAAACAACACGCGAGCAGATGCTTTAAGTTATAAAGCTAAACTACAAAATAATAAAAAGCCATTAGGGGCTTTACTGCAAAAAGATATAGACGGATTAATTAGGTATAATTATCCAAAAATTATAGCAACTTAAGAAGAACTAGATAGAGTTTATAAAACACCGGAAAGCTTTTAGGTATAAAGAATTCTAAAGGTATAACTAGAAGATCTATAAACGGATATATATAAAAATTAAGAAGTAAAGTATATCCTAAGAAGCATAGCAGAGCAATTTATAGAAGAATTCTATAAGGGATTAACTTAAGGGCATAATGGAGCCACAGGCTTAGTATTAAGACTCTAAAAGAAGTACATTATTAACAGAATTTAAAGGATAGCTAGGAAGGTTATAAAAGAGTATTTAAATTACTAAAGAAATAAACTAATAAGGCATAAGCTATATAGAGGGCTATAACCTATTAAAACACTAAAGAGACTATAGGAGGTTATATTATAAGACTTTATTATTAAGTTACTAAAGTTAAGAGATTCTATTACCGGACAAAATTATAATATAATCTTAGTAATAATAGACAAGCTTACAAAGTAGGGATACTTTATAGCATATATAGAAGAAATCTTAACAGAAGATATCGCTAGAATCTATGTTAAAGAAGTGTTTATAAGACATAGAGTACTAAGCAAGATTATATTAGATAAAGATTTAAAATTTATAGCAGTATTCTAGGAAGTATTCTTAGCGGAATAAAAAGTTAGAGCAGTAACTTCTACTGCATATTATCCGCAGATAGACGGTTAGACGGAAAGATTAAATTAAACACTAGAGCAGTATCTAAGGCATTATGTCAATCATGCACAAAATAATTAGATATCGCTATTACTAGTTATATAGTTTATATACAATATAACACCTTAAGAAGGAATAGGCATATTACTATTTAAGNCAAATTACAGATATAAGCTAAGAATATCGTTATTACTATAGCAAGTAAAGAAAATAAGTAGTATAGCTAAAGAAAGAATAAAGATATTAATAAATCTTTATATAGACCTTATAGAATTAGCGAAGAAAGTATAAGAGAGGATAAAAAGGTATTATAACGCTAAGAGATCTAAGGGACTAGATCTTAAGAAGGGAGATAAAGTATAGCTACTACACAAAAATTTCAAGAGTTAACGACTAAGTAAGAAGTTGGACTACGTCAGACTAGGACCTTTTAAAATTATGTAGAGAATTTCACCAGTTACGTTTAAGTTAAACCTACTAGCTAAAATAAAGATCTACCCTATATAGCATATCGTAATACTAGAGCCAGTATATAGGAATATTAAGCCACTAGTTTATAAAGCAGATATATATAGAGGATAGAAGGAAGACAAATAGCAAGTTTTAAAGATCGTTAGTTATAAGGACATTAATAATAAAATATAATATAAGGTTAAGTAGATAGGCTACACTAAGACTACCTAGGAGCCACTAGAAAATTTAAAGAATGCTATAGGAAAGGTATAGGAGTATCGGAAGAGATTAGGTCAGGCAGTATTAAAAAAAAAGGATTACTAAAAAATAAATCACCTAAGGGGGACCTAAGAAGAGTAGTTGCCGAATTACTTAAATCTATTTCCTTCTCTATTGGAAGAGAATCCGTTCTTTTATTACCAAGTTCCTATAAACCTTATTCTATAAGTTTCCACTCCTTAAAATAAACCTTCTTACGTACTTTCTTAAGACGGATTAACCGAGCGGACGCCGCAAGATGAGACTTAAGAGCCCGTTACTAAGTATTAGCAGCCTCCTATTCTACATTACAGAAACGGCGCAGTTCCGCCAGAGTAATAGACAGTTTATTATCTAGCCGCGTAGTAGTAGATTAAATATAAGACCTTAAGACAAATTAACTAGGGAACTAGACGACTATTAAGAGTAATAGGTCGCGTATATTTAGTATTAGAGATAGAGCAAACGTTACAGGACAAATAAATATTTGCTTTAGTACACTTTAAGTAAGAGGACGGTTATTATAAAGATGGGTTCGCTAATATAACACAAACTAATCCCTTTTTTAAACAACAAGAATATGGAGACGGTATAATCTCACCAAGAGATAATATCGCAGTAATGGTACGAACACGACGAGCAGTTAAAGAAGAAGAAATTGCTTTAGGTATAATAAGCAATAATATTAACCAAATTAATTAGACGGATATTATACCTCTAGTAAACAACCTAAAGATCTTTAAGATCTTTAAGGACAAAGATAGAGAGGAGGGAGATAGTGTTACGGACGCTTTAAGTACAATATTACGACTATTAGGAGAGGAGTTAGAAGAAGCTAGTTGGTTAATTTAGGTATAGTCTAGGATAGAGCCGATAGAGCTATATAACGAGGAATAGTAACTAAGGTTATATAGGGTAATCTATATAATCTATAGGATCTATATAATCCGTAATAGAGCAGATAAAGTACACATATATTATATACAAGAAGGATTTTATAGGAGTATAGTTATGTATTTAAGGACCCTTAGTCCCTACCTAGATAGTTCCTTCCTTGTAGTAATTCTTAGAATACAATTAAAGTTAATCTATTGGGCAACCACTCCACCAGTTGTTATTATCTTGTCGACTTTTATACTTACATTTCCTACACACCTAGCCCAATACCGAGCCTACCGTAGTTCTTGCTATAAGGTTCCGTTATACCCTTAGAGAATTAATTAATTAAGTAATTAAGATTAATAATAGGATCTACTAGAGGGAATAGGCTAAGAAAGGTTAGGATAGAGTTTTACAGTTATATAAGGCGTAGGGTACGTAATAATAGAGTTAAAATTAGAAACTATAGTATAGCGCAAAGCTAATAAATCTAAGTAGTACTAAAGAATATAGGAATAAACGACTATAAAAACCTAAAGGGTAAGGATTAAGTAATTATAAACCTAAAGAGTAGAGGCTAAACTAGGGATTTTAGTAATAGAAGACGTTTAGGCAGACTCTATAATAAGAAAAATAGTTTAAAGAAGGAGCTTATATAAATTATAAAAAATAGGGTTATTTTACTAGAAACTATAAAGATAGTTAGAGTAACTATACGGCAAAAGAAACTAGGCTAGTAGATAATATATATATATATAGAGGGATAATAGTATACTATAAGGAACAAAAGAGTATTTAATTAAAAGTTTTGCGTTTTATTATAATAACGTATACTAAATTTATAAAGACGCTAAGTACGGCGTAAGCTATTAGCTATAGGAGCTAAAATTATTAGAGTTTAGAGAAACTAATAAACTATTATATAAATCGGATATTAAGGACGATAAATTTAATATAGGCGAAATATTTAGCGATAATAAGGTAATAAAGGCAGCTTACTAGGAGTATATAGACCTTAAAGATATTATAATAGAGGTAGAAGTTTTTTTTTTTTTTTTTTTTTTTTATCCGGTTGTATTTATACTACGTACAATACTGCGCATGCAGCCTCTAGGCTATGGCGCTATAGTTCTATATACATGAATCCTTTCTAGGCAGCTTAACATGTACTAGTAGCTATGTCCTAGTAGTTTATAAACCCCTAAGGGTATATAGCTCCTTAATAAAACACTAAGGTGCTGCAACTACTAGGGAATAAGAAAACGGTAGGAAAAACCATAGAAAATCCTAACACCTGTCCCTGTCCTTTTGCAATTTATTTCTGTCCTTTTGCTCTCTAATATCTTTTTAAGAGCCTAGTAGGAGTTGCCTCCTTCTAGAATCCTATCTGTTTTATTCTTCCATAGAACTTCTTCACGTACTAGTTTAGCTGCTTAAGAGTCTCGCAGTCTTTACTATTAGCAAAGTGTTTTTCTTTACAATTAATGCAAAGAGGGGTGGTATGGCTGGCAAGGCTTGCCTGTTATTATACAGGTAGAACAGGAATGGTCTTTAGATAAATGTGCAGCTGCATCAGTATCTACAGGCCCTAGTAGAGCACCTGTCTCCTATATGGCCAAATTTTTGGCAGCTCGTACACTGCGTAGTAGGAGAGACTTCGAGGTATTTTACTACCTTAGTAGCTGTACCTTGCAATTGATATCTCTTTTTGCTTAAGGATTTCTTGTCTTTTTTCTTCGTTCTCTCTATAGTAAAAAACTATAGAGCCAAATCTGGTCTGTAGATTGTGTCTTTTTTCTTACTAGATAAGATCCATCCTAGGTAGTCCTTGTATCCTTATAGGATTAAAGGTCTCAATTTCTTCCTTTAGGAGCTTAGAGCCTCCTTCTCCTAGAAAAGGTAGGGTAGGAACCCCGTGGCCTATAAATTTGAACCCATGGTTCTAGTTTTTGTTCTCTTTGAAAGGTAAAGCAGTTATGCCAGATAATATCTTATATTTGACTAAGAAATCTGCATTATACTCTTCTGTAGTTGTAAGGAGAATATTTTGTTTCCCTTTTGTTCTAGCTATCGATGCTAAAAACTGGCTTTTTTACTTGCAATTTTTGATGCAAATAGTTGATTAACTTTGTTTCGTATAGAGAAAGGTATCTAGGGGTTGGTCCTTTTCGTCTGTAAACTAGGACTAGCTTCCTTTCTTTATAGCTGCTTTTTCTTACTTCTAGTAGAAGTGGTAGGAGATGGTAGTAATGAGGAGGGTAAGGAGGAGGACAAAGAAGGGATGGTACCCTTCTTTATTGTCTTTCTGCATAAGGTTTCTCTTTAATAGGGGCTACCTCCTTACGGAGAGCTCTTATTTCTTCTACTAGTCCTTTTAGGAACATTTGTTTGCGTTCTCTTTTTCTTCTTCTTCTTCTTCTTCGTTGTGTGAAGGGGTTTTTCTCCTAATAGGATTACTTCGGTTGTATAGTACACTAGCTGTTTAACTTGTTCTTTTATTTCTTCTTTTTCTTCTTCTTGTTCTAGCCCTATACAGGCCTGGGTTAGGCTTTCTAGAGCGAAGCTTAGATGTTATTCTGGAGAAAAGGAAAAGGGACCTGTATTAGCCATACTATCCGTAATAGTTGGTTTTGTTATCTTTTTTGCAGGTTTTTGGTTTCTTTTTCAGGAGAAGACTGAGGATGTCCTCTTTTTCTCCTGTCCTAAATAGGCTAGGAGAAGGAGAAGGGGGAGAAAAAGTAGATGTAGAATCTTCATCACTTATTTCTATAGGAGGTTTTTTTTTGGACCTCTTAGGCCTTGGCATTTTGTATCTTATAGGGGATTTCCTAGTTTTTACTATCTTTATACCCTTTCTCCTTACTAATCCTACTAGAAGATTTCTGGGGAGATTAGGCTAAAAGGTAGTAGAAAATCTAGCCTCTATATTTCGTGGTTTTGGTATTTGGTTTTGGTGTTCCTATCCGTGCCTCGCTTATAAGCTAGGACCACCCTAAGAAGAATTTTCTGTTGGGGGAAAGGGGGTAAAACGACAAATAAATCCACCTCTAGCTCGCTAGGCAGTAGGAATTAAGTCTTAAAAGTTCGAAAATCGATTGTTTTTGATGGTAAGATGGGTATGCGTAAGTTTTGGAGTGTGGCGCTACCTTTTGGTAAGGTTGCATGTGCGGTGAAGGTCGAGGTAGAAGTTAAATCTACTATAGAGGACGGATTAGCAATAGGGATTAAGACTCTATTAGATATAATATTTATTACTTTATAAGACGCTAGAGAAGTATAATAGCGAACCATTTTAGTACTTAATAAAGGTAAAAGGCTAAAGTTTATAGATCTAGAGGATCCTATTGCTAGACGTAAACTAGAAAAAAATTAAAAAGGATTTAAAAATTAAATTAAAGCGTAGTAAGAATAAAGAGGCTACTAAGGGTTAAGAATACTAGCTAAACTAAGGGTTAAAGTACCTATGTGAAGGAATTACTAATAGGTTAAGAATAGGTACACTAAGAGTAAAGTAGCTTAAAGAACTGAAATAAGAAGAGGACCTAGGAGTTTTAACTAGATTTAAAGAACGGTATATTAAATGTTATAACAATATAGTAATAATAAGATATTTTCTTACTAATAGATTATATACGCTTACGGAGCTATACTAAAAGTAGTATAGGTAGCGACATAATAATAAGTAAAAAGATTTTTATATATAGCTAGATAAAAGAGTTATTTAAGACTAAGTAATTATAAAGAAACGCATAAGTTATATTAAAGGAGTATTAATTATAACGTTAAGAAATCTAAAAGAAAGATTAGAGGACTAGAAAAGTAAGAGGTAAATTATAATACCTATAAATAAAAGACTAGCGTTTAAATTAGCTAAATAAAGGTTAAAACTTATAAGTAAAGATAAGCTAAAAGTTAACCTAAAATACCTAGCATATTATATATTGGCATGGATAATATATATAGATAATATATATAATATATATAAAAACCTAAAAAAATAAATTAGAAGTACCCTATAAGGATATATTAGGCGCTAGATAAGCGATAGTATAGAAATACTAAATATATATATAGATGGTATTTAGTAGAAGTTTAGCGGTTAAAAGACTTAATACTTTAACTAAAAAGATTCCTTACGGAAGAATACTTAAATTAATAATAGTAGTAGAAATGCCTAGAAAATATATATCTATAGTATATTAAGGATAAAAAGCGAACTAGGTATTAGCTAAGGAGTAAGCTAAATATAATAGGATTAAGTAGCTAATGGTTAGGAAAAGTAGAGGCCTATAGAACTAAAGGGAGCTAGTAGTAGAGCCTTAAACCCTTAAAGAAATTTAAGGACAATACCTAAATTTATAAGTTAATTAGTAAGATTAATAGTTTAAAGCGCTAATAGATAGTAGAGTAACTAAGGGCTATATTTTACTAGCAGTAGTAAAACGGATAGGACTACCTTTTAGATAGAAGGAGTACCCTTATCTATTAGTTATAATTTTAGGAGATCTAATAGCCTATAAAGGAGGCATTATTAATCTTAAAACAGTATATATTTAAATAACTATTAAAAGGAGACAAATTAAGATGTCTTTTAATATCCTACTATTAGGACAGGATAAGATAGTATTAGAAATGCCTTAGTTATAGAAATATAATTTAAAGATTAATTAGGTTATAGGTTAAGTTAATATTAAAGATACTTAATAAGATAAGAGGCGTATAGTAACTAAGTTAGTATAGTACTAAGTTAGAGCGATATATAAGAAAACTAAGAAAGGGTTATCCTATATACTAAAATAATACTATAAATATAGTAAAAAACTATAGAGCCTAGAAAGTAAGAAGCTATTAGAGTATATAGTATAGGACTATAAAATAGAATTAAAACTAAAAATAAGTCTAAAGTTCTTTCTAATCTATAAGTTAACTAAAGAGGAGTTAAGAGCACTTATAGAGTTTATTTAAGAAAACCTATAAAAGGGATATATTAAACCATTATAGTTATTAGCAGGATATCTAGTACTATTTATACTAAAGATAAACGGAAAACTTAGGCTATATATTAACTATAGACAGTTAAATAACATTACTAAAAAGGATAAATATTCTTTACCCTTAATTAGTAAAATTTAGGACCGGATTAGTAACCCGTAAATTTTTATAAAGATAGATCTAAGATAGGCATACTATTAAATTAGAATTAAGGAAGGAGATAAATAAAAGGTAGCCTTTAGGTTAAAGAAAGGACTATATAAACTATTAGTTATATAATTTAGACTTATAAACGCATTAGCAATATTCTAAAAGTAAATTAATAGTATATTAGAAGAAAACCTTAATAAGTTTATTATAGTATACCTTAATAATAATATTGTCTACTTAATAACTAAGGAAGAATATAGGGAATATATTAAATAGGTTTTAAAGAGACTTTAGGAAGAATAGATACTAGTAGTAATTAAGAAATATAAATTCTTTATAAGGAAGATAGATTTTACATTAGGAAAATATTCGCAGGATAAGATTTAAGTAGACTTTGTTTAGCGCGTTTTGTGTAATTAATATGCAATTAACCAACTTGATATATAACTTAACTAACTTAATACGTAATTAACTAACTTAATATATGTCGGAATGTTAGTTATATGACGTGGTTATAAGACTATAAAGTGAGACTAGCTAATCTAACCTTAGAGCAAACCCCTATTTCTAGACATTATTAACTACCAACTTTAACACCGCATACGTACCACTATAAGTGATATTCGTGCATGTTAATAAAGCGAGTATACTAACACTAATTAGTAGACATATAGATTAGGAAATACGTAATAGCAAAGCTTAAAACTATATATTAGCTTAACTGCTAACGCGTTAGATTGCAGAGCTATCGCCCTATTTTAGTTAAAGGAGAAAACTATGTTACCCTCGAAGCTCGAGACCATGTATTAGCTTATTAATGCGTTAGATCGCCTAGAGAATCATACCTTTACTTAAAGAGAGCTACATTACCCTCAAAGCTCGAAACCACGCATTAGCTTAACTGTTAACGCGTTAGATCGCCTAGAGGACCCTTAAAGCTTAAAACCATGTATTAACTTAACTATTAATGCGTTAGATCGCCTAAAGGACCGTATCTTTACTAAGAATTGTCTACAGTTTCTAAGAACTATAGATTCGTTGATAGGACACGTACACACCTTTACATCCTTACTTTAAACCTTAACTTCTTTAAACCGACAACTACCCTTATACCTACCCTTATACCTACCCTTATACATAAAGACACGACAATATAGAAATTAACTAGAAGGAAAGAATTACTAAATACGGCTACGGAATTAACTTAGAGACGGCTACGGATAATAACCTAATAGAGTATATAGAGACCAAAATGCACCTATATATACGATCCAACCTTACAGACTTTATACTATAGATAGTGTTTTAGGAAGACTTTAAGAACTTTATATTAGAGACCTTTAAATAAGTATAATCTAATACTAGAATAGGAATCCGTTAATACCTAGTTAAGAAAGGAGTATATATTACTAAGCAAGATAAGAGATACTCCCTTAGTAAGGTGCTAATAGACGTCGTTAATAAAGAAGAGTTTTATAAATGGACAGATAAGGAGCTTATCGCGGCCCTTATAGAGGTAAAACCAATAATTACGACAACTCTATAAGACCGACTCAATTCGACCTTAGATAAGCTTGCTATACCTCTAGCCTTACCACTAGCTACTCCACTAACTCCACCAGCCATCCTAGCTGCCGTACCACTAGCTACTCCGGTTGCTGCACCGCCAACTACTCCAATTGCTACCCCCACTACCCCTACATCAGGATTTTTTTTTTGTGGCAGGTTGTTGCGGTTTACCGCAAATTGCGGCAAACTATACGATCGCGGCGGTCGTATATAGTCGTTAGCGATTTGTATAAACTGCGCATTTCGCAGTAAGTTTACAGCGTCTACTAGCAAATTACGGCAAAATACTTAACTACTAAACTAATACTAGCTTTTTACTACCCTATAAATATATAGTGTATAAACTATACAAACTGTATAAACTGTATAAACTATACAAACTGTATAAACTATACGAACTGTATAAACTGTACAAACTATACAAACTATATAAACTATATAAATTATAAAAACCGTACAAATTATATATTCCTATAGATTGCTATAATACACTTTTAAATATATTTATATTATAACTATTATCTACCTATCTATCTATCTGCCTATCTACCTGTCTACCTATCTACCTATCTACCTATCTACCTGTCTGCCTGTCTACCTATTTACCCTTCTACTCGTCTACCCGTCTGCCCATCTACCTATCTACCCATCTACCTGTCTACCCGTCTACCTATCTGCTTATCTGCCCATCTACCTATCTATCTACCTATCTATTTATCTATCTACCTATCTACCTATCTACCTATCTATATATCTACCTACCTGCCTACCTACCTGCCTACCTATCTATCTACCTACCTACCTACCTACCTACCTGCCTATCTGTCTGTCTATCTATCTATCTATCTATCTATCTACCTATATCTACCTATCTATGCCTACCTATCTATGCCTATCCATCTATATCTGCCTACCCATCTACATCTACCTACCTATCTGCGTCTACTTATAGTGTCTAATTCAATTTAGGGGAGAGGTCGGCCCGATTAAAGGCTCTAGTTTAATTCGATCAATTAATTAAATTATTTAGTGTTCGCTGGCTAAGTCGTTTAAACGGTTAGCAGTTATCTAGCTCTGGCAACGGTTGTCTAGCTCCGGCGACGGTCGTCTGGCTCTAACAACGGTCATCTAGCGACGGCGACAGTCGACAGTCGTTTAGTTCTGGCGACGGTCAACGGTCATCTAGTTCTAGCAACAGTCGTCTAGCTCCAGCGACGATCATCTAGCTCTAACGACGGTCGTCTAGTTCTAGCGACGGTCGTCTAGTTCTGGCGACGGTCGTCTAGCTCCAGCAACGGTCGTCTAGCTCTAGCGACGGTCGACGGTCGTTTAGTTCTGGCAACGGTCAATAGTCGTCTAGTTCTGGCGACGGTTATCTAGCTCTAACAACGGTCGTCTAGCTCTAGCAATGGTCGACGGTCGTCTGGCTCCGGCGACGGTCGTCTAGCTCTAGCGACGGTCGACGGTTATCTAGTTCTAGCGACGGTCAACGGTCGTCTAGTTCTGGCGACGGTCGTCTAGCTCCAGCAACGGTCGTCTAGCTCTAGCAACGGTCGTCTAGCTCTAGCAACGGTTAACGGTTGTCTGGTTCTGGCGACGGTCCTCAGCTAGCTGCCATTCTAGTACCTCCCTAGGTAGGGAGGATATAAGAAAGGAAGGGTAAAAAAATAAGGTGGCTACCTAGGTGTATATATAGAGGCTATTAGGAATATAGCGGGGACCTGATAGTAATGTGTCATACAAAGCTTTATGCAGAGCCTCCATACGCAAAGCTTCGCGCAGAGCCTCGTGTAGAGCCTCCGTACATAGAGCTTTGTGTAGAGCTTCGTATAGAGCTTTATAGAGAGCTTTCGTATAGAGCTTCGTGCAAAGCCTCTATACGTAGAGCTTTGTGTAAAGCCTCGTATAGAGCCTCGTGCAAAGCTTCGTGCAGAGCTTCGTGTAGAGCTTCGTGCAGAGCTTCGTGTAGAGCTTCGAGCAGAGCTTCGAGCAGAGCTTCAAGCAGAGCTTCGAGCAGAGCTTTATATAGAGCTTCAAGCAGAGCTTCGTGTAAAGCTTCGTGTAGAGCTTTATATAGAGCTTCGTGTAGAGCTTTGTGTAGAGCTTCGTGCAGAGCTTTGTGTAGAGCTTCGTATAGAGCTTTAAGCAGAGCTTCAAGCAGAGCTTTATATAGAGCTTCGAGCAGAGCTTCGTGTAAAGCTTTGTGCAGAGCCTCGTGTAGAGCTTCGTACAGAGCCTCGTGTAGAGCTTCGTGCAGAGCTTTATACAAAGCTTTGTGGTTATAGTATTAGGATTTTTTTTTGGGCGCGTTATTGCAGCCAAAAATTAGGGTCTGCAAAACCTGCGTAAGCCGCGATTTCAGCAATTTGCAGCAATTTGCACGAGTAGCCTGTGTATTTATAGCAAATTGCCGCAAGTTGCCGCAAATCGCTAAAATTACGACTTACGCAGGTTTTGCAGACCCTGATTTTCGCTTGCGACAACGTGCCCAAAAAAAAATTTCCTGATGTACTACTCCTCCCGGTCCTTAATCCTCCAACTATAACTAAATCCACACTCTTATCGACTAACTGCTATAGCTAAGAGAGCAGCAGCCGCAGTAGCTATAGTAGCTATAGCAGCCGCAGCAGCTATATATATATACACCACCTAAACTAGCCGTGCCTAGTGCGGAGTAAGGACCTAGATATAGCAAGGAGGTAGCTATAATTGCGAAGATCTATATAGACGACCAAAAGTACAATAGAGTTAATAACAGCTTCGACTTTAAGCTAACTATCTTCTACAATATCTGTAAGAGATCTGGCTTACCACCAGAAGGCTACATAGTAGCATTCCCTAGCATGCTAAAAGGGCTTACTTAGGACCACTACTATAATAGTAACCTTAAGTTAAGACCTTTTACGAAAGCCTATAACTATATATAACAATTCTTTAAAGGGCTAGAATACTACCGCAAGAACCTTATAAAGTAGAATAGTATAACCCTCTAAGGAGTTATAGACAAGAACCCTAATAAGTTAATTTATTAGAACTTCCAACTGCTTATAGATAAACTACTAAAGTAACATTATAGACTACACCTAAACTTTTATATAAACCGCATTCTTATAAATAAGTTGGTCACTGCTTACTAGGAAGTGCCAGTATACTATATCGCTGTCTCTAACCCTTTAGAAGACCTCTCTTAGTTAATTAGTAAGTTATAATCCTCTATTGTTATATAGGAAAAAGAACACCCCCTATAGGCCTTAATGAGATCGTCTTACTAAACCTTTTTTACGGATTAACGTTACTATTAAAATGACCAAAATTGAGACCGAAACACTAATCGCTACGGCAGTAATCGCCCCTATAGAACTAACGGCGGACTAAAGGCCAAGTGCTACGTCTATAAAAAGGAGGACTGCCGTTTATAGAAATATATAGAGGAGGAGCGTAATTAATCCAGAGACGACTATAAGAGACGTTTTATTAATATTAAGGGCCGCAATAAGGGCAACTTTAATAACCACTTTAAACAATACGTCGCCGCCTGCGAAAGAGATAAAGAGGATAACTTAGACTTTAAAGCCTATACACAAGACGCTAACGACTCTGGGAGCAATGCCGGAGAACCTAATAATAGTTCTGCCTATATTACCACCTTTAAAACACTTACTATAGAGAAAGCAACCTCTATAAGTATAGAGCTAGCTAATAAGGCTTATATATACCTACTTATGGCTTTAAAACTTACTATAGAGTCTACTACAAAACCTTATACAAAGACTAACCTATTCGCCTGTAATATAACTATAACTATAGCGTCACGATACACCTTAACGGTCTTTATAGGAATTATAATCGATATAGGTGCTTTACGTAAGTCTATAGCTAGCTACAGCCAATTCTAAGCCCTATAGGCCGTAGACAAGTTTATAAGTCTTAATATGTTAACTAAGGGCCAAGTAACTATCTAATTTAGGATTGGAGCCTCTACGTCTATCGGAACTATAGACGTCAACAGCCCTATAGGTAAGGTACAATTCCATATCGTTAAAGTAGATACTTCTTTCCTACTTTGCTTAGTAGATATAGATAGACTCTATATTAAATACAATAACCTAAAGGACGTTATCATCACTCGCACTAAAAAGGTGCTAGTAGTTAGACGATTTAGCCACCCGTTTCTTATATAGAGCTTCTCTTTATAGTCTTATCTAGTTAAGTCCTTTAACGTAAACCCTTACTACTTAACTAATATAGAGCTATAACGTCTACACCGTCGATTTAGTTATTTATTAGTTAATAGACTATAAAAGCTTCTTAACAAGACTGGCTACGGCTATAATACTAATAGATCCGCTATTAAAGAGCTAACTAGACTCTGCTACTACTATTAGAAGTTTAGCAGATCTCTAAGTAGATTTCGCTTTACCTTACGAGATAACGTCAATTTTAACTACAATATTATCGTCGACATTATATATATTAGCGGCTCCTCCCTACTACACGTAGTTAATAAAGTAACTCGATTTCAAACTAGCAGATAGCTACGAGATATTAGCGCTAAGCATACTTAGGACGTTCTACAAATGTGCTAGATTAACAGCTATTTAGAACTACTAGACTTAATCACTATAGACGCTAAGAAGAACTTTGTTAGTAAGGAGTTTAAGCACTACGCTGCTACTATAGGAGTAACTATAAAGTCAGTTCTAGTCAAATCACACAATTTCATTAGAATGGTAGAGCGCTACTATAGTCCGCTACGACAAGCCTACCAAATTATTACATCTAAAATCCCTAAAATTAGTAAGGAGATAGCCCTATAAATGGCTTTTAAAGCTATTAATAACACGGCTGGCCTAGAAGGCCTAGTCCCTACACTCCTAGTCTTTAGAGCCTACCCCTAAATAGTTAAATCGGACGCACTATTACCTTTAGTCGCATAGCGAGCTACGGCTATTAAGAAAGTAATAGTGGAAATCTAGAAGCTTTAAGCTAAATAATAGATCGCTAATGCTCTTAATATATAAAATGGACAACAAACTAACGCTATTTATGGCCTTTTACCTAGTTCGCCTATCTTAGTCTAAAGAGAAGGCAACACTAGCTAAAGCGGTTATTAGGACGGGCTATATATGCTGCTTACCGTTAACGGTAAGACCTATACCATAAAGCTACCAAATAGGCCTACGACCTTCCGCTTTACAGTCGTAAAACCTTACCTACTGGACCTATAAGACTTAGTCGAACTACAAGAGTCTGTTAAATTAGTTAAACTAGTACCTATACTAGCTGGACCTTAATCGTTACCTAAAGCTAAACCATAGCTACCGCCAAAGTAAGGCAGAGGTCGCCCCCGCAAATACCTATTACTTATAGCCGTCGCAGACACAGCTGTTACGGACGCTATAATAGACATAGATGCCCTTATAGGTGATATTGTAGATATAGCCGACATTACTATCTACTTATAGGATAATGATACCGCAGATATAGCTAATACTACTATTTACTTATAGAATGATGGTAATACCTAGTTTAGCGCTTTACGGCAAAAGGAGGTCATAGGCCTACTTAAGAAAGGCATCTTTAAGATTATTAAGCTATATAATATGCCAAAGAGGGTTAGACTCTTTAATTTACGGTTTATTAATGAGATTAAAAATAAGGGAACCGATAAAGCCTTTAAGAAATCACGACTTATTATATAGGCCTATAATGATTTGGAGAAAGAGCTAGTCCTTACTTAGTTACTAATAATTTAACGAGTTAGCTAGCGGCTGATTCTCTATATCGCTGCTATGCTACCGTAAATATAACTCTACCTCCGAGACATCTTATAAGCCTACATCTAGTCTACTACGAACCTAAACCGCGAGTTTTATATATAACCACCACACGAGCTAAACAAATAATTGGGAATTAATAAGGACTCCGTACTAAAGGTTGTAAAGCTACTTTATAAAGTACCTAAAGCTAGAAACTACTGGTTTAAGACCTACTATTTATACTATATTAATTAGCTGTAAATGGACCAGTCTACGTACGACCCTTACTTACTTTACAGCAATAAACCTTTTAGAATTGTCGGCTTATAGACTAATAATACGCTATTCCTT
The DNA here is from genome assembly GCF_001692895.1 of Cenococcum geophilum 1.58. Classification (NCBI taxonomy): domain Eukaryota; kingdom Fungi; phylum Ascomycota; class Dothideomycetes; order Gloniales; family Gloniaceae; genus Cenococcum; species Cenococcum geophilum. The sequence continues at coordinate 71,498 of NW_027137609.1, forward strand.
ATAGATAATACCTTTATAGAGGCTGAATAAAGCGAACTATATAAGGCTAAATTTATAGCTAAGGAGTAAGAGTAACTAACTACTAATACACTAGTTAAGTTTAATGGAGGACTTATTTAATTAGTATAAAATAAGAGTATTACACTAACGTAAAAGCGCCAGTGTAAGAACCTTAGTGTGGTTAATACTATGCCGGCAGATAGCACTAGCTCTAGAGGAATTACGCGCGGCCTACTTACGCTAAAGGACCAGTATATCGCTTAACGCGCTAGAGGAGCCTATATTGCCTTAGTCTGTTAACTAAAGGCTTTATTTAACTTATCCTTTACTGCCTAGGTAACTAATCCTAAAGAGGTAAACGCGAAGGAGTTAAATAAGCGCCTAAGTTGGCAGATTTAGAACTTATATAGAGGTTTTAAGTTTGTTAAATTAGAGGCTAAGACCCTATAGCTCTTAGTCTTTATAGACGCTTCCTTTACTAATAATAAGGACCTCTCTTTATAAATTGGCTACGTTATTATACTAGCTAACGTAACTAAGAAGGCTAACGTTATCTATTAGAGCTTAATTAAGTATAAAAGAGTTACTAGAAGCGTTCTAGCTTCTAAACTCTACGGAATGGCTTATGGCTTTAATATTACCGTCGCTATTAAGTCTATGGTAGATAAGGTCCTATAGATTAACCTTTTACTTATACTTTATACCGATTCTAAGTCGCTATATAACTGTCTTATACGACTTAGAACCACATAAGAGAAGCGATTAATAATTAATATAATATGCCTGCGATAAGCCTACGAACGTTAGTAGATTACAGAGGTTAAATGGATTAATAGTGAAGCTAACCCTGCGGACGCGATAACTAAGGGGAAGCCTTACGTCGCCCTATAGCGACTTATTAATACAAACTAGGTTAATATATAGGCTGTAGGTTAGGTGGAGCGTAAGAAGTAATAGAAGGTGGTTTTTAGGTCGTAACGGTGCTAGGGCACGCTACCCGCCATATTCTGCGGACCCTAAATTTAACCAGCTAATTAGGATTTTCTATCCCCAGGATGGAAAATCGCTATTAGCTCGCTTACCACTAGCGCCTTAGCGGCCCTCGCGATATGTTAACCTGCTACCCCTAATAATCCTTCTCCTTCTTTTCCTTAGCTTAGTGTCCCCGTAATACAGCATTCTATAAGCTTTAGTTTAGAGGTATTAGTATAAGCCGTAATACTAGTTATGTAATTACGGACCTATAAGAGGAGCGTGGAAACTATTGCGTATTAATTAGATCTTTAGCTATTATATATATGCTACAAATAGTCTAGAAATAGACTTGGCTTTAGAGTATAGATTAGCCTTCTTCTTAGAGTTGCTCTAGTGTTAGAATATTAGTTATGTAACGTGGTTATAAGACCATAAAGTAAGACTAGCTAATCTAACCTTAGAGCAAACCCCTATTTCTAGACATTATTAACTACCAACTTTAATACCGCATACGTACCACTATAAGTAATATTCGTGCACGTTAATAAAGCGAGTATACCGACAATATATAACTTAACTAACTTAATACGTAATTAACTAACTTAATATACAACTTAACTAACTTAATACGCAATTAACCAACTTAATATATTTAAAAGTTAAATAACATGTAGTTAACCTACTTAACAACTTTAAAAGCTAACTGTATATTCCTTAACATATAATTAACCAACTTAATAACTTTAAAAGCTAACTACACATCCCTTAACATGCAATTAAGGTAATATAATATATTATTTTAAAGTTATATACCAATTACGTAAATAAAATTTTACTATTTTCTTAGCCTATAGTATGCTAGCTTATAATATATATTAGGATTAAAATAATTTTATATAATTTTATATAATTTTATATAATTTTATATAATTTTATACAATCTTATATAATCTTATATAATCTTATACAATCTTATATAGTCCTATATAGTCTTATATAGGTTTATTATTATATTATATATTACAAGTTCTATGCTAGCTTAGCTAATTTTGCTATTTATCTTAACTTCTATATAATAACGCAATATAAGTTCCTTTTTTAAGAAAATTGTCTAAGTATAGAGTATTATATTGGTCCTAATTAATATAATTATTAACGTAGTACAAATCTAGATAAGAAGTAGCGGCTAAAATAATATACGCGCTTTATAGAATAGATAGCATTAAATAAAAGCGACTACCTCTAAGTACTTACCTAGTATTTACGCTTAAGCGCGGCCACCTTTTTACCTTAACTATACCGTATATTAAATACAGTAGTCTATAATTTAATGTCTAAAGCGGCTCTACTATAGCTCTAGTATACTATATATACCATACTTATCTAACCTCTTAATATCTAGAATAGTAATAATTAGCTAAAGCTAGCCTATAAGTCTTTTACCTAATGGCATACAGCCCTTTCTAATACGGGCGCCGTTATCTATATACTCTTAGACCTATATATAATCACGCCTCTACTAGTTAAAATATTACCAATTTAGTATACAACATACTATCTCACTAATTTAGCCCTTAAGGCCGGTTGCATTTTTTCCGTCTTATTTCCAACAGCAAATAAATAGATATATTTTAATAAGCAGGCGCTTAACCTATAAGGGGTCCTTCTCTTTCTAGTTTATATTACAGTTCTAGGCATATTTACCTTGTAGTTTTCGCCTATACTCTTAAATAAATACCGCAATGCCATCTAGAAACCCTGGTATTTTGTAATAGTTTGCTATATAAGATATATAAAGCCATACGCGACTCGCTTGTAAAGTACGTTACATAAAGTTCGAAGTTCTGCACGAAGCTCTGCACGAAGCTCTACATAAAGCTCTGCACGAAGCTCTACACGAAGCTCTGCGCGAAGCTCTGCACGAAGCTCTGCACGAAGCTCTGCACGAAGCTCTGCACGAAGCTCTGCACGAAGCTCTGCACGAAGCTCTGCACGAGGCTCTACATAAGGCTCTACATAAAGCTCTGCGTACAGAGGCTCTGCACAAGGCTCTGCGCGAAGCTCTGCGTACGGAGGCTCTACACGAAGCTCCGCATCGGGTCCCCGCTATATTCCCGATAGCCTCTACACGTGCCTCTGCCAAGTATACCCCCTATATACACCTAGGTAGCCACCTCATTTTTTACCCTTCCTTACATCCTCCCTACCTAGGAAGACACCAGAACGACAGCCAGCAGATGGCCGTCGCCGGAGCCAGATGACCGTCGCCAGAGCTAGACGACCGTCAGAGCCAGACGACCGTCGTCAGAGCCAGACGACTGTCGCCGGAGCCAGATGACCGTCGCCAGAGCTGGACGACCGTCGTCAGAGCCAGACGACCGTCGTCAGAGCTAGACGACCGTCGCCAGAGCCAGATGACCGTCGCCAGAGCTAGACGACCGTCGTCAGAGCTGGACGACCGTCGCCGGAGCCAGATGACCGTCGCCAGAGCCAGACGACCGTCGTCATCGCCACACGACAACCGTTCGAACGACCAGCCAGCGAATACGATAAACGATTCGATCGATCGATCGAATCAAGGTGACATAGACAGGTAGGCACAGACAGGTAGGTAGGCAAGTAGGCAGGCAGGTAGGCAGGCAGGCAGGTAGGCAGGCAGGCAGGCAGGTAGGTAGGCAGGTAGAAGAGAACCGTCGCTATATATTAAATTATCTAAAATAATATTATTTATTTTGCACTAACTGCGTAGGAAGAGCAATACTTATTTATTGCTTAAAGTGAGTAAGATATATAGAATGCGCGAGGAGGGCATTATATATAGAATGCGCGAGAAGGGCATTATGTACAGAATGCGCGAGGAGGGCATTATATATTAATTGCGCATTAAGTGCAAAATGCGTAGTTAGCTGCACTACATTATTAAATACAGTGATGTGCACGACCAGCTTCCACCCCCCCCTCTAGCGAGTGCTCCAAAATTTTAAATTCGGTACGCGTATCCAATCTCGCTAGTAATTTTAGTGAACGGCTGTGGCTACACGCAAGGACCATTTTGGTTACCCTAGGGAATTATTCTGGTTGGCTAGGGGAAATGTCCTAGTTGGCCAGGGGAGTCAAATTAAAGTAACTTAAAACTTGCCTAACGTACGCTTCCTTAACTACGCTTCCTCTTTCTCTCTTTTGCGAATACAACGCTATCTCTGCAATTGCCAATAAGATTTAGTAATATCGTACGGGTGGAAACCTTACGATATTTAATAAAGATTATGATACTGGTCGCGAAAGTTCTTGTAGCCAAGCATACAGCTTCGCTACAATTACTATGTATAGTTAGTGGCAACCAGGCGAGATTGGATACGCGTACCGAATTTAAAATTTTGGAGCTCTCGCCAAAGGGGGGGGTGGAAGCTGGTCGTGCACATCACTGTACAGCAGTATGCCGCAGTGTATTATTAAATACAGCAGTATACCGCAGTGTATTGTTAAATATAGCAGTATGCCGCACTGCATCGTTAAATGTAGCAGTATGCAGCAGTATGCCGCACTGCATTGTTGAATGCAGCAGTATGCCGCACTATATTGTTGAATGTAGCAGTATACAGTAGTATGCCGCACTGCATTGTTAAATATAGCAGTATGCCGCACCTTAGTTGATACTATACGCTACACATTGTAGTACGCGGAATGCGCATTTGGCCGCCAAATGCTGCCAAATGCTGTAAAAATGCTAGTAAATTTTTTCCTGACGTATATTTATAAGCGTTATTTAACCTAGTATATTTAAGCTACTAATAGCCCTAATTACTATATATAATCTAGAGTATAAGCACTTAGATATAATTACGGCCTTCCTTAATAGGAAGCTTAACCGTAAGAATATCTATATTTAGCTGCTAAAAGGATACCGCCAGTATTAGAAGGACGGCGTTGCTCTTATGGGCCTACTACTTAAGGCTCTCTACGGTCTTAAGTAGGCGCTATATCTTTAGTATAAGGAGCTTAAGAGCTTCCTTATTATCCTTAAATATATACTAATTCCAGCTAACCTATACGTCTTTATTAGCCAGTAAAGCGGCTAAATTATTATTATCTACGTTAATGATCTTATTTTAATTAGATGGGAGATATAGACGATTAAACTGTTTAAAGAAGCACTTAAGAATAAGTATAAAGTAAAAGACTTAGGCCTAATTATGTACTACCTAGGTATTTAGATTATAAGGAACCGCTAAGCGCAATTAATTTAACTAGTATAGGACGCCTATATTAGGAAGATACTATATATATTTTATATAAAAGATTATACACTAGCCTCTACACCAATCTACCTATCTATAGTAGACTTTAAGCTACATAAGCTTAAGGATTAAGCTCCGCTAGAGCTAGTAAAACGGTATTAATTGCTAATAGGCTCTCTACTATATCTATATAATTAGACTTAGCCTAATATAGCCTAGGCTATAGAAAAGCTTTATTAGTTCTTATATAACCCTACTAAACTATATATAGACGCCGTAATGTAGATACTTACCTACTATATAGGGATAATTAACTTAGGTATAGAGTTCGTCTTACCCTAAGGGCAGCAGCTACCTCTAAAAGCCTTTACTAAGGTATTAGCTACGGACTATACTACGCCTAATTATAATAGGGAGTATAGTAGAAGCGTACTAGGTGTGACGGCGCTAGGGCACCGCCCCTATAACGTTTATATATAGCCTAGTTAGGGGCTTGCTTAAAGACTTAGCTTATATATATAGACCTATTCTTTCCTTAACCTCCTTCTACTCCTTAGCTTAGTATTTTTATAATATAGTATTCTATAAGCTTTGGTTTAGAGGCATTTATATAAGCCGTAATATTATACTAAGCTTACCTACCTAGGGGGGACTTTATTCGTTTTAAAGCTCCCTTTTTACCTCGCCTAGGAAGGCCTAGATAATATCTTACCCCTATTCTACGTATTTTAAGAGGACACGCGTTAAACACCCCTAGCTATACGTCGTTAACGCGTTAAGTCGCTATTATTAATACTAGGAGCCGGTATTTAAGCAGCTAGAAGATCTCCTATAGATAAGGATAACTGCCTAGGAAGGTAATAATATCTTACTCCTACCTTTTTAACTAATACGGAGTTATATAAGCTATAGAGACAACCCTAGTTAAGACTTAGCCTAGGGCTGTAAGGAATAAAAAGTAATTCTATTACTAAGCCTAGAACTAATCCCGCGGTATTAGCTAAGATAAGCTAAGATATAACCCATACCATGCTATTAGGCGGTAGGTGTATATTATCCGTAAAGTCCTCTAGTACGCATTAGGTTTAGGCTAACGGCTAAAATAAGCTAACTTATAACCCGCGCTATGCTATTAGGCGGTAGGTGTATGTTATCCGCGAAGTCCTTTAGAACGAATCCTACCCGTTATTCTCTAGCTACTATACTGTAATAACTACCCTAATTAATACTGAGCTGTATAAGGAGAGATGAAATTAATTAGGAAGGACCTGACGCTTGCACCGTACTGCTACCCTAAATAAATAAGGACTGTGCCGATACGCCTATAGTACGACCAAATAATAGCGCCGATATGCCTACTATCACCTAACGCTTGCACTGTACTGCTACCCTAAACCCGATAACCTGTCGTGCTGATATGCCTGTAATACTACGAACTAAACTATAGCTGTGCCGATACGCCTATAGTCCCACTAACTAAACGGTTGTGCTGATACGCCTGTGACCTATAAGACAAGCTCTTGCGCTAATATGCCTGTGAGCGAACCTGATAGCCTCTCGCGCCGATACGCCTGCGATATGCCTGCGATTTGAATGCGGCCTAAACGTGGTTTGAATGCAAACTGACCACCCGATTGTGCCGTTATGCCTACGATCCACCGACCGAACGATCGCGCTGATACGCCTGCGATCAATCGACTAACGATAGCGCTAATACGCCTGCTATCTACTATCTGACGCTGGTACCGTACTGCTACCTGACCTCTGCGATATACCTCTCGCAGTTAAGCCAATACCTTGCTGCCTTACTGCAGCACCACAATCGACTTCCGCTGCTCTGCCTGTAGCACTATAACCAACTTCTACTGCTCCGCCTGTAGTAATAACTATATATAAGATAACCGTCGCGCCTATACGCCTACGGCTAGACAAGATTCCGTGCCGATTTGCCTACGGATAATAAACCTGTTACTGGCACCGTACTGCTATTATAATAGACCTTTACTGCTCTGCCTGCAGCCAACTAACTAAATGATTGCGCTAATCTACCTGCGATCTACTAACTAAATAATTGCGCTAATACGCCCGCGATTTATAAATAAGACAACGATCATACTAATATACCTATAATCTTAATTACTGTCGCGCTAATATACCTACGACCTATTAACCGACTAATAGACGAGCTCTGCATTTAACCACTATTACTACCTAATACTTATACCGTACTGCTATTATAATAGACCTCCGCTGCTCTGCCTATAGTACTATAACTAACTTTTACTGCCCTACTTATAGTAATAACTATATATAAGGAGAGTTTTGCTCCTTAGAATATAACCCTACCTATAAGCTTTGCAGTATGTGGGATTGAACGAGCAACTTGATTGTAAATCTATGGAAATCAAGTGGTATAAATACATGAAAGTAGACCCCAAACTCCGAAGCCCATAACTCATTTCCAACGTATCTGAGACATACGAGGGTAGTGCTGACGCAGGTGAAACAGGGTAATATGCAAGGTCCGGTAGTCGGTTACACTACCGCTAGTACTATACTGCTATTAAACGGACAAGAGCTTGTGCTAATATGTATATAAGCTATAACTCCCTAACCCTTCCACTCTTATTAAAACTTTTTTATCTACCTTTTTATAAGAGGGGGATTAGGGGGGCTGTTTTTATAGCTTGGGGCGCGCTATAATAAAAGGGGGGATAATAGAGCTAGGAGGTACCAGAGTTTTAAAGGAGGAATAATAACTAATAGAGGGCTCCTAGTGATATACCTCTCGCAGCAGCAGGAGCTGCAGGACGGCTGCCTGCCCTACGTTAACTGGGTATAGCGATATACCCCTTATAGGAGCTATATAACGGCTGCCTGCCCTATATTAACTAGGTATAGTAATATACCCCTATAGCAGTAGGAGCTGCAGGACTGCTGTAAGTCCTATATTAACCAGCATTGCGATTAAGCGCTAGATGCTAGATTTTTTTTCTTTCTCTTTCTTTTCTATAAGGGGATAAAGCCTAAGGGCAGGCTTTTTTTGGAAGGGGGGGGTGATATAACGGCGCTGGGGCACCGCCCCTATAACGTCTATCACGTAGCCTAGTTAGGGGCTCGCTTAGAGACTTGGCTTATATATATAAACCTATCCTTTCCTTAACCTCCTTCTGTTCCTTAGCTTAGTATCTTTATAATATAGTATTCTACAAGCTTTAGTTTAGAGGCATTTATATAAGCTATAATACTAGGTAATATACCTAATCTATAACTATACGGCTATAGCGATACAGTATTTACAGATATAGTTAATAGGAAGTTAACTTTTAGCTATATTTATAAGCTAGCGGGTGACCCAGTTTTATATAAATTAAGTAAATAGTTAATTCTTATAACCTCTACTATAAAGGCTAAGTACGTAGTAATAACGTACGCGGCTAAGGAAGCCTTATAGCTCTATTAATTACTTACTAATTTAGGCTATACTAGAAAGAATCTACTACTAATATATTTATATGGCGATAATTAACTAGCTATTAGCTTTGCTAAAAGAAATAACTACTACGCGCGTACTAAGCACTTTAAGCTATACTAGTACTATATTCATGATAAGGTTTAAAGCGGCGTAATCTACCTATAGTACGTTTTTATAAGCAGTATGGTAGCAGACGGTTTTACAAAGCTACTATTAACGACTTAGTTTAGAAACTTCGTTAAGTAGCTAGGCCTTATTTAATGCGATATAAATACTAAACCTAAGTAGGAAATTGTATATAGGTTAGCAAAACCTTAGAGGGTACGCTATTTAATAATTTTAACTAATGCTAGTAACTTTTAAATAGGGGATGGGAACGATGTAGAGAGCTTATAATAGGTAATTAATTATAGCTTAGGAAGAGGTTAAATAGGACTTATAAGATACTTAGAGGATTATAAGGTGTTTCTTTTATATATAAATAAGTTTAATACTAATTTAGGAAGGATCTACTTCTGTTTTAGTGGAGTACTAAGGGGTATAATAATGGTACTAGAGGAGTCCTTTATATACGTTTCCTGCTTATATAAGTAGAGTCCCTTCTTATTTAGTCTCCGCAGCAACTACTTTAGTATTTATAGTAGTTACCCCGGACCCGTAAATATAGGCCTATATTAAGGCCTATATTCCTTATAGTTAGATTCTATAGCTTTATTTATTCTTTTATCCTTAGATCTAGTTTATTACATTCTATAGATAGTAGTGGCAGGTAAAAAGCCGTTGTACTGCCCCTTATACAAATTTTAGTAGGGGGCGATGCAGCTCTTTCGCTTCTTAGCGAGTTCCTAATATTATTAAAATGGCTGTAATATACTTAGCACGGTCAATAGCTAGCAATTAAGCTTATTCGCAACTGCTTTGTTAATTCCGTAACAGTTAATAACTTCCTTCTTCCTTATTAAGGACCTTCTTTAGTATATAGGAATTAAAGTTGTTTATTTTATTTTTAGCTACTACTTACTTATAAAGCTCCTCTAACTTTTAACTTACTAATACTATTATATAACTTTATATTATCTAAATAATAATTCTATACTTTAACTTTAAGTAGTTCTAGAGGTTAGTTATTTATTAGTTACATAAGGTAATATTACGTAACTACGGTTCGTAGATAGTATGATAATAATTATTGTTATATATTTAATGTAGAAAGTAAAGGATTATAAGGATCGTAGTGCCTAAGTAGGGGGCTAATAAGTTACTATAAGGGTAACTAATTAGAGATAATATAACCTCTATCTATATATTCTAACACTAGCAGTTCTTTCTTTATGCTTATAGCGCTGCAGAAAGGCAGTAAAGTGTTAGTTTAGCTATAGGTAGAAGTAGCAAAAGTCTGTTTAGGTAGTAGTACAGTACTAGCAGCGGTAGTAATAGTGGTTAGGTATAGAGCTTGTCTATTAGTTGGTTGGTTAATTATAGGCGTATAGGCACGATTGTTTGGTTAGTAGATCGCAGGTATATTAGCGCGATTAGTATCGTAATAGTAGGCATAGCGGCGCTATTAGTTTGTTAATAGTATATAGCAGTACAGTGCCAGCGTAGGGTTGGTTTATAGGCGTATCGGCGCAATAGTTATTAGATTTAGGTAGTAGTATAGTGCGAGCGTTAGGTGGTTTTATAATAAGTTCATGTCACGGGACGGGGGCAGTGGCTACAAAGCGTATGTATTCGAGGAGTCTACAAGACGTTGCGCGATCGATCGTAAGGGTCGAGGGCGTAAGGAGGTGATATACCTACGCGTAGCTGACATAAGCTGTACGCGAGGTGTACGCGAGAGCACGGGGCTCTCCTATAGAGGCCCCTGCGGTGGGGTTCCGTAACAGTTCGTTTGTTTAACCTACCTCTTTATTATATCGTCCGTAGGGTACTTAATTGCGGCTAAAGTTTTAGTTGTAGTTTCGGCCTTAATCTTAATTGTGGTAGTGGTAATTTATATAGAAGGTAGTATATACTCTTTAACTAGGGTGTTTCTTCTCCTATACAATAGTTAAAGACTATAAAGGAATTCCCTAGTAAGCTATAAACAACTTATTATCTATATAGATCTCTATAATTATAGCCACCTTCTTATTATATCTAGGTCTTTACCTAAGTCCTTACTCTACACTATACACGGCCGGTTTAGGTAGTGTATGTATATATAGCTGCTGTGGTTGCTACGGAGGTTCTTACGGTGGTTCTTGCGGAGATTATTACGGAGATTACTACGGAGGTTGCTGCGGAGGTTCTTATTAAGCTTGCTGCTAGTGGATTAGGATATCGTTTATAGATCTAGCTTATTATGCCGGTTGTTTAGGTATAATAGGGGTTAGAGGAAACGTCTTAGCGCTTAAGTGGGACGGAGCTTAAGGCACGGGTTAAGATACGGTAGCTTGAGGAACTTAAGGTGTTTAATAGCCTAAGGTTGTCTGTGGTGGTTGCGGAGATTTTTATAGTAAAAGTAATGGATGCGGAACGTAAGAACTTATACGTAGTTAGTGCTCAATCTCTTATAGAGTCCATTTATGCTCTTCTTCTGCGTTAAGGACTTGCTAAATATTGTTTCTAATAGTACCCCCATTTATAGATATAAACACTCCATTCTCCTATAGGAAGTCTCGAAAATCCTAAATAATATAAATATTGCTAAGTGCCCAGGTGTTGGCGGTCTATCCTACGAAATCCTCCCTAAAATATTCCCACAGCTATAGATCGGCGTAGTGTCTACTTCGGTAGAATATAATATAGTATAGGAGAAAGCCGTTAACTTATTTTGCAGTATAAGTTATTATATTAATGGTAAATTCATCCTAATCTTTATTAATAAGTTTCGCGTACACAGCTACCCCTAGTGGTAAGGAGTCTTTTTAGTTATTTAGAGTAGCCATGTTTTTAGAGAAAGGGAAGTGTTATCAGTATAGGGATTGTCGTTTAGTACGCATTCGTGGTTTAGTACGCGTTCGTAGTTTAGTACGCGTTCGTGGTTTAGTACGCGTTCGTTGTTTAGTACGCGTTCGTGACGTATATTTGCGATTATGGGGCTTAGGACCAGTTCTGGCCTTAAATCGCGAAGACTCGTAAAGCGTGTTGTTCTACGTAATGGACGCAAGAATCTGTAATCTAGGAAAGGCTTAGGACTAGTTCTAGCCTTTTAAATCCTTAGATTTATAGAAGAGTTCTATTTAAGGTTTAGGACCAGTTCTAACCTTAAAAGATAGCTTCCTCTAGCACGAGTAGCACTGGTATAGTGGCTTGTCTCTTCTTAGTGGAATACCTAGCTATTCTATAGTATAACAGTAAAGTTAACCACTAATCAGTGTTGGTTACATAAGGTGATATCACATAGCTACAGTTCGTAGATAGTATAATGATAATTATTATTATATATTTAATGTAGAAAGTAAAGGATTGTAAGGATCGTAGTGCCTAAGTAGGGGGCTAATAAGTCACTATAAGGGTGACTAATCAGAGACAATATAACCTCTATCTATACATTCTGACATTATTAATATTATACTATATATATAGTATTTACAATAGACATATTTATATTTCTTTAAGTTATATACTAGCTCTTCTTTATCTAGTTTATAAGAGTGCTTATAGATTAAAGATCTTTTCTAACTAGTCTATTTTATACTAGAAGTATTAATTATACTTATAAAAAGGAAGGGGTCTGCTTTAAAAGCTATAGTTTATCTATGCATACGCTCGCAGAGATATATTCCAAATAATGTATTTGTATTGTATTAGGGGGTGTAGGCCTAAGGAGAGGGTAATCTCGCCCAGCCTGCTGTATTGCATAGTAGGTTCCCTACTGCTTAAGCAGTGGTAGATAATTACACACTTATTGCCCCCCTCAAGCCTACCGCAAGCCTAAAAGGCTGCAAATCTATTTATAGGGTGGAGGGTGGGAAAGCGAAAAGCCGAAAGGCTGATTATAATAGATATTAATGTTGCTGTTTAGAGGAGGCGTAACTTCGCTTTAAATAGACATCTTTATCTATGCACACGCTCGCAGAGATATATTCCAAATAATGTATTTATATTATATTAGGGGGTATAGGCCCAAGGAGAGGGTAATCTCGCCCAGCCTGCTGTATTGCATAGTAGGTTCCCTACTACTCAAGCAGTGGTAGATAATTACACACTCATTGCCCCAAACAACGCGTACCGTTAGAACCTAGCGGTACGAGGCCTGCGCCACAACAACCAATATAAATGTAGGAATATATGTCGTCTCTTTGCGCCCATAGGGTATCGTTAATAAACCGTTTAAGTAACGTAGAATCTCTAGGTAATATCGAAGGCTATTAACGACGACGACGTAGTAGGAAGGAGGAAGAAAGGAAGCTAGAAAGCGTCAATTTAAAACCTGTTAAAAACCCTATAGGAAAAATTGTCAGGAAAGACTACTTATCAACAGCTGTGGAAAGACGCGACGCGTAACTCGTTCGCGATCCTCCAAGGGGTAAGACGTTTTATCGCGACGACAACACAACGCCGTACGGCATGGCATTATTAAGGCTATAAGACGAATGAACAACAAGTTCTCTATCAAATAAGCCTTATTTTAAAGCGAAAAGCCGAAAGGCTGATTGTAATAGATATTGATGTTGCTGTTCAGAGGAGGCGTGACTTCGCTTTGAATAGACATCTTTATATAATACTTTATTAAAAGCAGAGAATTTTTTCTAAATAGGGTATGCTAAGAAATTATTAAAATAAAAGCGATAAATACTAATAAGCGAAAATCATGATAATTTATCGATCTTATTAGATAAGATTTAATTTTTGCCTACCCTACGTAATCTCTACCAACCACGTATATCAGTATTTCTCATTTACTCAACTAAGTAACTCGCTTTAGTGTCCTTCCACCAACTGAAAATATATCGTCTCAAGGGCATTGTACATCAAAGCTTTGGAATGAACTACCGTCCGCAAAGCCCACACACTCGCCATTGCTCAACTGGTTGCCGAACGAAACACCCGTGCCTTGTAGATTAGGCTCCGTAAAGATGATGAGGGCGCATTGCCCATCAGTCTTGATGATTTCGATCGACTTCCGGGCGCCTGGGAAGTTGTTGACGTTGCTCCCGGATTGAGTGATAAAGACATTTTCCTCAAAGCCCTGACAGCCTGGGAAGGAGAATTAGTAGCCATATAGAGAGGGAACTCTTGTGATTTTGCGTACTAGTTTGGCCAAAGGTATTGAAACTAAATGTTATGGCTGTGACTAGGAAGGGGAAGAGAGTGCTTGCAGTAAGTGCAAAGAGCTTCATGGTCGACGATTTTTTGCTGAGGATGGGTCGTTTGGATATAGGGGAAAGGCTAGTCAATGATATAGATGTAAGGAATTCGTGGATTTTTTGTTCTTCTACTTGCAAGCCGAGATGGAGTGACCTTTAATACCTCTTACAGAGAGCAGTGGGTCTTGCCGGCAAGGCATTGGTAGCCCGCATAAGCTGCCAACACTATTACCTAAATCTCACTCCAATATACTAAGAAAGCCACCCGAAAAGATCACCGTCCTAGCGTCCATGAGCCATAACGCTGCGGTTCGAATTACTAAAAAAAGCGTATAGTTACGTAGCCTAAGCGTAGACTTGTCTCAGCAATTATTCTATAGTCCAGACTTGGAATAGATCATCTACTCTTCTCCCCTTTCTTTATTAGCCTTGCGATGTACTATCGCTATGATCAACTACGATGAGTAAACTAAGACATTGCCTGGCGAAGCATATTGTAGAACGCACTGACATGATGTGACATCTCAACACCCCTAGCATAGGTAACGATGGCAGTGTCCAACAGCCAGCTAGCTGCGAGCTTCAGCCTTTATAGTTGACTGACTGCGTTAATTGGATCGCTCGTTGTCCGCTGACTGTCACGCTGTGAGCTAGCTGTCCCAATTAGGCAAGTGGTATAGCTGGCAGAGCCTTTGGTAGAGCCTCTGACCCAGTTTTGGCGCGTGCTATATTTAACCGAGAGTTTACTAATCTATAATAATTCTAGCTTAAAGCCAGGCTCCATAATTAGTTTCCCTAGCTACCAAAGCTTCTCTGCACGAAGCTCTACCAAAGGTTCTGCCAAGAGCTCTGTCAGAGGGGCTGTACGAAGCTCCCTCAAAGCTGTGTACGGAGCTTTGCCGAGACTCCGCATAGAGCTCTACCGAAACTCTACATAGAGCTCTACTGAAGCTCTGTACGGAGCTCTACCGAAGCTCTGCATGGAGCTCTACCGAAGCTCTGCACGGAGCTCTACCAAAAGCTTCAACTCACCACCAAATCTTACCACCAAGGCAGCGAGCTGCCAGCTAGCTGCAGTCTTACAACTAAGCTCGCTGGCTGCTTACGTTATCAGCCTCTTGGCAGCGACGCTGGCTCTTGGACACACTGAGTTAAGAAAGGCAGTAAGTTATTTGTAATAGGCCGAGTAGTAAATTAATAATTAGGATTGAAAGAATTACTAAAGCTAACTTTTAATTAGGCAACATTAATATATATATGGAGAGGTACTGCTAAAAATCCGCAATAAAATACCACAATGTCTATATCACTTGTCTGATTGGGACAGCTAGCTGACAGTCTGACAGTCAGCGAAAGCGAGCGATCCAATTGACGCAGTCAGTCAGCTATGAGGCTCAAGCTCGCAGCCAGACTGACTGTTGGACACACTGCTGACATCTCAGCACCTCTGGCATAGGTAACGATGGGCAGTGAGCTATTTGTGATAGGCCGAGGAGTAAGTTAATGATTAGAATAGAAGGGATTACTAAAGACGCTCTAAGGTCTAAATAGGCATAAAATAGTTGAGCTTATCTCATTACGTACCAGAAACCATGTACGACCTCCCAGGCTGAAACTACGTGGTAGTTATTTCTGGGGCTTTCGATTCTTCTGGGCCGGAATCTTACTGGAAACCCATAATGTGTGACTGGTGAGGCTGAGGTTCTGAAAACCAATTTAGGGCATTCTTATTGTGGCGCAGTCAGCCTCTAAGCAGATCATCTCCGTGTTATGTTTTCGATTACCACGATCTAGAATATCCCATGGTTAGAAGTCAAAAATATCCATTTCTCACGAACACTTCGACGTCGTGGACCGAGGGATCATGAGAGGCGTGATCCGCCATTTTGTTAGAGTCTGTCGATGACTGGTGTTGCTAGCTGTTGCGAGATTAGAGGGCGTTGGATGAGAGCTTTCAATAATGGGATAAGTGTGCGACTCCTCCGCAATAGGACTGAGTATCAAGTCAGCCCAAAGCTGTCCTCAAATAGGCGCGCCTAGATTATACTTTATTGTGGAGTCAGCTGGCAAAATCCTTCGACTCGTTTCGTATGTGTTCTGCACCGCTACAAAGAACAGCACCTCGATACCTCTTTACTCTCCTCCTCGGCCAACATTTCGTATCTTCGCAGCTTCCCGAACAACTCCCCCTAAATGATGATTTTACCATCTGGCGAACTACTCGTGGTCAGTGATGCAACTGGTTTGGATTGGATACAAAAATGAGGCAAAAACCAATCCAGATTTCGAATTAAAGCTTTAAACCGGTTATATAACCGGTTTAACCAATTAGAACCAAATATAAGATATAGATTTAGGGGCGATCTAGTGTACAGAAAGGTAGGAAAGCTAAAAGGAAGCTATAACGTTGTTACAAAAATATAGAGAGCCTATAGAGCCTCCGTAAAGTTAGTAAAAAATACTAGTAGTATTAATCGTTATACGTACTATCGCGAGCCTTAGTATAGTGTTAAGCCTTAATTAATCCTTAATTAGTGTATATTTTACCTTAGCGTTGTCTTAATTATTATCTTCATCTAAGCTCTTATCTACTCCCTTATATGCTTCCTCAACTACCTCCTCTCCCTCCTCTCCCTCCTCTCCCTCCTGCTTATCAATATTAGAATCGTCACCTCCGTTAAAGGCTCCGGGCTCTAGACGCCCAAACCACAACTTAAGGCACTTATTCGCTTTAATAATGTCGGCTTTAAGGCAATTGTAAGAGTTAATAATTAAATGCTTTACGGAACTAAATACGCGTTCGCATTTGGCGCTTATTAACGGTATAGCTAATATATTAAGGGCGAATCTGGCGAGATCTAGTTATAAGAGGTAGAGGCTATTCTAATAGGCTAGAGGATTAGTAACTGTTGGGAATAAAGGCAAATAGTCACCATATAAGGCAAGTTGCCGTTACGTGCGGCAAGTTGCCATCACGTGCCGCCGCGGCACTAGCATAGTGAGGAACCTTAAGTTCCTCACCCCTTTCTTTAAGAAGAATATAGAATAATCATTATACTATCTACGAACCGTAGCTACGTGATATCCCCTTGTGTAACTAACACTAATTAGTGGTTAACTTTACAGTTATACTATAGAATAGCTAGGTATTACTAAGAAGAGACGAGCCACTATACTAGTGCTACTCGTGCTAAAGGAAGCTGTCTTTTAAGGTTAGAACTGGTCCTAAACCTTAAATAGAACTCTTCTATAAATCTAAGAATTTAAAGGCCAGAACTAGTCTTAAGCCTTTCTAAGATTACGGATTCTTACGTCCATTACATAGAATAATACGCTTTATAAGTCTTTGCGATTTAAGGCTAGAACTAGTTCTAAGCCCTATAATCGCAAATATACGTCTAAACGCGTACTAAACGATAATCCCTATGCTAATAACACTTCCCTCCCTCCAAAAATATGGCTACGCCTACTTTAAACAATTGGGAAGACTTCTTACTACTAGGGGTAGCTTTATACGCGAAACTTATTAACGAAAATTAGGACAAATTTACCTTTAATATAATAACTTATACCGCAAAATAAGTTAATAGCTTTCTCCTACACTATATTATATTCTACTAAAGTAAACACTATGCCGATTTATAGCTATAGGAATATTTTAGGGAGGATTTTGTAGGATAGACCGCTAACACCTAAGCACTTAGCAATATTAATATTATTTGGGATTTTTAAGACTTCCTCCGTAGGAATGGGGTATATATTACTAAGAACGGTAACCCAATTACTAGTAATATTTAGGCCGTTATTACTAGTATAAAAGAACTAGTATAGACGGAAACTAAGATTATATGTTAACTACGGAAACCTAAAACCAACCTATATTCTTTAAAAGGCAACTTTAATTTAAAACGAAACCCCTAGAACTCTACTCTCCTACCTAAAGGTACTCTTCTACCTAAAGATGCTCTCCTACCTAGAGGTACTCTTTCTTTACCTTTACCGTCTCTAACTCCTCTACTCTAGCTAACTAGTAAGCCTTTATTATAAGAAGTTACGAATCTAATAAAGGTATATTTAGATAAAGAGAAGAAGTTTAGAGGAGAACTGTATGACATACTCGGAGCAAAACTATAGGTCTTTTATAACTATTGCAATAAGGTCGGAATTTAATACCACTAGTACTACTATACTTTCTCTATTATGTTAAAAGGACGGGCAGTAATATTCTATTATAACTATATTGCGGGTAAAAACTATAGCTTTAATATAATACTTTAACTCACTAGAGCTTACTTTAAGACTAATAAAAATCGCTAACTTTATATATCCGAATAGCGGGAAACTATATTTTAGAGAGTTATTGCTTTTAACCTAATAAAGACTTATTTAGAGTACCTTTAACTACTCTTTAATAAACTTTAGAAAATCTAATATAGCCTTACCAAAACTTACTAAAATAAGAATAGTCTAAGGGACTAGGTTATCTTAGCCTGCTATAGCGTTCCTAAGTGTAACTTAGCGCTATATAAACCTATAGACACATTTAAAGAAGTATATACTAAGCTACGCTCCGCTATAGGTACTGCGATATAAATATAAGAATCTTAACAGTTCTATACTAAAAACCCTACCTAACTAAGTATTCCTAACTAACACAATTATAACTAGACTGATTAAATATATAGTAGCCGTGGTAGGGAATATGAAAGAGGGTATAATTAACGTCGACTATAAGGTAATTATAAAGGTCCTTGTAAAGGTTTATTTCGAAGTAATCGCTAGAAGAAATGCTATATTTGTAAGAAGCCAAATTACTAGTTAACTAGATACTCCCTTAATAAGCAAAAAAAGGCATATAATAAGTTCCGTCAGAGTATAAGAAACGTTAGAAATTGCAAGGTTACTACGGCCTACTTTTAAAGCTTCCTAGTTTAATACGAAGGCGTAAAAGATTTTAAGAGTAAGGTTAATAAGACCAAACAGCTCCTTATAGATATAGAAATTGAGGACTACTTACCTAACCAATACTTTACTAAGTATAGTAAGGTAAATGGTATATAAACTATCACTGTTCTTAATAACCAATCTACGCTCTATTTTATTACGAAGTTAGATATCTTTAACGAGCTAAAGGAGAGCTCCACGTTTTCCTTTAATAATAGATACTCGGCAAACGTCTTTTATAGTATTATGCCGGATACTAGAGCCGTAGGAGTATCTACAGTAGGAGAACCTTAAGTTTAAGCCCTTTAGCAGCTTAATAGCTCTATTTAAATTAACTATTTAACGGCAGGCCAATATATAATTCGTTTTAGCAAGGGTACTGCAATCTCTCTTAGCACAATTAGGGTTCAAACCCCCTTAGGGTATATTACTTTTTACGTTATTCCTATAAACACCCCGTTTCTATTTTGCATTAAAGATATAAATAAACTAGGCGTTAAGCTTAATAACCTTAAGAATATGCTCGTATAGGGAGATAATCGGGTGCCTATTATACGTAAGTAGGGTTACCCTTAGCTACTCCTTTAATAACTAGAAAAGAGTATTACTTAAAGCTATTTAACTAAGTTAGAGTTACGCCAACTACACCGTCATTTTGGTCACCTATCAGTTTACTAATTACTTAGGGTTCTTTAGCGAGCAGGCTATAAAGTTAAGGTTAAGGCAATTAAGTATCTTATAAAGTACTACTATTACTACCAAATAAACCAGAAGTCCCTTAGCCAATTCAAGTTTACCCTTAAGAATAACTACGACTTTAACTTCTATATTATTATTAACGTTATATATCTTAGCGGCAAGCCAGTACTCTAAGTTATTAACTTCTTAACCTTCTTCTAAGCCGCGCGTTTCTTAAAAGATATATTAGCCAGAAACGCATAGGATACCCTTTAGTTATACTAGATTAATATTTATTTAGGACCCCCTAATCAAATTATCTATAACGTAGGAAAGAACTTCTTATTTATAGAGTTCCGATAACAGATAAAGGCAATGGCAATTAAGGTTAAGGAAGTCCCTATTAAGGCATATAATAGCATTAAAAAAGTAGAGCGATATTATACGCCATTACGCCGCGTATATAAGATTATCTCTTTAGAACTAAAGGACGCTAGTGAAGAACTTACCTTATAAATAGCTGTTAAAGCTATTAATAATTTCGCTGGCCCGGATGGACTTATACCTATATTGCTAGTCTTTAGCGCTAACCCTTAAATAACTAATAATTCTTTACCGTCTTCCTCTATTATATAACGAGCTAAGGCTATTTATAAGATAATAAAGGAGGTACGACGTCTCTACGCTATACGCTAGGATAATAACGTACTAGAAATAAGAAATGGCCTAAATATATCAACTATGCTTAACCTACTACTCCAGTCTAAAGTACGCGTATAGCGTGAAAAGGGAGGATAGTTAGGCCTATACCAACTTATTGTAATTAATGGTTAAACTTATACTATTTAGATGCCTTATAAACCTACTTAATTCTATTTAACTGTTATTAAGCCTTACTATAAAGATAACAATTCCAAGCCTTTACAGGGTGCCTTAGAAGATACTCTAGAGGAGAACCACGATTAATACGCTCTAGAAGGCGACTACGATCCCGATATAATTATAGTAGATACGCCACAACCACGACGCGGTAGAGGTCGCCTGAAGGGATTATAAAATCGCTAACATCTTATTAATTTTAAAGAACAATTTATCGCCGCCATTAAGAATAGAGTTAAGTTATTAATAGCCTTCACAACAGCTAAGGAGAAGGCTAACTTTAAGCTTATAAAACAGCTCTAAAAGGAAGGTCGTATTATAACCCTAGGAGCTCCTTTTTAAGCATCCAATAAGTAGGAGATCAACGGTCTTATTATAAGAGGAGTCTTTAAATTTAAGAAGTATAACCCTATTAAGTTTAATAAAGTTCGCATCTTTAAGTTAAGGATGGTTAATAAGATTAAGGGCAAGGCTACTAACGCCCTATTTAAGAAATTAAGGCTTATTATCTAAGGTTATAACGATAATAGTAAAGAGATAATTCTTATATAATCTCCCATAATTTAACAAGCTAGTTAGCGAGTTATTATTACATTAGCTCCCTCCTTAATAAAGAATAGAATAGCGGTTTATTTATAAAATATTACTTAAGCCTACACCCAATTAGAGATGCACCTTTAGCGCTTAATATTAGCATACCTTCTAGAGCAAATTCGCTACTAATATCCTAAAAATACGATTATGGTTGTGCTTAAGCCATTATATAAAATTGTAGAGGTAGGAACTTACTAGTGGGCTACCTATAGCAAGCACCATAAAGAGAAGCTTTTAATAACTACTTCTATATTTAATCCCTACTTCCTTATTATAACCACGGGAACCCTATTTGGAATTATTGGTATATAAACTAATAATATAATTATTTTGGGAGACGACCAATTCTTAGCTCTTAAAGAGGATAAGCTAATAAAGGTAAATCTTATAGCAAAGCCAAAGAAAAAGCTTAACTTAATAACACTATTACTCTTTAATAGATGCATCCTCTCCCTAAATAAGGATTCCATTACTTTGCGCCAGAAGGGTTAAGGCAAGAAGATTAACGTTATTAATATTAATTCTCCGAAGTAAGGATATATAAAGTAACATGCTTATAAAGCTTATGTTACTTCTATTTATTAACCTAAGGCTTTATTTAATCTCTCTATTGCGGCTTAACACTAGAAACTAATTAAGGACGATATCCTTACCCTAAATAAGCGTCTTTTTTAGTAAATAAACTATCTCGATTGGGGGCTACTCTATATACCTATTAATCTTCCTACCACTAAGCTCTTTATATTTGTTAATAGATTATTCGTAAATAATAAAGATTTTAGCTCCTAATTAGGATATAAAATTATTATCGCGAACGAATTTACTAGAGAGAATAACTTTATAATCTATAGTAATCTTATCTATTAGAGCTTAACTAAGAGCAAGCGTATTACCTAAAGTGTTTTAGCGTTAGAGATATATAGAATAGTTAGCGGAGTTAATATAGTAATTGCAATTGGAACTACCTTAAAGATAATTATAGATTAACTTAAACTTCCTATTATCCCTATAATCGTGTGCACTGATTTATTTTCCCTTTATAAGTATTTAGTTAAGCTTGGTACTATAAAGAAGAAGCGCCTTATAATTAATATTATGGCACTTTAGCAATCCTATAAGCGTTAAAAACTCTTTAAGATTTAATGAATTAATGGCTAAGATAACCTAGTAGATATAATAATAAAGGCAAACCTAAACAAGGCACTAGAGATGTTTGTTAATATAAATACTCTATATATATAAGTTAAAGGTTAGGTTAAAAGGGAGTCCCTAGAAATTTCTTAGTTATGTAAGGTCTTAAGATATCTAGAAACTTTAACCGGCGGTTAAAGTTATCTAATTAGTTAGATTCTGTAAACCCTGACTTAAACCAGCCAATTAGGATTTTCCATCCCCGGGATGGAAAATTGCTATTAGCTCGCTTACCGCTAGCGCCTTAGCGGCCCTACTAATAAGATACCTACCTATAACTTATAAGCAAGAAAGCACTATATGCTAAGAGGCAAATTTTAAAATAGCGAGACTTATATTGCAATAGCAATAGTAAGTAAGGAGGATTAATTTTTGTTCCACTAGTTAAGCGGTATATATATATAGATGGCAACCACAAAAGAAGAGTTGCTAGTGTTAGGAATAAAGGCAAATGGTTACTATATAAGGCAAGTTGCCGTTACATACGGCAAGTTGCCATTACGTGCCGCCGCGGCACTAGCATAGTGAGGAACCTTAAGTTCCTTACCCCTTTCTTTAAGAAGAACACAAAACAATTATTATACTATCTACGAACCGTAGCTACGTGATATCCCCTTATATAACCAATAGTAACTTTCTCTAGGTCGCTTTTAATATAAGCTTAATAGGCGTCTAATTTACTGCAAGGTACAAATTTAATCTACTTATAATTTTTTAGGCTACTAAAAGTCTTACCTTATATAAAGCTAATTGGGGTAGGTGGTATAGCAGTTATAGAAGTACTATACTTATCCTTATACTCCTCTAGCTAGAGCTCCTCTATAAGGCCTTATATGCCGCGATTAATTAGATCCTTAGGATTACTAGTAAGCCAATATTTCTTATTCTTATCTTAATTAAATCGCTGATAAAACCACTACCACTTCTTATCTAGTAAAAGCACCTAAGCTACGTAATAAGCAGCGCTATCGTTTACTATATTATAGTACTCCTTACACTTCCCCTAAGATGCATAGGCGGCTGCTTTAAGGTAGGTATATTCCTTATAATTGCCATACTATTCGCGGTGTTCTTTAAAATTAATTTAGGCGTCCTATATATAATTAAGAAGCTAATTCATTATAGTAAACTAGCAATAGAGCGTATGCTTATAGCCCTAGCCGTATATAGTTGCTTTATAGAAAGGTTATAGTATAGATAAGAGCTTCTTAAGGAGGAACTAGTAATGTAGTATAAGGCGATTATTCTTAATTCTATCGCCACGCTTTGGCATATAGATATTATAAAACTTCTAGATACGAAACTTGTAGTTTATTGCTTATACAATAGAGGAAAAATAAGAATTTTATTATATGGCGTTGCTTTATATAAGCTATAGAGTAGTAAGTAAGAATATTTTAATAAGTTAAATATTATAACTGTAGCCCGGAGTAATATAAAATCCGGCGCCGGCTCTAATTAAACCCCTATCTTATAACGTTATATAGAGAGAGCAACGCCAAAATCGCGAAAATTGACTCTAGATTTTAGCTTTAGATTTTAATACTTACTTAGAGTTTATTAAAATTAACCTAATTACTACCAATTTTAATACTCTTAAACTCCTTTTAACGTTGTAGCGATATTCTAATATACCTAATAATATTATAGAGTCGTCTAAGGGCGCCCTACCTCCGTTAAATCCTTATAATTAACTTAAAGTCTTACTTCTTATAGGCCGACTCTAGCTCCTCTAAAGTAATATCTACCTTTTTACCTAACGTGTTCCACCACTCCCTGGCAAATACTACTCCCTAGTGAACCCCACTAAAATCAAGACGCGTCTTCAATTAAATCAACTATGGTATTACAACACAACGTTTAAAAGCTTTAGCAAGAAGGCAGACTAGCTCTTTTAAAGCAAGCTATTTAAAATAATCAGATTTTAGGCTTTTATAGGGCAGCTAGGTTGTATAGCGTCCTAGAAATAAGCCTTCGGCGTTGCGTTAAGGGCTTAGTACCAATCGCGCAATTTAACTTAAAAAAACGAAAGCTATAGCTATCTGAGGAGTAGGCACTTGTG
The DNA here is from genome assembly GCF_001692895.1 of Cenococcum geophilum 1.58. NCBI lineage: Eukaryota > Fungi > Ascomycota > Dothideomycetes > Gloniales > Gloniaceae > Cenococcum > Cenococcum geophilum. The sequence continues at coordinate 95,828 of NW_027137609.1, forward strand.
TAGTGGATCCTAGAGCTTAACCGACGCGGATTTTCCCCCTAGATTATTGACGTACGACGAATGGCAGACATATTACTTACCGCGCGTGGCCAGAATCCTCCCCCTTAGCCAGTTAGCAAGAACTGGGTATTGCGATTTATTAATACTTAGCCAGAGCTTTAGATAAAGTGGAATTGCAAATTCTACTCGCAGCGCGCGAAATGCGAGGATCTAAAGATAATAGGCCTATGGTTTAAGCTTATAGAGGAGACGCGTTAGGCGTATGGCATACTTAATAAGGATACCTATAACTTTAATGAGACTGGATTTATGATAGGTGTAGCTATAACCTTAAAGGTTGTTATAAGCTCTGATATAATAGGCCAGGTAGTTACTATTCAGCTAGGCAATCGTAAGTGGGTAATAGTAATTAAAGGAGTTAATGCAACTGGGTAGGTAATTCCACCCTTTATTATCCTATTAGGAAAGCTCTATTAGGTAGGCTGGTATTAAGGCCTACCTACTAACTGGGTACTTGCTATAAGCGACAACGGCTAGACTATAGATAAGCTAGGATATAAATGGATTTAGCATTTTAATAGGTGTACGCAGTCTTATATAAAGGGAGTCTATTACCTACTTATCCTAGATAGCCACGGCAGCCACGTAATACCTAAATTTAATTAATTCTGCATAGTAAATAAGATTATTACGCTCTATATGCCTGCGTATACCTTACACCTTCTTCAGCCACTTAACGTAAGCTGCTACTCTCCTTTTAAGCACGCGTACGGATAAGAAGTGTAGGACTTTGCCTGCTAAGGCATCTATTATATTAATAAAAAGGACTTTCTATTAATATATTTAAAGATACGGCTACCTGTTTTCTTAAGCCAGAATATTAAAAGTAGATTTCTCGCTATAGGCCTATTGCCGTATAATCCTTAGCGCGTTTTATTGTCGCTTCTAGTCCTAAAGATACCCTCTCCGCTAGGTACAGCCAACGGCCCAGTACCTTAATGGATGTTAGAAACACTATATACTACTACTTAACTAGAGTAGCAGGTAAGGCTTATATATAACCTCCTTTAGCGCTAGTTATAGAGCCCTACTAGCTAGGCAATAAACTAGCTTATTAAAGGCTGCTAGCTTACTATATATTTAGCAGTAATACTTATAAAGGAGAATACAAAGCTCCACGTAGCTAATTAACGTAGAAAGTAGAAGCAATAGCAGCGCCGAAGGTATATTGTATAGGGAGGAGCTCTATAGGCTTAGTAGGGCCAGCTTCTAGTTCAGAGCTTAGAAAGTGCTAAGTAGGAGGAGGTTTAGAGAGAGGCTACTTAAGTGCGCTAGCGCGCACCACTAACGTGCTTAAATTGCTATATCTAAGGTTATAATAGGCTTTAATATACTAGTAAATAGAGAATCTATAGGCTAGATTTTTAATTAAATTTATTTTATTGTGGTGGAATAATTATGCAAAAACGCGTCTTGATTTTGGTGGGGTTTACTAGGGAGTAGTGTTCGCCGGGGAGTGGTGGAACACGTTAAGAGGAAAGCTTAGGCGTAGAGGTTAACTATATAGCTAAGACACCGTAATTAACGTCTCTTCTACTATTTTGCTAATATTTTTAGATATAGAGTCTTAAGAATTAGATTAATGGCCGTATTATTACTTAACGCGTTATTAAGTATAAAAAACCTAATTCTACCCCCAATCTTATACTCGCCGATTATATTAAGGACAATTTGGGCTTAATTAGTGCTAGAGTACTTACCTTTAAGCCGTCGTATTATAAGAAGCTTTATTTACTAGGCACCGTTTTTATTAATATAATAGGTAACAATTGTAATAATGGCGTAGTAATTAGGAGACGTTTAGAGGTTAAAAGATAGGTATATATTTAATTAAGCTTCTTATAAGTTATTCCGCAGTTACCGCTTTTACTTTTTAAACTTATTAATAACCTAACCGCGTATTATAGTACGAGATAGAATTAACTTTATGAGGCCTTTATAAGCATACTATATTAGCTCTAAGAAGAAGGCGTTTTTAATCTGGTAATATATAATATGGTAATATATAAGCTAGCGAATTAGTAAGATCTTAAAGCGCTTAAACTAGATATTCTAGATATAATCTTAATAGCCAATATACTGCTTAATTAAACCTTTTAACTTAATTAGATCGCCCTTAGTATTTACTTAATAGGTTCTTTTCTATAATAATAAATTCAATTTACCGCCCGTTCTAGTCCCCCTAGTAGGTCCACGCAGGCTAATACCTTCTATAGGAAAAACTCTATCTTAGAGAAAACCCGATCGCGGGCCACGCTAGAGAGATAACGGCGTTCCAATATCGGGGCGCTGGCGACTCGCCTTCTGCCTAGCTTAGAGTCTACATATTAAGCCAACTAACCGCGCTTCGCGGACAATCTCATACTACCCCTTCTTCCCTTATCCTTTTACCTATATCCTTTTGCCTATATTCTTTTACCAGTCCTCTAAGCTTTAAAAGGGCTAGTATCCCCTTATATCCTTTACATCTATTGCCTTTATAGCCCGGAACTGGGCTAAAGCACCTAACTATATTAGCTACTTTACAGCCGCTTAAGTACTTCTTTTATTATTTAAGACGTCTTAAAGGCGTTTAGAGGCACATTATACTATAAGGTCCGCCCTTTAGTATTATAGACATTAAAATAGTACATAGTGTACTATCTGCCTTATTTAACTATATTCGCACTATAGGAGAATTTCTAGTACTCCAATAGATGCAAGCTATACGTTAAGCCCTATTACCTCTATATAAAGGAGAAATAGTACTATAGCCTCTGCTTTTGTTAGATCTTTATATAATAGGATTATAGGTTTCCCCTATAGGGTCTTCCACGTGGTTTCTATACGGTTTTTAGCCTTTACCTACTACCGTCGGCGCTATTCTAGGTCTGCCCATTTTGTAATAAGGGTAATTTCCCGCTAGCGGTACTAGTGGCCTCCTATACGGTGGCGGCGCTCCATCTACGCTCTGCCGGCGCTTCGCTGGCTATACCTATAGGGGTTTATTACAGCTTCCTGCTCTATACAGTCCTTCTAGTATGCAAAAAACCCCTATATTTTATTCTTACGGTCCTTTACGCGGTCCCTAAGCACTTTTAATAATACTAGTAGCTGTCTTATTTTCCGCCGGCGCTTTATTAGTGTTTTCTAGATACCCTTAAGTGCCTCTACTAATTCCTTTTCTACCCTATTAGAAGCTGTCTTGGCGGCTCTTTAAAGGGCTATTGTTTTAATATAGAGTTAAATTAGGGGAATAGCCGCTTCCTTCTTAATTACAGCTATTAGTGTTTGCTAGTATGCTCCTATAACCCTACGGAGGCATTAGTTCTGGACTTTCTATAGCGGTTTAAGTAAGCTTTTTACTGGCGTTCCGCCGTCGTCCTGTACTCCCCACACTTAGGCACCATATAGTATTGCTAGTTGGACGGTGGCTGTATATAGGAGGCGCGAGCGGCGCATTAATGGGCCCCATATAGACATAGTAATTCTTAACATCGCTTCAAAGGCTGCTGATCCTTTAGTTGCTGCCTTCTTAATCTATTCTTTCCACTAAAGCTTAGGGTCCACCTAAATCCCTAGGATTCGCATGCTGGTTTTCTAGGGAGCTGTCTCGCAGCCGGCGATACGCACGGTGGACGCAAGGTCTACAGTGGCGTGGCGCCGTCGCCTTGTGAAGTGCATAAGCTAGTACTTTTCAGGGGCGAACGCCGCGCCGTGTCGGTTTGCCCATGCAGCGCAGTAGTTGTGGGCGGCTTCTAATCGTTGACAGTTCTCTGCCACGGAGCCCCCCCAGGTAATAAGATTTGTGTCATCTACGAAGCCGAACCCCAGCGTGCCGCTGTCAGGACTCTGGAATTTCTCCAAAAGTTCTGATATAAAAAAGAGAAACAGAATTGGCGATAAGGGAGACCCCTGGGGGTAGGTTCTTTTCTAATGCGCAAGTATAGTAGAGTTGCCGTTAAGCTCTAATTACTGATTAGAGAGCAGCTAATATAGGTAGGAGAGTTTCTTACTAAGCGGCCGATATATTATATCCTTCTTCTTATTTAAGCACTGACAATAGTAATAGTATCTAGTTTCTGTTACCTTATGTATAATTATAAAGCCTTTTCCGTCACCCTATATATGCGAAGACTTCTTTTTACTACGCCTTTAGCCTATAAGGTTAGCGACTTTATAATACCATTAGCTATAAAGCTTAATTCGAATCGGCTCGTTAGATTGGTGCAGTAGGAGAGGCTCTTACTTAGGTTTAGATTTAGGTTTATAATAGGTAAGTGTTAAACGCGCAGGTCAAGGCAAGCGTAATTATAGAATATCAAGTGTAAGAAGTGGTTAATTGAACTATCTGAGTAGGAGGTTGAGATAAAAGGTTGACGACAACCAAGTCACGTGATATAATATTAGGTGAAAATAACACTCCCCCTTAAACGGTATTGCATCTACCATATTACCCATTAAAACTCCCTGTATACTTAGTATAATTATAACATAGTCCCCTTGTCCGTTACGAAGCGTAGAAGCTAGTCGCAGTAGGTAAGGCAATCAGTGAGGCTGGAAGCTTGTAATGTAGCTCGTAAGTTAAATATCTCATAAGGCAGCTTATAAGACAGTTCGTGAGGCTAGTATAAGCTAAGCTGTTCATCGGCCTATCTTAAACGTAGAACTTATTGAAATCGGAAGCTGTAAATATAAGTTTTAGAATTACCCCTTGCCTAACCTAATTCTCCTCATCCATTGCAGAGCCCTGAGGCCAATTGCAGTAGGTGAGGCGCGAAGGCTAGATGCTTAAGCTGCTCCGTCTACCACATTCTTATTCTAACGTCACCCTAAAGTGCTTCCTCTGCGTTGTCCTTTAGCAGAATAAAGGCCTGTTAAGGTAAAAAATCGGTTAAACTTAATTAGACTAAGGGGCTTAGTAAGGGCGTTAGCTACTATATCCCTAGTATTAATAAAAGTAAGTTTAATACGTTTAGTAGTGACTTTATCGCGTATAAAGTGGTATTAGATATTAATGTGCTTAGTACGCTAGTGAAATTTAGGGTTCTAAGCTAATGCTATTAAAGACTTATTATCGCCGTAAATTATAATAGATTTAGTGGCGTTAAGGACTAAGTCCGCTGCTAAGTTGTCTTTCTGTACCTTAACGTCTATATAAGGTTAGTTAATCTATTATAACTCGGTAAGTAGCAACTTCAGCTATAAGGCTTCCTTTACTACTTATGTTAGGCCTATATACTTAAATTTAGTGGTTAATAGGGCGACAGTTGTCTGGCGCTTAGAGCTCTAGGTAATTAGTCCACTGCTAAGTATAAAGATATATCCAAAGGATAAGCGTTAATTTGTAATATTATTGCCGTAGCTTATATTTAAGTAGCCAATAAGCGTTAAATCTTAGTAGTTGCCGCTATAATTTATTCCGTAGTCTAAAGTTCCTACAATATATTGGAATATCCGTTTAATTACAGTAAAATACTAAGGTCCTAGATTATAGCTAAACTAGCTAACTTATAAAACTGCGAAAGCAAGATCTAGTTAGGTCTTAATTATTGCGTATATAAGGGAACCAACCTGCAATTAATAGGTCTTAATGTCGTCCTTTAAGGCCTAGCCGTTAAATGGTTTAAGATATTAATCTTTCTTATCTATAGGAGTCTTCACCGGATTTAATAAGGGTTTATTATGCTTGTTATCCTAGTAATAAAAGGTCTAGAGCATGCGCTTAAGGTAGCTGCGTTATTGGATCGTAATGGTTTTTAGCTTGCGATTGCGAGTAATAGTTATACCAAGGTAGTAGCTAATAGGGCTAAGATCTGTTATCTCAAATTTGCTACAGAGTTACTGTTTAAGAGAGTTGACGGCGGCTCTGCTGCCGATAATCTTAATATCGTCTACGTAGACTAATACAATAAGGCCGTTCGCAGAGGTAAAAGGGGAGTTCTTGGTTATAAAAACGCTATAGTCGGCTTAAAGCTTCTAGAAGCTAAGGCTTATAAGGAAATCGTAAATAACTTTATACTATATATAAGGTAACTGTTTAAGACTATAAAGACCTTTAAGGAGGCAGTAGACCTCTTCGGATTTGCTAAAGCCGTAAGGGTGTTTAATATATACGTCCTTAATAATTTAACTATTAAGAAATGCCGTTTTAACGTCTATTTAATTAATTTTAAGATTATAATAAGCAGCTAGGGCAAATAGCGTGCGGAAGGCTATTAGCTTAACTACTGCGGCGAAGGTTTAATTATAATTAATACCGTACTGCTATTTATAGCCTTTAACAACTTAGCGTGCTTTATACCTAAGTATTTCCCCTTTTAGCCCACGCTTAATTTTAAATACCTATTTACCTTTAAGGACTTTATATAAAGAGTTTATTAATAAGCGTTAGACGGAGCGCCAGGTTTTGTTTTATAGGAGAGATTTAAGTTTATCCTATATAGCTTCTAGCCACTATTTCGCGTATAGGCTGCTAAGAGCTTCTCTTAAGGTTGCTAGCTTAAGGGGATCGTATATAGACGACGCATTAAGGAGAATTTAGTTAGGTTGCTAAGCGTAACCCTTATAAATCTTAAAGTAATTGTGCTCGGCAGAGCTAAGTAAGTTAATAGCAACGTAGTTTAAAAGGATTTTATTAAGGAGAGCTTCGCTTTTAATAGATTCTTAAAGAGCTTAACTAGCGTAAGTTTTACGGCCGGATCATTATAGAGGTGGTTCCGAAATTAGATTCCGAGTTATAGGTTCTAAATCCTATAACATAGATTCTTTATATAGTTCTTAAGGAAGTAGTAATATTAATATAGGACGAGGATAAGACGCAAACTAATAATTCTCCCCCTACAGATTAGTATCGTACTCCCCCTACTACTTATTCTCCCCTTAGAACGGAATATCTTAAGCTTTAATAGTCTTAAAGATAGTGATGTCCTTAACTCTATATACCTGCTAAAACTAAGAGTCCCATACTTAGTAGATAGAGTTCCCTTTAAAACTAATAAGAGTAAACTTCTTAGCTCTTGGTCCTAGCTTATTAGACTATACGGGTTTCTTATAGCAGTAAACTATAGAGCTAATAGTGCGTAGGTAGTTAAGGCTAGGCTTTAAACCGTAGCGCTTCTTATATGGTGTGAGATATAAAAGCGGAGCTAAGGGACTTTAGTTGCGCAGATAGGCTACCGTTTAAATAAGTTTAGGCCAGAGGTTTTATGGTAAATAACTATAAATATATAGGCAGCGAGCTTTTATAGTAAGCGTTTGCTAATTACGCTCCACAACTCCGTTCTATTTAGGTGAGTTAGCGCAAGAGAATTTAAGCTTAATGCTATAAGAGGTAAACTAGTTCTTTATAAGCCAGTTATTTAATTCGCCGTTATTAGATTAAACCCTTTTAAAAGGGCTAAGTTGCTTTTCTAACTAGGCAATATAGTTCTTAATAACGTCTTAAATGCTATAAGCCTCTTTTAACCTAAGGAAACGGACTTCCATCTATCTAGTATAGTTATTAGTAAAAGTAATAGCGTACTTAAAGCCTTTAATGCCGACTGGCGTAAGATAGATAACATCAATATAAACTAGTTCGCCTATAGCTATAGCACGCTATTAAGGGCCGTAATTAAATAATTTATGCCTTTTTAAGATGGTATAGGTTTTACAGTTAAATAGATTAGCAAGAAGTCCTAAACGTCTTATATCTGCGAAGTTTAGGTAGCTAAGTTTTTTATACTACTGCTAAGAGTTATAATCTAAGCCTATTAGTAAGAGAGTAGTACGTAAATTGTTTAGTTTATTAAGGCGGTAAAGTCCTCTCTATATAAAGAAGTGCGCCAGTTTTATTTTGTCCCTAGTATATAAAAAGCAGTCTATAGTATTAATAGTTATCCTATCTCTTTAGTAGGTAGAGCTAGATATAAGGTTAATAAAGAGGTCTAGAATATAGAGCACGTTACGGAGTCTAAGTACGTTATTGCCCCACGGTAAAGATATAACGACGTCAACATCGCTATACCTAGTAGCGTAGGTAATGCCGGTAGCGGAGTTAACTTTAATTCTATATCCTCAAAAGTTCTTAAAAAGCTTGCGATCTTTACAAGTATAGTATATTACTCCGGTGTTAAAATACTATCTATTTAGTTAAGAATCTACTATATTATAAAGCACAAGGATCCTTTTATGGTTACTTAAGAAGTCGGTTAGTTAATTGTCGCTTTAGTTAAGTAGAGGAGTTTTATTTTAGGTAAGGCGCCTTTTCTTACTCTTAGGTTTACTAGTAGATATCTTTATAGCCCTATAGTTGCGAGTCTAGTAATTAGGTAACTTATAAAAATCGCACTATTTTTTATTAGGTATAGCGGTAGGTGCTATATAAGATTAATTTAGGAGTGGCTAAGCGCCCAGTAATATTGTGGATGGCTCGTCGTTAACTGGTTAATAAGCTTCCTTATAGAGTTTAAGGCTAAGGAGTTCTATAATAAGATTGTTAAGAGTAAAAGGCGTGTCCTCTTTATAACTAGGCGTAATTTTACTATCGCGGAAGTTCTAATAGTAATTACCTAAGTTATAAAGAAAGATACCAGTTATCTAAGTGTCCGTTACCCCGTTTTATATAGGCCTAGTATAAATTAGATTTAAGTAAGGTATTTCCTTAGAAAGTTGCTTTATCTATTTAGCAGCAGCTTTATATTTGGTGTAATATTCTTTAAGGGAGTTACCTAAATGCGTGTTAATAAGCGCCTTAAGTCTAAGGTGGTAAGAAACCCAGCCGACTTTTGTATATAGTCCCTTAAGTATTTCCTAGACATGCTTCGCCGTTTAGTTTTTAATATATAATTAGAGTTTAAGGCTAATTAATTTATATATCAACCAGAAGGCTTAAAATTCCCTAAAAGTATACTTTTCTTTATCTTTTAAAGAGGCGTTATTAGCTAGAGCAGTTACTTCACCAGTAACGTACTTTTAGAGCGCTCTTAAATAAAGCTTATAACATTTTTTAGTAGACTATAAGAGGTAGTTGTCTTAGCCTTTAAGGATAATGCTAAGACGTTTCTTATTAGTAGGAGTTTCTAACATAGTAAAAGAGACAATTAGTATGTAGGTTAAGAGATAAGGATAAAGTAGTAATAATCCTCTTTAAGGATAAAGACTTTCTAATAGTTATAGCTTATCCGTCTTAGTGTAGTCGTTATCTAATTAACCACTAGGAAGAAGGCTGTTGGAAGTTAACGTAAATATAAAAGGGTTACTAAGGCGCTAGTAGTAAGCGAGCTAATAGCGATTTTCTATCCCGGGGATGGAAAATCCTAATTAGTTAGCATAAGTTAGGGTCCGCAGAATATGGCAGAGTTTAGCAGGTAACGCGCCCTAGCGCCGTCACGATTTAGTGTTAGTTAACCACTAATAAGTGTCCTTTAAGTTATTGCAATCAATGGGCCTTTTTTAGGGTGTATTAGATGCCTTATAGCTTAAAGACTTATAAAGCGGATAGCTTGTGAGGCAGGCAGCTCATAAGGCAGACAGCTCGTAAGGTAGCTCGTAAGGTAAGTTACTTATAAGGCTAGTAGCTCGTAAGAACGAGGCTTAAGCTTATAAAAGCTAAGGAGCAAGCAATATATGTTAAAAGGAGTTAAGGTTTAAACGCGTTTTTTATACTAATTTAAGTCTCAAGGTATAAGAACGCTAGAGGGCGTGTTTAACTTAAAAAACTAATAATAAAAAGGCGTAAATTGCGTTAAGTAGACTGGGCTTATAACCTGTTGAACGCGCAGGTCAAGGCAAGCGTAATTGCAGAATATCAAGTGTAAGAAGTGGTTGATTAAACTATCTGAGTAGGAGGTTGAGATAAAAGGTTGACGACAACCGAGTCACGTGATATAATATCGGGTGAAAATAACAGTAAGAGGCTCCGCCTCTACCTCTATTGCATTTACAGTTGTCTTTAGGCGCTTTCTTTTTCTACCACCAGAGGCCTTACTATATTGCTTATAAGAAATAGTAGGAGCCTTACCTATAGCATAGCTACTTAATGCATGGCTACTTCCCCCCGCGCGCGTTAATTGGCCGGTAATAGTAATGAAGTTCTCTATATAATTAGAGGATTAAGATAGTTAAGGAATAAGGGTAGAGATAAGGGTAATAATTAAAGGCGAGGCATAGGTATAAATAGGGATTTATAACCTTATCTAGATTAACTTCTTTAGATTAAGCTGGCCATTTATAAAACCTTAAACGGATCAAATCGGGAGTCATTTGATTTTGATTATTATTGCGGAACGATTTTGGGCTAATACACGAGCCATAGCTCCCTTGGGGTGGCGACTTCTCTTACCCAAAACCTCACCACCAAGGCCTTATTGGTTATACTGGATATTAGTTATCTTCAAAGCTTCAAAACCAATCCAAATTGAGCCAATCAAATTGGATAAACCGGATCTAGTTTGGATTTTGGTTTATCCACACCAAACCAAAGTGTATCCAATCCAGTTGCATCACTGCTCGTGGTTAAACTTCCTTCGAGCATACGCTTCTTTCGTGGACTCCGCGAGGAAGTATTCCGAATACCCACCACTACACATCAGACTCATCTTAGCGCTTCTCGTATGGGATTTTAATTCCCTGACCTAGTAATTCGCTTACCGAACGGTCGAGAGTGAGACCTCTGTCTTATTAAAATGAGGCTCCAGAGCAGGGTGGTTTTGGATAATGCGAATAAGCGAGCATAAAATATCCTTTATCCAATAGAATATGCATAAATATTGCAATCGATAAGGATAAAAGTGCCCTGTGCGGAGCTTTTCTACCCCAACCAGGTAGAATAGGACTCGATTCTAGCAGAATTTAGCAGATATTACAGATATTGCGGATATTACGGATATTGCGGATATTATAGGGTCCCTATCTACCTTTCCCCCCTAACTATATAATAGCTATATACTTAGAGAAAAACTACCTATTTCTCTTATAGTTCTTCTCTAATGCCAATTCTTTAAACACTTTATTTTCTTAAGAGTTTTAGGATCCATCTGCATTCTCTCCCATAATACTATACAACGTCCTCCTAAAAAGACTCTTTCTGGCTTATTACCTATTGCTAGAATTAAGAGAATTTTAATTGCTATAAGCGAGAGCCGTAGCTAGCGTTTTTATTACTATTCTTAAAACTACTACTAAAGTATAGTTGTTAAAATCTTATATGGCGTCTTAGAGATAAAGTCCTTATACTCGTTCTAACTTTTTAATCGAAACATTATACTATTAAAATCCTCGGCAATCTTATTAAACTCATTAAGGTCTTAAGCTAGAGCTAGCTTTTTATATAATGACATACTTTTAGGCATAGAACTCCTATTCTAATATCTTTCCTAAAGCTCTTTAACGCTGTTAAGTATCCCTTAGCACGTCAATTCGGGTCCAACTGTTATCGATAAGATCCAGCCAATCAATTGACCTGCATTTAACGCCCGTACTCAGGAATACGAAGCTTTTGATAGAGGCCAAACTTCATAGTATTTTAATATATAAGCTTATTCTTTGAAGTTGAGTCGCTCAATATGAGGTTGCTAGCACTTATCCTTTTTGCAGAAATTCTAGCACGATTAGAAGGCATTGCGGTAGGTATTTGATTGCTAAAATCTATATAGATGTGCGTTGTTTTGAAAACGGTGTTCCCGCACGGACCACTTACTCGTTGGACCCTGACGTGCTAAGGGATAGGCTTACGCCACTCCTTCTTCTAAACCTACTTAATATATCTTATATAACGGGCTAGATAAAGAATAAGTGCAGTGGCGTAAAGGGGCGAGTTATCCATTTTATAGTAATACCTATTAAAGGTATTCTAAGCATTTTTAATGCGTTTAGAGAACTCTTTATTAAATATATACTCCTTCTATTATATATTAGCTAGGAAATAAAAAGGGGAGATAGACTAACCTAGGATTTATTAAGGTGCTTAATTATAATATCTATTATAAAAAGCATATTCTTAAGCGTTACTTTATATCCCTAGCATTTTAGGGTTACCTAGTAGAATATTTAAAGAAAGCTTTTTATTATATAAAGCGCCTCCCAGTCCTTTAGACTAAGATAGTCCTTTTTAAGCGTATTAAGGTTACGCTTAGTATACGTATTAAGGGCAGACTCTTTCTAAATTGCTATACTAAGTATAAAATACTAGCTATTCTATTTTATACAATTATTAAGCGGAATTCTTCTCCCTATAAGACTTTTAAACTCCCTTATACGGCTAGCTAAGCTACGGGTGTATATGGTAATATTATAAAGCTTTTTAAGTGCGCTAAGTTTCCGAAATAAATTACTTTTTTTTCCTCCTTTTTTAGATCTAGCTCTTTTCCTTCTTTATATAACTTAATATTATTAAAACTAATTAAGTTTTTAAAGAGAAAAGCCTATACGGTAAAGTTAAGAATATAACCTTAATAGCGGATCCGTTGGTAGATAGGATTCTATTTAATTCCTTCTTTCTAGAGAAGCTAGTTGCTTATTATATAACAGAGCTTATTATTTACAGTATAGTTATTAGATATAACGGCACCTAGCTTTTATATAATTCCATAGTCCTTAAGCACTAAAAGAAGAGTATTCTATTACTTATCCCCGCTATAAAAGGCTACCGTATAAAGGCTAAAAAGAGCGTTTATAAGCTTTTCCTAGCTATTAATAAAATAGCCGTAAATTATAAGGAGAAGGTAATTATTTAAAGAGGTCTAGATATTAACGGAGAGATAAATACTTATTAGTGTAGACTGCAGCCTCTTTTGTATAATATCCTTTTATAATAGCTATAAGTTATAGATCTTTTTACTAAATACTAAATAGGCTATAGTTATATAGCCGTCTACTTTAGGATTAATTAACTATAGAAGAATATAGAACTCTAGCCACTTAACTATCCAAAATGGTAAGTTTTATATAATAATTAATATAATAAGGGCCTTATTAATAACTTCCTTATTTAGGACTATTCGGAGTACTTCTAAATCTAGCTCTTCTGTCTCGTTTTAAGATAACGCTTTAAGGTAAAGGTCTTTTAATTAATCCTGTATTGCTTCTTTTATATAACTAGTTTTAGGCTTAACTATAATGCCATACTTTAACGCTAAGTAATTTTAGAAGTTAGAAGTTAACTATATAGCATATAACTCTATATAGTGTTTATAATAGAATAAAAGACGGGCTTTTTTATTTTATACGGGCTTATTACTACCTAGTGGACGGGTATGCTCCTATATCAAAAGAGCTAAGCGACCTTTTATAATTTTTAATTTAGAGGTATTAATAGAGTTAAGAGCTTCTGATTCCACTTCTAAAGCTATATTTTGTATAATAATAAAGAAGAAAAAGGCGACGAAAATTTATTTGGGGTATGCTAAGACTTATCGCGATAAGATTTATCCAAAACCACCCTGCTCCGGAGGCTCTATATAGACGAGAGGTAGGTTGGCAGACAGACACCCCTGATCTAGGCTTGATATAGAAAAGCTAAATTAGTTTGCAGGACGACGACCGTGATCGGCGCTCGGTCGACATACTGTAACTGTCTTCGCCAGTCTGGACGTTAACCCATCAAATTAGTACCAATGACCCTCCTTTCGTTTCTAATCAAGCTAGATCGGGTGTTGAAAAATTCAATCTAAGAAATTCTAGAAAACATTGCGATACATCTGCCATCAATTTAACCAAGTTCGTAGTCTTCCGCGCTTATACTCCTGGACGGGACATTTGCTATCCATTCGTGATCTACCAACTCCGCCCTCTGGACCCATTCGCCATTATCAGTACCATCAGGGCCACAGTCCTGAACAATATACGGAACGCGCTTGACGACTAAATCCTTCCGCCGATACCTCATGACGCCCTTCAATCCGCACCACCACACCACACCCCATAGCAAGCTTGACATTCCAACTGCCGGCGTTAAGTACCAGGCGTACTGTTGGTATTTCGTTGAAAACGGTGAATCTGCAGCCGGCTTTGCGAAAGTAGCGAACATAAAGAACGCAGTTCCTGCGAAATATATAATAGCATGGAGGGGATCTAACCAGGGGTGAAAGTTTCCCTCTGAGATGGTTTTCCACTCCCGACGTTTGTCGAACTTGATATAGAGTAGTCCACCAGATACGAGGAATCCAAGCAGCACGATGATAACGTAGCTGTACAGCGAAACGAGGAAAGAATATGCTGTCCCAGAATTCAGCATTGAGGTAATGGCAACAAGGAAGACCGAAGTGAACAAGTGTAGGCCAAGAGCCGCTGCGGGCGTTTGTTCGAGATGACTTTCGACAGCTTCCTGCGCGGGGCGAGGATTTCTGTTTTGCCATCGGGCTCTCAGCCTGGCCCACGGCGTGGTGCTTCCCTTTGCAAAAAACAGAGCAAACGGGATAATGCCCTCTTTGGCTATCTCTTGCTTCACGCGTGCAGCAGTGAAGGTCATGACGAGGAGGTTACCGAAAATTGAGGTGGCGATGAGGCCAGCCATGGCGCGTTGGGCGCCGACGTTACCAAAGAGGTCTCGAAAAAACACAGTGGCCATATCCAGACTCTCAGGGTGTTGTAAATTGAGATAGACCTCTTTAGGCACGACACAATAATAGCTTACGTTAACTAGGACAAAAAGAGTAATGGCAATAAGCATCGCGGTGATAGTATACCTCGGAAATACTTGTCGTGGGTTGCGCACTTCGCTCAGGACGTAAAAGGGCTGCTCAAATCCGGAGTAGGTGTAAAAAACATAGAGAAAGGCGTTGGCATAACTGCTTACATCGTGGCGATTTGTATGAAAGCTAGTGTTGGGATTTAAGTTCTCTGTTGCAGCTGGGGTACCCTTACTTTTGAGCCCACCTCCCGCTTTCACGAAGCCAAGGATAATGATGGTCATGAGTATCAAGACCTTAGCAGTCGCGAAAATGTTGTTGATCAAGATACCACCTCTTCTAGAGAATATGTGTAGCAAAGCGCAGAGAGTCAGAGCTCCAATAGCAATTCCTATCACGGTACCTCTTGCCGGATCGGAGTGGCCTGCTGCAACCATAACATATGTTCCAAAGGCTACAGCATTGCCAGAAAGATTTCCAAGTACGATGAATAGAATGCCGTAAACACAAGTTATGAGAAACTTGGGATGTCCAAATTTGGGGTCTTTGTGACCATAGATGAACTCCAGCTAGTTAAAGTTGGTACCATAGTTTCTTGAGATTAATTCTTCCTCCTTAACTTACAAAATTCTTTTCGCCTCCACTTCGAGGCACACTCTTTTCCTCTTCCTTTCCAGAAACAGTAAGATATCCAGGAATGGTTTGGACGGGCACAGAAAGGCCGAGCTCTATCCAACAGAGAACACCAGTCATGGCCACTAAGCCTCCAAAGGCCCATAGTAAAATAGCTGCAGCGGGACTGCCAGTGCCACCCAAGATTTTTGAAGGTGCCGTAAAGATACCCGAACCTGATTCAAGTCAGTTCTCATTCAATCCGGTTTCCATATGTAGCTTTGGAAAGGCTGTGAAATTGCTGCGCCGAGGAGATGTTCAACGTATGAGATTTAAGCATACCAATTGTGCGGTTAAGAACTAGGCACATTACAGTGAAACCCCCCAAGAGTTGTTTTTTAGTAGGAGAGACATCGATGCGCTACAATATCATTAATGAGTTCGTTAACTAGGCGAGGTTTGGGCTCAAATACCTGATGGCTTTCCTCGAAGTCCGTGATTGCTTGATTGTAGTGGGCTTGGTCAAAGGCAGCCATAGCGTTAAGACAGCACGTAGAGTTGCACTCATCAAGGACTTTGAGTTACCACATATTTGAGCAGGTCGTCGCGCTTTTGACTGTCTCAAGATTTCAAAGCTGGAGTCAGCCTTGTGAGGTTGACAACTTTGAACAGGGCCATGGACGCTAATTTGGCATGAAGTCTCCCGTTTCCTGAAACTGGCGGGCTTAAGGCCGCTATTGGATACAGCTTTGGCTTTCCAAGATGGGTGATGCCTGGGGCGTAGTTATGATTTGGCAAGCGCGCCAAACCGAAGATACCTCTTGTATCACAGCCTCGTGTGGTCACAAGATTAAAATACCCCGGAAGGGAAGCTGGACTGCAAGGCTACGAGGCAGCCTGGCTTAGCTCACTTGGCTTCTCTTGTGTTCAGCTGAAGAAGTATTGGCAGGCAGAAATCCGTCCGGTTTGCGTTAGAAATGGGAAGTGACTAAAGAAACTGAAGACTGCCTCGCTAAAAAAAGTAGAATCCAGTTAGACACGAGAGAAGGCAATCAGACCAGCCAGTAAACTATGCGTGAAATGGGTTCCACAGATGAGGCCCAGCACCCGCCGCGACCCGCAACGGAGCCCACGGAAGACCCACACATCTCGACCTGTTCTTTCTGCTCAGCACACGTATGCTATACATCTGCAGTGCATTCTTCTCAGAATCTCGAGGCTACCTGTCTGTTTTGTAGGTTGCATGAGATGATATTGATGGGTGGTGATCTGCGACCGCGCTCTTCTGCTCCGAACGCACGGACACTCGCCTCCATCGCTGCTCACCATGGGAACGCTTCAATTCGGAGACGTCGTCAAGGCAATCGAAATATGCTGTTGGATACGGGAGAACTGTTTCGTGAAAACAAATAGCGCTGGTGAGTAAGGTTCATCCCGGCTAAGTGCGTCCCTAAGCTAACTAGGCTGCGCAGATATCAGGTATCTGGCTTTCAAGCAAGATGTGAGCAGGCTGGAGGATAGGCTGTCACAGCTTCAGAAGGTGTTTGAACGGGCATCCACAGAGATTGATGACCCTGACATATACCTGCGCCAGGAGACCAATAATAGACTCAAAGTTGAGTCAGTAGAGCTAGTTGGGGATTTTAAGTCGACTCTTACGAAATGTCAGCAGCTTCTCCAGAAACATATTAAATTCGATGGCAAAAAGGCATCGATCCTCGATAATGCCTTCTGGGGGCTCTCTACCCAGGGAGAAGTTGAGGAGCTACGCAATCGTCTTCAGTTCCATACTCAGAAAATATACCTTATCATCGAGCCTGTTCAACTTGGACTCATTGTAGATATAGCTGGTAACGTCAATGAGATCCTTGAACTGCTCAGAAAGCATATTGGACTGGCCCCGGAACCACTTCCCCAACTTCCGTTATTCCTGGAGGGTCGTTTTCGTGATGCTCTACGAAGAAACCCGCCCACGCAAAATGCTGATCCCAATTACATCCCTCTCAAGGAGGGCTTCGATGCTCTTTATGAGCATTACCGCCATAGCATGCCCAACTCAGAAATTGATGCCCAGACGGTCGATCAATATCTCAGCCTATTGAAGGCCCATTGGCTCGTGCAGACTCTAATAAACTCCAAATCCTTTCGGGATACACGACCCGGATCGCTTTATCGCCGCATGATCGCGCAGGTCGAGCAGCGTATCTCAAGGCAGTACGCACGACAAGATATCATACGGTATAGTGAAAAGGAACTTGCGGGGCTAAACGATGCTGCCTTCGCTATCTGGCCTGAAAAAAAGATCATACTTCCGCCGCCTTTGACGGAACCAAAGGGACGGGAGGAAAAGCTGATAGCTTTGTCTCTTTCAGAGCAGCCAGGCTATCGGAAACAGGATTTGATATTCTTTCGGGTTAAAGATAAAGTCCTACGGCTTGTCCTAAGCAATACATTTGAAGACCCCTCTCTTCCAGTTGAGCTCACGGAGAAAATAATCAATCTCGACGACGACGGTCTAGTACCTTGGTACACAATTAGCCCATCTAGTCCAACACGTCGGATTGAAATCACGGACGGCAAAGGCGCCGGAGGGAATGTTTACGAATTAAAGGATCGCGCCGACGCATTTCATTTCCAGCAAGCATTCATTGGATATGAGGTTGCATCATATTCAGATAATGTGGTCTGCAATTTTACTGTCGCTACTGGGAGATTTTCATTGCCCGAGCATTTAGATGGATTTGGAGAAACGCAGCTTTGGCAGTGGCCTGTACCAACCGGCGGTGTCAAAAATGCCCTAACATCGCCCTCTGCATCCGAAATTACTTACCTCCAAAGCACAAGTTCTGAAACAACGCATACGGCTGCTACGATGATTGCAACAGGCTTGGACCCTACTATTGTCTCAGTCCTTCAGAACCAGGACCGTGCCAGCGTCGTGGCGAAGTTGCCTCCACCACCCTTATTGGTTGCGTTCACTAAGAAAGGCAATTTCTATACCATGTGGCACTTGGAGAGTGAGCGATGTCCTTTATAACCCCAGAGTCACTAGTGCTAACCTATCCCCAGTCGAAGGCCTAAAGATAGTCGAAGAAAGGCAAGACAGTAAGCGAACAGTCGTTGAGTGGCGTGCACCTAGAAGAAAGAATTTCACCGTACGAAAACTCTCCGTTGAGAAATGCCAGCTCGGAAAGTGGGACCTCGCCGCCTTTGCTCTGCCACGCCACCCACTTTACAACGACAAAATTGTCGTTAAGAAAGTCTCATGCAAATATATAGCTCTTGACTTCAAGTCCACTAGCGAAAGGGATCGCTTCAACCGTCACCTCAAATTCGCGCAGCACCTCTGGGGTGAGCAAGTGAAGAACCTCGAAGCTGCTACGAGAGCGGCAGAACTTTACTCATACAAGCCTAGCATCACGGCTTCAAGTGATTCGCGTTTTGCTAGCCCTTCACGGTCTTCGACGCTTACGCCTTACGGCCCTTCACGGTCTCCAACGCTTGTGTCTTCCAGCCCGCCTCGCCTCGAGAGTCTCTCAACGTCCGTGTTCGAAAATATCTTTGCTAAGGAATCAATGGCTTAAGATCCTTGTTATGATCTAGCATAGGGAGATGCAAGTAGACTACAAAGGGAACGAAGAACTAGATCACATGGCTCTGTAACATTTAATTTAGCTCTGTTACCCTGGACCGGCGCAGCGACCAGACAGCGCTGTCTCGCAAATCTTCGTTAGGCATGCCAAGAGGAGCCTATCTTGCACGAATATAGCCGGTATATCCTTCAAGCAAAGTCACAATATCAGTCCCAGTAAGAAGCTCAATTAGGATCTGAGGAAAACAAGGCTCGTATACTCATTGTTCAACTTGCACTACACAAACCCAAAGGTTTCCAAAGGGAAAACGAGTAACATTTCGCAATCTCTATAACAGGGTGTCGCATCAGACACCAACACCAGACCTCTAGGTCATCATACAAACGAAACCAAAATCAAAAGCAGAGATAGTGGCTCAACAATCTAGTAGGATCGCGTCCCTCTGAGTCAAAGCCATACACCTAAGATCACAAAACGCCATAGCCATACCCTGCCATGCCAGAAGCTTTCAGGGTCACACCTTGCCCGTGCGATCATACCTCTTCCTCTTGACAGGATCGGACAGGATCTCGTTAGCCTCATTAATCTCCGCCATCTTCTTCGTTGCAGTCTCCTTCTCCCCCTCCTTCGCCCGATCTGGGTGGTGCTTCATGCTCAGCTTGCGATACGTCGACCTGATCAGCTCAGGCATCGCGTCCCGCGCCACACCGAGCACTTTGTACGGATCCTTAGCCGGCTTGCGGGCCTCGGGCTGCTCAGGCACCTGGCTCGCTCTGTCGAAGTCGTCTTTGAGGTTATCGCAGAAGGACGGCTTAGCCTCGTGCGTGTTGTACTTCGGCCGTTCTTCGTCGCGGAACGCACCATGGCGTCCCCGCTCCGCGCTTTCCCGCGGTCCGGCGCGCCCGAACTCGGGCTCGAAGCGCGCGTGTGCGCCTTCGAAGGGCCGGCTGCTGGCGGGAGGCGAGCGGTGCCGATGCTGGTGCTGGTCCTTCTCCTTGCGCTCTCTCTCCTCCCTGCGTTCGCGCTCCTCTCTCCGATCTTTCTCCGCCCTACGCTCTCGCTCCTCCCACTCAAACGAGCGCCTTGGCTCCTCGCGCCGCCCGCGCGCCTTCTCGTCCCCGCGCGCCTTCCGCTCGCGCTCCTGCTCCTTCTGCCTCCTCAACATCTCCCCAATCGTCTCGAAGCCCTCCTCCGGCCTCCGAGCACCCGGGGAGCGATGCCGGCGCTGCTGCTCCCTCTCCTTCTCCGCCCGCGCCTTCTCCTTCCGCAACATCTCATCGATATGCTCAAGGCCACCGAACGGCCGCGCACCCGGCGACCGATGCCGCTCCCTCGCACGCTCCTGCTCCTGCTCTCCACCCCGCACAAACCCCTTCGCGCCCCCCGCCTCCGCGTAAGCCGGCGTATAGACGCCCTTCCCGCCACCGCTACCGCCTCCTCCACCACGCTCATACATCTCCTCGAGCCGCGAGCGCTTCTCGCGCCGGGCGTCCGGCAGCGGGGGCGCGGCGGGGCGCGGCAGGCCGCCGAACGCGGCATCGAAGCCGTTGGGCTCGTGGTACGACTGCGAGAAGGCGAAGGACGGGCGCGGCGAGCGGGTGACGTAGCGCCGGTGGTCCTCCTCGTCGCTGCGGTGGCCGCGCTGGGCACGGTCGCTGGCAGAGCGGGGTGGAACGTGGCGGACGCCCGGGTGGTCGTGGCGGCCCTGGCGGTCGCGGTGCGGTGGAGGCTCGCGGCGGGGTGGGCTGGCGAGGCGGAAGTGCTGCTCGGGGCGTGAGGGGCGGCGGGCGCGGGGGAAGGGCGGGTCAGTGTCGGAGAAGAGGTTGTTCTCGGTGGAGCTAGCAAAGCCATCGCGCTTGTAGGGGCGGTGGGCGTGGTCGTGCTCGTCCGACGACGGGTCGCTGGCGCCGGACAGGTCCAGGTCGTCGGGGTCGAACGGGACGAAGGGCTTCGGCCCGCTGCGGGAGGGGCGGCGCGGCGAGTGGTGGTGCTCGAAGCCGGTGAAGCTGAAGCGAGGCATCTTTCTTTGCTAGAGATCTGCGTGGTTCTGATTGGTTTGTTCAGAGAAATGCTATTTTGGGAGATTTGCAAACGACCCAAGGCCGAAGAAAGCAGTGATGTGCACTGTGCAGAACTTCTGCGAAAACTCGAGGAAAATAAGAACGGAGAGCACAAAAATGGGTTTTATACTCGGACGCGCAGAGAATCACCTAACAACGTTATATGAAAATTCGGCAGTCTTCACAATGGGTCCTTTATGCGACACGTCATGTTCTTTGTGATTGGGCTAGGGCAGACGCTGTTGAGAAACAGCAAACACCTGGAGATGTGATATGGAGTCGCAGCCCTGACTTTGCCATCAGCTGAATCGCACTTTGTGTGCTCGCCTCATTGATTCATTTGTGCTGTGTCGTCTACGCTATTGTACCTGGGCTGGAGGCCAGTGCCTCGTGTTTTGGTTCCCCATGAAAGAGACGAAGGGACTAGCTGGGGATAGGCCTCAATCATGACTGCGCTCATGTGCCCGGAGAATTCACAGGGCTTTGGTTAGCTCGAAGCGCCTCTTTAGGGAGGAGTCACACCAGACGGGTTTATGCACAATGTGCGGCAGTGCAAAGGGGATGATGGTTGCGGTGGATGAAGTTAGAAGAGAGGAGCAGTTGGAGGTACTGGAGGAATGGAGGTCACACGAAGGCCTGCTCGCTAGGAGTTCCGCTTACCTAAAAGCACATTAGCCGAATCGGCACTGACTCTTCACGGCGAACACTTGGACTGTTGTGATTCAACATTGCACTCCACTGATGTCACCACCTATGCCAGCCAATTATCTCGAGCTATCCCTTACTATCCCCAACTATCCCCAATTATCTCCTCTACAGGAAATGTCCGCCCCCAAAGACTGGCCGTTTTGGTGAGGAGCTGGGCGGTGCGGCCTCCCGCTATGCTGTACTCTTTTCACCGGATCGTGAGGCGGTGCTAGGGATTTGCGAGGAAAGTAAATGGCGTGTGTGTGTTTACACGCTTCGATTTATCTTTGTTGAGAGAGAGGGCTATTGATACAAAGACCCCAAAAACTCCGTTGAGCAATGCAATTCACGTGACTAGACTTTTTTCCATCTCATGCTTTTCCAATATCGAACATCGTCGTACCGTCGTTCCATGTCTCATCATATCATACCATATCATATCACACCGTAGACTTTTTCACCTATAGTTGATCCTCTGGGCATGCTTCCCTTTCCTGGGCACACAGTTGCCTCCCTGCGACGTCGACGCGCCGACCCATTCCCGCCCAGCATGCCCTACCGCGATCACTTCCTCACGGAAAACCAAACCAACTCCTCGGGCCCACCGTTCCACAGGAACTCGAGCATGTTGAGGCTCCACTGCGGCACGGGGATCTCGAACAGCGCCACGACGAACGAGATGGTCGGCCAGGGCGCGTGCAGCGGGATGTTCAAAAACTTCATCACCAGCTCCGGCGTCTCGAAGGGCCAGACCAGCGACACCAACACGCAAAAGCCCATCATGATGAGCATGGCGCCGAACGCGCGCGAAAACACGGTTCCAACGTGGTGGAGGGCCTAAAAACCATCATTAGCAAATACTCTCCCAACACGTGAGCAAAACCGGGTCCAAAAAAAGGAAGAAAAAAAAGGAAAATAGGGGGAAAAAAAGAAAGGGGTCTCCGTACCGCACTCAGCCCACTCATCCTCCTCCTCCTCACCTCCCTCGCCTCCAGCAACATCCGCCTCGCAGCCAACGTATCCAACTTCGTCTCCACCACCCTCCTCTCCAGCACCAAAAACGCCTCATACGCCGCGACGCGCTCCGCCGTCGCCGTCCCCGCCACAATCTCGCCCGCCGCCTCGCGCACCGCGCTCCCCGGCTCCGGCCGCCCCTCACACAGCTTCGGCAGCATCACGCCCAGCGCCTCGTCCTCCGGCCCCGCCGCATCCTGCTGCTGCTGCTGGTAGTCGTAGTGCCGGTCGTGGTAGCGGTAGTGGTAGCGCTGGCGGCTGTGCGCGGCCCGCAGCACGTTGCGCGCGACCTCGAGGTAGGACTGGCCGACGCGGGCCTCGGCGCCCGCCCAGGTCTGGAACGCGGAGGCGAGGGTGAGGTGGGTTTGCGCGACTTTGCGGTTCGCTTCCTCGAGGCGCGCGTCGCAGGATTGGAGGGTGGGAGAGCGCTGGAGGGATGGCGCGGGTGCGGTGCAGGGCGTGGTGGGGGAGGGGGAGAGGGACAGGGAGAGGTCGTCGTCGGGAGGGGAGGGGGAGGGGGAGCGCGAGGGGCGGTCGCGCGTCCAGCGGGTCAATCGCCTCAGGCTGCGGTCCATGGTTTCCATTGATGGGTGGGGTTGGGGGTGGGTGTTGTCGGGTAGCGGGCAAGGGGAGCGGCAGCAGCGGGCAGATTGCAGGCATCAGGAGTTTGGGAGATAGTATAGAGAGTTGGGTAGAGAGGGAGAGGGAGCAGAGAGATAGCGGCGCTGTGCTGTTCAAGTAGAAGTTATCGTCGCCCATCACCCCATGGCCGCTCCAAGCAAGAAGCGCACAGTGACGACTCCTTGCTCCATCTGCAACCAGCGTTTCTTAGATCTTCGATGCTATATCGGGATCGCGGCAGCAGCAGGTGACCTGTAAACACCACCACCAAGACCCTCAGAAGCTCAAAGGCTCAAAAGCCCGTCAGCAAGTGGCACCGAGGACTCGGCCAGTCGAGACGGCTGCAGCCTCGTGGCACCCAAGTTCCTGCTCCCAACACTGCCAGCGGGAGCAACAGAACGCCCGCCTGAGACGAACCACAGCGATCCACATGTCGCGTCGCGTCGCGGCACTTAACAAATGGCTTTCTCTCGTAGCACACGCGCCACCACCCCTTTCTCCCCAGCACCGAATACACACAAACTTGCATAAATTATATATTTCTCGGCTATTCGCAGTCTCCCTGCCATGTGCCCACTGCATCTATCTGAATTCCCCTTGCCGCCGTCGAGGCCCAAAGTTTTGCGTTTCCCAAAATCCCAATTCCTACCCAACCTGCCAATTCCCAATCCAATCCCATTCAATTCCAACTCCCTCCCAGCTCCCAGCTCCTATCATGGCCAAAGCGCAAACGCCACGCTCCCGTCCTATCAAATTCGATCCCATTAAAGAAAAGGAAAAAATAGCCAAAAAGGTGAGGAATAAATCTATCGGTGATGCGGGGTAGAGATATAAGGTCGTGAAGCAATCCAAATATCGACACGGAGAAGAAGAAAAAAATGTACCTAAAAATGCCGTAAACTGAAACGCTTTCCAATGAAAAGAGCACCGTATGACAACGCCCGTCTTTCCAGTTAAAAGTCGTAAGTGTCGTTCAGAGATCCGCGAAAAGGGGGTGGAATATTCGAATCCCCGACCGTTGCGATATGAGAGGACGACTGAACCAGGCGGTCCAGAAAATTTTCGAAACAAACCGCTGAAGATCCGAGACCGATTACTCCTCGTATTTACCCAGCAAAAAATATATATGGCGAAAACATTTGATGGTAGGTTGCAGTCTATGCACCTGCAGAGATTGGCAGGGAAAGATGAGAGCTGCAGAGGGAGAATCATCCCAGTAGCACTGCCAACCTGTCAGCGTCTTCTTCGTCTTTCGAGTCTTGAGAATTTAACTTACCTTCCCAACTCCAATCCTTCATTACACCCAACCAATGTAAGCGTCCCTTAACCGTAAACTCATGCTCCAGCGCCTCCGTCCCCACCTCCGCCCCTTTCTTGCCCTCTCCCCTCTCCGGCTTCACCTGCGTAGGTCTCGGCGCATCAAAAATTCCAGGTCCGCTCAACGCCCTCCTCTTAACACACATATCCGCCCAGCCAACCAGATTATCGATCGCCGGATCGTCAGCCGTGAGTCCGCGCTTCAGGGACGACATAGCTAAAGAGGACGAGCTGCCGTTGCGGCTGCGGTTGGACTTTAGCTTTTCGGCGACGTGCGCGTCGCGGCGGTCCCACACCTCCTTGACCACTTCCGCGCAGCGGTCGATGATGCCGATGACCATGCGCTGCGCCATTGCCTCCCAGCGCTGGCGCACCCACTCCCTGTCTTCCTCCTCCACCGCTTCACATCCCGCTGCTGTGAGAGGGTAGATCTGGACGATAACGGCGCGCGAGGAGAGCGGAACCGTTGCTAGGTAGACCAAGACTTTCTTGGCGAGGGCCGCGGAGGACTGCGACGGGATCTCCGGCACCGCTTGGTGGAGGTACAGCAGCGTCGCCCACCTGTACGCCTCGGCTGTCTGCAAGGAGTGCTGGATGTGGCTCGTGGGATCCTCCGGGGGCTCGACGAAAGTAGGGGGCTCCCATTTCTCGAGCTGCGCCTGGAGTTCCATGGCCTGCGAGATGATGCTCGGGCTGTTGCTCTCGCTTCTCCGCACTTTCCTAACCAGGTTGGCGACTCTCCCGATGACAGGGAAGAGAGTGCTTGCGCAGCCCATCAGGGGATCTAGATGCGCCTCGTTGTCGGGATCAAATGGATCGTTGAACATGTTGGCTATGGTGTCGAAGTCGTTGCTTTCATCGTCATCGACGGACGTAAGGCGTGCAATGACGTCCATATAGATCCAGGTGTTGCATAGGAACTTCAGACGGTTTAATTCGTCTCCGGATAAAGCGGACTGCTTATGTCGCACCAGGGCCCTGTTGACAAGAATCTTAGCACCCTTGATGTGATTAATGCCTGTACTGATATGCTGATCCCAAGACTCAGAGAAGGCGAGGGCGAGAGTGGTTGCGATAGCCGCGTCTACACGCATATTTTCGATACCGGAAGCGAGAGCGTGAATACTGGTACGCATGTGCTCAATACCTTGGATCCGCATTTGGGGTTGGTTCTTCGAAGTATGGAACGATGTCATTGAGGCAATGGCGTGGTAGAGGGCAGGACTGTCGCGAGCGAGAGGCCAAATGAGCGTACGCCAGGGGTTTTCTGTAGGTCCATCTTTCACGGACAGGATGCCGCAGGTTTGGCGGTCGTAGCGGAGCGTAAGCATTTCTGGAGAGCCCTGGGAAAACTGGGGCTCCATTAATAAGATGCCAGCATCCCTAGAGAAACCGGCAGAGTCGGAAGAAGACGAACTCGAGGAGCTGGACGGTGTGGGAGACGGTAGACGCATCACCCACGCTACGTGGTCTGGGTTACAGTTAGCGCGAGGAATTTCCTCGACGCCATCCTCATCCATGGGATCTTGGGGCGGGTTGTAATGGACTGGTTCATAGAAAGAGTCCGGATACTGAGAGCGGAAGCTTAGATACTCGGCGGTCGGTGCGCTGAGGTCCGTGCCAGGCAAAAGGAGATCTACGAGTCGTGGAGACTGTCCAGATGATATACTTGAAGGAGCTGTTGTCCTTGTTGGCATGGTGTCTACCGTTTCCGCATCGTTGAACATGCTATTCGTGCTTGCAACGGAACTAGGCTCAAATTGTTCGTGTGACGGTACGGACGTTGGCGGCATCATGTATGGTGAAGGATGAGGCATCGAGTACGCTTCTCCTATTATCTGATATGCTGGATCTATAAACGGTGTTGGAGGCGGCTGCATCCCCGGGGTAGGAGATTGTGGTAAAGGAAAGTACGCATTGTTGAACGACTCGTTATTTGAGATGGTGTGGTTGGAAGTTTCCGAGGCCGCAGGACTCTCAGATTTTATGGGAGAGGAGAAGGAAGTGGGCGATGGTGAAGCTTGTTGTGTTAGTTTGAGATGCATCGAGTCTTAGGTTGATATATTCAGCATACCCTTCTTCGGTTTGCCTAGGGTGGGTTTGCCGACAAAGGTGGCTTCCTCGAACGGTCGCCATTTGAAGTCTTTCTTGTATCCTCCACAAGTCACGCTTCTTCTCGAACATTGCTGGCAGGTTGGTTTCGTCTCATCACATTTTAGCCTCTTTGCCTTACAAGTAATGCAGCCTGTTGGTGGACAAAGCCATTAGCCAGCTATTTGAAGAGGCACGCGATCTAAAGAGATACTCAAGAAAGCGGACGGAGCTTATCAGCACTAGGATAAGACGAGGAATGAAGAAATACGCATACCGTTACGGCTCTTGGATTGTTTCCGCTTGGTAATGCCATTAGCGTCGGTGAGATTCGCCGTGGCTTTGGTTGGTTGTGCTGGCGGTCGTCGTTGAGGCTTCTTTGTGGCGGGTTTCGCAGTGCTCGGCTGGGTTGGAGAACTCAGGAAAGCGGAAGGCGAGGGGATGGTGATAGTTTCTGCCATATAGCGGGGTTCAGCGGTGGTCCTTCGCGGCTAAGCGTGGTATGGCAGGGAGCGCCGGTGGAATCCTTAAGCTGATACAGGTATAAAATGCGGATTGCCTTGTGTTGTCACTGTGAATCGGTCCGCGTGCGGGTGGGCATGATGTTCTTGAAGGTGGTGCCCAGGGCGATGGGCCCGGAGTGATGTGGAGAAATGACTGACTAGCACTCGACGGAGACTAGTCTGCCCACGTTTATCACACAGTCGGAAGGCGCTAGAGAAATTGCTTGGGGAAGCGCAGCAGTGCTATTCGCTCCCATTCGCCGCCCAAGAGTGGTGGCCACGGCACGATATGCCAGCTGCTCGGCCTGCCCGGTACTCGGAGGTGTTGAGCACACCAAAGCAACAGCCCGCCAGGTGCCAGTGACTCTCCACCCACGTCAGCCCTTCGGAATATATCCCTCGGGCATCCAAATAGTCAATCTTCGAGAAGATGCCCTTCAGCTGCAACCGTTGTTCAGGCACCATCGCCTGGACAGTCCAAGAACAGTTTGAATGGCCTGCCGTGCTGGCCATCCACATGCACGCCATACAGCCCGTGGAGGCTGACTGGCTGGCTGGCTGGCCCAAGCTGAAGATGTCACCGACGACACTCTGCAAGGATCTCAGCCGTTAGAAATGGGAACTGCAGGCACTTGGCAGCCCTGCAGCACATCTTCTGGCCGCTCCACCGAGTTTAAGCCCAGCCAAGGGATAACTCGTGTCAGCTTCCTATTTAGGTACAACGAGCGGACTAATGAAACGCGGTTGAAAAAAGCTCTGAACATATAGCACGCCGCACCGCCTCAGAATACCGCTTCATCGCCATTCATCGCGCACACCTATTCCCCGCACGCCCTTTCGACACGCAGTTATATTCGTGTCCAACTCCATCCTCGAACCGCGCCCTCTGAATGACTATTAACTGACATCGGAGCCGCTTCTAAATGTTTCAACTTATGCACCGTGCGACGGACCCCTCCGTCCGCTGGTGTAGGCTTCATACAGTGGCAAACTAGGTGCCGATGGGGCAGGTTGGACGGTGCGAGGCATACCCCTATTGTGAGGATCATATAGGTCCCCATAGGCACCGGCCTGGTACTGCATGTCCTCCTTCCCTAATAGTGGCTCGGCCTTCGAGTATTTTGGTGCGGGATGAATGCGAATGTGGACCATCACATCCAGGATAAAAGCCGCAATTGTGCTGAGCCTGAGCCGTGTCAGTAAGGCATATTCCGTAGTGGACTATGAATCGCGGATGAAACGGAAAACTCACACTCCGAAAAGGCTCGCCGCAAAAAGAAGCTTATACAGTCTGCACACCATTATACCGGTGCTATTCCCCCAGAATGCAGGTGTGCAAGCATCCAGAATAGTCTCCTTCATCGCATCCGCAAGCAAACCGAATCCAACTGCCCAAAGGACGCTGGAGACCATATTGATACCGCCGTTAAAAAGCGCCGACAGCTTGTGACGCCAGTGCAATATGCTAGTGAGAATCATGGTTATAATAGTGACTAGAGCAGCACCGTGGAGCTAGGAAATGTTAGCATACGGGCGAAATAAAGTCCAGCCAAAAGCCTTTGGGTCTATTAGAAGATCGCAGGCTGGTTTGAAGAGAAAATACTTACGAAGAAAAACATCCAGGGAACGCGATAACCTCCATGTTTGAGCTGCCAAATGAAATAAAACATCTCGCCCGCAACAATCATGGCAGCAAGCAACTGGCAAAACCGAATGAGGTAAAACGCCCCTTTCGGGTAAGCTGTCGGCTGGTTTTTCGGTGTCGAACGAGCCATGGTGGGTTATTTCCTACCACGACAGGGGTTTGATACTCTAAAGTCCACACTTGTTCCAAGGCAACGTCTTATTTTACAGGAGCAGAAAATGCAGCAACCAAAACACGAGGAGGAAGTATACAAAGTCTCTTTCCTTCCTTGTCGAAACGAGAGGGAGATATATCTCAGCTGGATGTTACTCTCCCCAGGCCAAGGCGCCATCGAGACCGCATCATAATAGGCCACTCGCCAGTCAAGAAGGGCTATGCCACAAGACATCAATTTGAACTCTTGGGAAGAGTCGGAATTTGGTAATGAGGCTGAAGCATCCGGCCCTCTCAAGCCCCTAATATTCAGCCATAGTTCTAAGTATAGCGCCAGTTCAGAAAAAACAATCTTGTGACCCATGCGCTGTCGCTGTCCTTGGCTGCAGTGTGGCCAAAAATTACGATAAGCGAATTGAAATAAATCGATATCCGATAATCCGATATCCGATATCGATTTATTTCAATTCGCTTATCGTATATATTAGATCGCACACTTTAAAATCTCTACTATATACTAGATTCTTCTAGTAACTATGGCTTCGGAGACTAATCTTAAGTCTTCTCTTCTAACCCTCTACCCTCTAGTAGGATATTAAAGCAGGAAGTAGATATTATATAGCTGCTATTAGCTTAGTTAGTCTATCGTACGCGCAACCTTATGTTCTTATTAGTTATAAAATATACGTATATTATACGTGCGTATATCTATAGAACACTAAAAATTAATACCTTGCGAGACTCTCCTATAAAGTTTCGTGTAGAGCTTCGTGTAGAGCTTCGTGTAGAGCTTCGTGTAGAGCTTCGTGTAGAGCTTCGTGTAGAGCCTCGTACAGAGCTTCGCGCAGAGCCTCCGTACGCAGAGCTTTATGCAGAGCTTCGTGCAGAGCATCGTGCAGAGCATCGTGCAGAGCTTCGTGCAGAGCTTCGTGCAGAGCTTCGGGCAGAGCTTCGTGTAGAGCTTCGGGCAGAGCTTTGGGTAGAGCTTCGGGTAGAGCTTCGGGCAGAGCTTCGGGCTTCGGGCAGAGCTTCGGGCAGAGCTTCGTGCAGAGCTTCGTGCAGAGCCTCAAGCAGGGCTTCGTGCGGAGCTTCGAGCAGGGCTTCGTGCGGAGCTTCGAGCAGGGCTTCGTGCGGAGCTTCGTGCAGAGCTTTGTGCGGAGCTTCGTGCAGAGCTTCGCGCAGAGCTTCGCGCAGAGCTTCGCGCAGAGCTTCGTGCAAAGCGTCGTGCAGAGTTTCGCACAGAGCTTTATGTAGAGCTTTGTGTAGAGCTTTATGCAGAGCTTCGCGTAGAGCTTCGTGCAGAGTTTCGCGCAGAGCCTCGTGTAAAGCTTCGTGCAGAGCTTCGCGTACAGTGATGTGCACGACCAGCTTCACCCCCCCCCCTTAGCGAGTTGCAGATTCGGTACGCGCATCCAATTTCGCCTGATTGCCACCAACTGTACATAGTAATTGAAGCGAAGCCGTATGCTTGGCTGTAAGAACCTGAAGCTGTCCACAATCGACCTTCTTCTGTGGTATTGTGATCGTTGTCGAATATCGCAAGGTTTCTACCCATCCTCTACCTATCCTCTACCTATCCTCTACCGTATTATGGCTCCGCGAATGGGCCCATATCAGCACGCTCTAATTAAGGATCTTCTTTAACTTAGAGCGACTTAAGCAGAGTGTGCCTCCGCCGCTAGTTGTATAATTCGCTTAATTGCCTCCATTAGAAGGAACCTATAAGTCTTTAGCTTGACTCGGGCACCTTTAAATAGCAAAGGCGGCTAGTTCCTACTAAGCGATCCGATAATTATAGTGATACTAATATGGCTAGAGGAAAAGCCAACTCTCTTTAGCGACGAGCTACAGTAGCTAATCTACGATATATTTAACGTCGTAGTAAGCCGCTATACAATATTTTGAGAGCTCTATTTGGCGGGCTAGATAAGGAAGTAAGTAAGCTAATTAGATCCTCTAGTATAGAGCTTAGAGAATAGCTTATATAAAGAAGTATTAGCAGGTAGCCCTTAAACGTAGCGCTTATAATCGCGATATATATTTTGCAATTATATTATAATATACCACTAATTAACTAGTATTTATAGATAAGTTAGGTATAGATTTGAAGATAGGCGTATAGAAGTTAGGCTAGGCTCCTTTTGGTATTGCACTAGTTTTACAGACGCCATATAATTAGGGTAAGAGGAGGCTTAATATACTGCCTATATATACAATTAACGGTGTTCTGGTAGCTTTAGTATATAAAGGCTTAATAAATAGTAAAGGCTTTAAGTTTTGGATAGCAAATACTCTTCTACTATAGTGTAATCGCTTTCCTGCTAAGCGATTAGTAGTAGTTATAGATAACGCCAGCTTCTATTATTTAGGAAGGATATAGTCTCTCTTTAACGCTTTTAGCGTTAAGCTGGTATTTTTACCTCTATACTTACCTAATCTAAATCTAATTAAAGAGTTTTTTAGAGAGCTAAAGGCCTTTATTCGGCAGGAGTAGTACTCTTAGCTAGAGTACTTAGAGGCCTTTGGCTATAGCTTTAAAGCATTCCTTCTTTAGAGTATAGATAAGGTTGGTAGCAAGAGTAAGAGCGTAAGAGGCCATTTCCAATATAGTAGGTATGATTGTTAAGGTTTTTGGGGTAAGAGTTATAATTAATCTTTAGTGGCGTTTTTAACCGTATATAATATTTACAGTAGTAATAAAGACGCCTTATATTTTACTAATTACAATTATCTATATCTTAAAGGGCTTAGATATAGGGCGTCTCTACTACTATAGGGGCGCTAGTAGTAACAGAGACACCCTATATTTTGCTAATTATCTATATCTTAAAAACTTCCCTTAAGCTAAATACAACGCTTATTTGCCTACTTTTTTAAGTCCTTCTATAGCCTTCTTACGATACCTAATTTAATACTAGCCTTAACAAGCTCCCTAATGGGATTAGCGCTATTAGATTTATTATATAAAAGCTCTAAGTCCTATCTTAAATCATAGACAACTTCGTACGCAGCTTTAAAATCAGCCTCCTAGTTAAGATCGCTAGCTATACTCTACCTCTAATACTTAAAGAACTCCTTAAGATCCTTTGCGCGGTTAATACCCTATAGGCGGTATATTAGTAATATAGGTAAGGATAATAAAGGTAGTCGGCTTATTAGTATAGGAGTAATTTACTAATCTAGTATTAAGCCTACAGAGCTAATATGAAAATAATTAACGACGCCTGGGCTATTAACTGTAGAGCTCTCGCCTAAGGCAGATTGGCGTACACCTCTACTACTTTTTCCTCTTATCGCTGCTCTCTTAGTAAGCCGAGTAGTAAGCTAATAAGGTGGATTCTTAATATTTGCAATACCTTGCTAAATGCCAGTTACCTACTCCTATAAGTCTTTATCT
Organism: Cenococcum geophilum 1.58; assembly: GCF_001692895.1. Lineage (NCBI taxonomy): Eukaryota > Fungi > Ascomycota > Dothideomycetes > Gloniales > Gloniaceae > Cenococcum > Cenococcum geophilum. The sequence goes on from NW_027137609.1 coordinate 128,169, forward strand.
ATTAATTTAATATCTACCTAACTAAGTATATAATACCAATTAGCGTTAGGATATTACGGACGCTTTAAGTACAATATTATAACTACTTGGAGAAGAGACGGAAGAAGCTAGTTAGTTAATTTAGGCACGGTCTAGAATGGAGCCGATAGAACTATGTAATGAGGAATAGTAACCAAGGTTATATAATATGCTACGTATTAAACGAGAGGAATAAGAGGAACTTACGTACCTTATATATAAGACGTATATTACGTACAAGAAGGATTTTATAGGAGTACGGTTGTGTATTTAAGGACCCTTAGTCCCTACCTAGATAGTTCCTTCCTTATAGTGATTTTTAGAATATAATTAAAGTTAATCTATTAGGCAACTACTCCACTAATTATTATTACGTTATTAACTTTTATACTTGCATTTCCTATATACCTAGCCCAATAACGAGCCTACTGTAGTTCCTGCTATAAGGTTCTATTATACAATTACTACCTAGTTACGGTATTAATATAAGAAGTTAAACAACATGCTACCAAAAGCAGCCACTATGACGCCATTAACGGCAGCAACTATATTAAGGTTAGGTAACGACACTAGTATAGCAGACACTAACTTATAGCAACCTATAACAGTCGGACAACTACAAGAGATAGTTAACCAGTTAATAGAAAATAATACAATATTAGAAAATAGGATTAACGGGATAGACACAGTAAAGGTTAAGTTACTATTAATTAAAAGGTACTTAGGAGAGAGATTAAAGCTTAAAGGATTCCTTATATAGATGCACTTTAAGGTAGTATAGGAAGGAGTAAAGCTGGTAACACCTATGGATTAAATAGCCTATACAGGACTATTCTTAATAGAAAGAGCACTTAAATGGTTTAAGCCTTACCTAATAGAAATCTAGGTAAATGGGATAATAACTACGAACTAAGAGGTACGGTTTATGTTCTTAAGCTAGAATGGATTTGTTAAGCGACTTATATAAATATTTAAAGACCCAGAGGCAGTAACTATAGCGGAAAGAAAACTCTAAGACATTATGTAACGAACCTTAGTAATTAAGTATATAATATAGTTCCAGACGTTAGTAATATAAGTTAAGTAAAATAATAGGGCGCTTATAGCACAGTATAAATAGGGACTTAAGGCTAAAATCTAGGATGTAATTATTCTAATAGAAGATACGGACACCCTAAGGGAGTTAATAGATTAGGCGATTAAGATTAATAATTAGATCTACTAAAGGGAACAGGCCAAGAAAGGTTAGGATAGAGTTCTATAGTTATATAAGGCGTAGAGCACGCAATAATAAAAGCTAAGTTAAAAACTATAGTATGGCGCAGAGCTAATAGACCTAAGTAGTACTAAAGAAGCCTATAAGAGATAGAGTAAGAAACCGTAAAAACCTAGAGGATAGGGATTAAGTAATTAAAGGTCTAAGGAGTAGAGGCTAAATTAGGGATCTTAGCAGTAGAAGATATTTAGGCGGACTCTATAGCAAGAAAAATGGTTTAAAGAAGGAGCTTATATAAATTGCGGAAAATAGGGTTATTACGTTAGAGACTATAGAAGTGGGTAGAGTTATTATATAGTAAAAGGTATAAGACTAGTAGACGATATATACGTATAGAGGGATAATAATATACTGCGAGGAACAAAAGAATATTCAATTAGAAGTTTTGCGTTTTATTACAATAACATATACCGAATTTATAAGGACGCTAAGTACGGCGTAAGCTATTGGCTATAAGAGCTAGCACCTATAGGATATAGAGGAACTAATAAACCAGTTCGCAGATCGGACATTAAGGACGATGAATTTAATATAGGCGAAATATTTCGTGACAATAAGGCAATAAAAGCGGTTTACTGGGAATACGCAGTTATTAAAGATATTATACTAGAGGTAGAGGATGATTCCACTACGGAATAGGGAATATTAGTAGGGATTAAGACCCCACTAGACACGATATCTATCGCTTTACGAGACGCAAGAGAAGTAGGATAGCGAACCACTTTGGCACTTAATAAAGGCAAAAGGCCAAAGACTTAAGATTCTTATAATGAGATATAAGACAACCAAGATTCTTAAGACGAGATGAGGTAAGCTTAAGGACCTATAATAGACGAAAACCGATAGAGTAGAGCAGTAGCTTAGTTTAGTAATATATAAATAAGCTTGGGACGGAGGTTCCCATAAATATAAGATTCTTAAGACGAGATAAGTGAGATTTAAGACTCTTAAGACGAGATAAGAATACTAAGTAAGCCTAGTTGGACTAAGGCTAGAGCTAAGCTTAAGTTAGAAGCAAGCTTAGGATTAAGGATCTAAAGGGGCTAAGAATTCGGAGCATGAATTAGGACACCTATAAATAAGAGGTAAGGAGCTTCTTTACAGATTAGAGAATCTGCGGTATAAATAGCAACTAGACTAGGAGACAGATATATAGATTTAGAGGACTTACTAGTAGAATATAGTGTTCAGACTAAAGATTAAAAGGTTAATATAAAGATTAAGAAGCAAGAGAACTTTAAGGATTAAAGCGCAAGACGCAAACTAAAGGAAACTATAGAAGAATTTAGACAGAGAATTATTGTATAGTAAGAACAGAAACTAGATAAGAGATCTAGCGCATTAGGACGTATAAGGGATAGAGCGCTAGTACGAAGAATTACTAATAGGCCTAGGGCAGGCATATTAAGAGCTAAGTGGCTAACTAAACTAGAAGATAAAGAGGATCTAGAAATCCTAACTAGGTTCAAAGAACGATACATAAAGGGCTATTATAATGTAGTAATGAGAAGATACTTCCTTACGGACAAGCTATATATACTCTAGCAGCTATACTAAAAGTGGTATAAGCAGAGGCATAATAATAAGTGGGAAGATTTTTATATATAGTTAGACGAAAGAGTTATCTAAGACCACCTAATTATAGAAAAGGCTATAATACACATTAAAGGAGCCTTAATTATAATGTTAAAGGATTTAAAGGAACAATTAGAGGACTAGAGAAGCGAGAGGCGCATCTTAATACCTGCGAACAAAGTTATAACGTTTAGATTAGTATAATAAAGGTTTAAACTTAAGGATAAGGATAAGCTAAGAGTTAACCTAAAGCACCTAGCACACTATACGTTATCATAGATTGCGTGCATAGACGATATATATAAGATATACAAGAATCCAAAAGAAAAGAATCGGAAATACTCTATAAGAATATACTAGATAATAGACGAGTAATAGTACAGGAATGCTAAATATATATATAAATGGCATCTAGTAGAGGATTAAGAGGAAGGAAGCGTAGTACTTTAACCAGGAAGATTCCTTATAGAAAAATGCTTAGATAGACGACAGTAGTAGGAATACCCAGAAAACACGTGTTTATAGTATATTAAAGATAAAAAGCGAACTAGATATTAGCTAAAGAGTGAGCCAAGTGTATAAGGATTAAGCAGCTAATAGTTGGGAAAAGTAGAGGCCTATAGGACTAGAGGGAGCTAGTAGTAGAGCCTTAGACCCTTAAAGGAATTTAAGGATAACACCTAAATTTACGAGTTAAATAGTAAGATTAATAGTTCGAAGCGCTAATAGATAGTGGAGCAACGCGGAACTATATCTTACTAGTAGTAGTTAAGAAAATGGGGTTACCTTATAGATAGAAGGAGCAACCTTACCTATTAGTTACAATTTTAGGAGATCCAATAGCCTACGGAGGAGGGATTATTAATCTTAAAACAGGACCTATTTAGATAACTATTAAAGGAAGACAAATTGAGATATCTTTTAATATCCTACCATTAGGACAGGATAAGGCAGTATTAAGTATGCCTTAGTTATAGGAATATAATCTAAAGATCGATTAGATTATAGGTCAAGTTAATATTAAGGATACTTAACGCCGCAAGATGCGACAATAAGCTAAGTTGGTATAGTACTAAGTAGGAGCGACCTATAAAGAAATAGAGAAAGGACTAAGTTATGTACTAAAAAGATACTATAAGTACGGTAAGAAACTATAGTTACTAGAAAGTAAAAAGCTGTTAAAGTATATAGTATAGGACTATAAGATAGAATTAGAACTAGAAATAAGTCTAAAGTTCTTTCTAATCTATAAGCTTACTAAAGAAGAAGGTAGAGCATTAAAAGAGTTTATCTAAGAAAACTTATAAAAGGGATATATTAGACCATTACAGTCATTAGCGGGTTATCCAGTACTATTCGTACTAAAGAAAAATAGTAAACTAAGGCTGTATATTAACTATAGATAGTTAAACAGCATCACTAGGAAGGATAGGTATCCTTTATCCTTAATTAGCGAAATCTAAGATAGGATAGGCAACGCGTAAATCTTTATAAAGATAGATCTAAGATAGGCGTACCATTAGATTAGAATTAAGGAAGGCAATAAATGGAAGGCAGCCTTTAGGTTAAAGGAAGGACTATACAAACTATTAGTTATACAATTTAGGCTTATAAACGCACTAGCAACGTTCTAGAAGCGTATTAACAATGTATTAGGAGAATACTTAGATGAATTTATTATAGTATACCTTAACGATATTATTATCTACTTAATAACTAAGGAAGAATACGGGGAACACGTTAAATGGGTCTTAAAGAGACTATAAGAAGAACAGATGCTAGTAGCAATTAAGAAATGCAAGTTCTTTACCAAGAAGACCGATTTTGTTAGATTTATTATTAAACTAAGCTAACTTAGCATAAATCTAAAAAAGATTAAGGCTATAGTGAATTGGTAAAAACTAGAGAATGTTATACAATTAAGATTATTCCTAGGGTTTTATAATTACTGTAGAAGGTTTATAGCATAGTGGTTAAAGGATATTAAGCCGTTTACGCAATTAATAAAGAAAGAAGAACTATGGGCATAGGGAGAGGAATAAAGAAAACTCTTTAAGAAAGTTAAGGAGTTGTTTACCTAGGAGCCAGTTCTTAAGATCTATTAACTAGGACTAGAGACAGTTGTAGAAACGGATATATTAGACTATATACTAGGGGTATGCTTTATATAGAAATATTAAAATAAATAGTACCTAGTGGCATACTATAGTCGGAAGATAACACTACTAGAGTTAAACTATAACATCTACAACAAGGAGTTATTAGGTATAGTTATAGTATTAAAGGAATAGAGAGCATTCTTATAAGGTATAAAGAAACTATTTATAGTTAAGACGGATTATAAGAACTTAATAGGATTCCTAATAATAAAGGAACTTAACTAGAGATAGGTTAGATAGGTAAAGATACTTATAGAATACTATTTTAAGATTTAGTATACTAAGGGTATAGATAACACATAAGTAGATGCTCTAAGTCGTAAGGCTGAACTATAGAATAATAAAAAGCCATTAGGAGCTTTACTGCGAAAAGACATAGACGGATTAATTAGATACAATTATCCAAAAATTATAGCAACTTAGAAAGAACTAGAAAGAGTTTATAAATTACTAAAAAGCTTTTAGGCACAAAGAATTTTAAAAGCATAGCTAGAAGATCTATAGACGGATATATATAAAAACCAAGAAGTAAAGTATATCCCAAAAAGCATAGTAGAGCAGTTCGTAGAGGACTTTTATAAGGGACTAACTTAAGGACATAATAGAGCTATAGGCTTAGTATTAAGACTTTAGGAGGAGTATATTATTAATAGAATCTAGAGGATAGCTAGAAGGGTTACTAAAGAGTGTCTAAATTACTAAAGAAATAAACTAACGAGGTATAAGCTATATAAAGGGCTATAACCTATTAAAATACTAGAGAGACTATAGGAGGTTATATTATAGGACTTTATCGTTAAGTTGCCAAAGTTAAGAGATCCTATTACTGGATAAGATTACGACGCGATCTTAGTAATAGTAGATAAGCTTATAAAGTAGGGATACTTTATAGCATATATAGAGGAAATCTCAGCGGAAGATGTCGCTAGAATCTATGTTAAAGAAGTGTTTATAAGATATGGAGCACTAAGTAAGATTATATTAGATAGAGATTTAAGATTTATAACAGCATTCTAGGAGGTATTCTTGGCGGAGTAAGGAGTTTAAGCAGCAACTTCTACCGCATATTATCTATAGATAGACGGTTAAATGGAAAAATTAAATTAGACGCTGGAATAGTATCTAAGACATTATATTAATTATGCATAGAACAATTAGGTATTACTATTACTAGTTACGCAGTTTACATATAATATAATACCTTAAGAAGGAATAGGTACGTTACTATTTAAGGCAAATTATAGATATAAGCTAAGAATATCGTTATCACTATGGTAAGTAAAGAAAATGAGTAGTATAGCTAAAGAAAGAATAAAGACGTTAATAAATCTTTATATAGACCTTATGGAATTAGTAAAGAAAGTATAAAAGAGAATAAAAAAGTACTATTATTGGATTATAAGGGGATATCACGTAGCTACGGTTCGTAGATAGTATGATGATTGTGTTTGTATATATTTCTTCTATTAGGAAGGGCGAAGAGCTTAAGGCTCCTCGCCACGCTAGCGCCGCGGCGACACGTGACGGCAACTTGCCCTACGTGACGGCAATTTGCCTTACATGGCGGCAATTTGCCCTATTCCTAACAACTATAATACTAAGAGATCTAAGGGACTAGATCTTAAGGAGGGAGATAAAGTATAGCTACTATATAAAAATTTTAAGAGTTAACAACTAAGTAAGAAGTTGGACTATATTAGACTAGGACCTTTTAAAATTATATAAAGAATTTTACTAGTTATATTTAAGTTAAACCTACTAGCTAAAATAAAGATCTACCCTATATAATATATCGCAATATTAGAGCTAGTATATAGGAATATTAAGCTACCGGTTTATAAAGCAGACACGTATAGAGGATAAGAGGAAGATAAATAGTAAGTTTTGAAGATCGTTAGTTATTGTTGGACTTATAAGGGGATATTACGTAGCTACGGTTCGTAGATAGTATAATGATTGTTATTCTTATATTCTTGAAGAAAGGGGTAAGGAACTTAAGGTTCCTTACCACGCTAGTGCCGCGGCGGCACGTAATAGCAACTTGCCACATATGACGGCAATATGCCTTATATGGTGACCATTTGCCTTTATTCCTAACACTAGCAACTCTTCTTTTGTAGTTGCCATCTATATATATATACCGCTTAACTAGCGGAACAAAAATTAATCCTCCTTACTTACTATTGCCATTGTAATATAAGTCTCGCTATCCCAAAATTTGCCTCTTAGCACGTGGTGCTTTCTTACTTATAAGTTATAGGTAGGTATCTTATTAGTAGGGCCGCTAAGGCGCTAGCGGTAAGCGAGCTAATAGCGATTTTCTATCCTAGGGATGGAAAATCCTAATTAGCTGGTTTAAGTTAGGGTCTGTAGAATCTAACCAATTAGATAACTTTAACCGCCGGTTAAAGTTCCTAGACATCTTAAGACCTTACGTAACTAAGAAATTTCTAGGGATTCCCTTTTAACCTAACCTTTAACTTATATATGTAGAGTATTTATATTAACAAACGTCTCTAGTACCTTATTTAGGTTCGCCTTTGTTATTATATCTACCGGGTTATCTTAGCCATTAATCTATTAAATTTTAAAGAGTTTTTAACGCTTATAGGATTACTAAAGTGCCATAATATTAATTATAAGACGCTTCTCCTTTGTGGTACTAAGCTTAACTAAACACTTATAGAGGGAAAATAAATCGGTGCATACGATTATAGGGATAATAGGAAGTTTAAGTTAATCTATAATTATCTTTAGGGTAGTTCCAATTGCAATTGCTATATTAACTCCGCTAACTATTCTATATATCTCTAACACTAAAATACTTTAGGTAACGCGCTTGCTCTTAGTTAAGCTCTAATAGATAAGATTATTATAGATTATAAAGTTATTCTCTCTAGTAAATTTATTTGTAATAATAATCTTATATCCTAACTAGGAGCTAAAATCTTTATTATTTATAAACGATCTATTAATAAATACAAAGAGCTTAGCGGTAGGAAGATTAATAGGCACATAGAGTAGTCCCCAATTAAGATAGTTCATTTGCTAGAAAAAACGTTTATTTAGGGTAAGAACGTCATCCTTAGTTGGTTTCTAGTATTAGGCGGTAACGGAGAGATTAAATAAAGCCTTAGGTTAATAAATAGAAGCAACATAAGCTCTATAAGCGCGTTACTCCACATATCCTTACTTTAGGGAATTAACGTTAATAACGTTAATCTTCTTATCTTAACCCTTCTGGCGTAAAGCAATGGAATCCTTATTTAGGGAGAGGATATATCCATTAAAGAGTAATAGTATTGTTAAGTTAAGCTTTTCCTTTAGCTTTGCTATAAGATTTATCTTTACTAGCTTATCCTCTTTAAGAGCTAAGAATTGGTCGTCTCCTAAGATAATTATATTATTAGTTTATATACCAATAATTCCAAATAGGGTTCCCGTGGTTATAATAAGGAAGTAGGGATTAAATATAGAAGTAGTCATTAAAAGCTTCTCTTTATAGTACTTGCTGTAAGTAGCCCACTAGTAAGTTCCTACCTCTACAATTCTATATAATGGCTTAAGCATAACCATAATCGTGTCTTCAGGATACTGGTGGCGAATTTACTCTAGAAGGTATACCAATATTAAGCGCTAAAGGTACGTCTTTAATTAGGTGTAGGCTTAAGTAATATCTCGCAAATAAACTGCTATTCTATTCTTTATTAAGGAGGAAGCTAATGTAACAATAACTCGCTAACTAGCTCGTTAAATCGTAGGAGATTGTATAAGAATTATCTCTTTGCTATTATCGTTGTAACCTTAGATAATAAGCCTTAATTTCTCAAATGGGGCGTTAGTAGCTTTACCCTTGATTTCGTTAACTATTCTTAACTTAAAGATGCGAACTCCATTAAACTTAGTAGGGTTATATTTCTCAAATTTAAAGACTCCTTTTATGATAAAACCGTTGATCTCCTGCTTGTCGGATGCTTAGAAAGGAGCTCCTGGGGTTATAATACAACCTTCCTTTTAGAGCTGTTTTGCGAGCTTAAAGTCAGCCTTCTCTTTAGCTGTTATAAAGGCCATTAATAACTTAACTCTACTCTCTATAGCAGTAACAAATTGCTCTTCAAAATTAATAAGATATTAGCGATTTCGTGATCCCTTCGGGCGACCTCTACCGCGTCGTGGTTACGGCACGTCTACTATAATTGTATTAGGATTATAGTCGCCTTCTAGGGCACGTTAATTGTGGTTCTCCTTTAGGGCATCTTCTAGGGTATCTTCTAGGGCATCCTGTAAAGGCTTAAAACTGTTATCTTTATAATAGGGCCTAATAACAGTTAAACGGAATTAAGTAGGTCTATGGGGCATCTAAAGAGTACAAGTTTAACTATTAATTATAATGAGTTTATGTAGGCCTAACTATCCTCCCTTTTCACACTATACCCGTACTTCAGATTAGAGTGGCAGATTAAGCGTAGTTAAGGTATTTAGGCCATTTCTTATTTCTAGTGCGTTATTAACCTGGCGTGTAGCGTATAGACGTTATACCTCCTTTATTACTTTGCGAATAGCCTTAGCTCGTTACACAATAGAGGGAGATAATAGAGAATTGTTAGTTATTTAAGGGTAGGCGCTAAAGACTAGCAATATAGGTATAAGTCCATCCGGGCCAGCGGAATCGTTAATAGCTTTAACAGCCATTTATAAGGTAAGTTCTTTACTAGCGTCCTTTAGTTCTAAAGAGATAATTTTATATACGCGGCGTAATAGCGCGTAATATCGCTCTACTTTTCTAATACTATTATATGCCTTAACAGGGACTTCCTTAACCTTAATTGCCATTGCCTTTATTTATTATCGGAACTTTATAGATAAGAAGTTCTTTCCTATGTTATAGATAATTTAATTAGGGGGTCCTAGGTAGATATTAATCTAGCATAACTAAAGGGTATCCCATGCGTTCCTAGCTAATATATCCTTTAAGAATCGTACAGCTTAGAAGGAGATTAAGAAGTTAATAACTTAGAGTACTAGCTTGCCGCTAAGATATATAACGTCGACGATAATATAGAAGTTAAAGTCATAGTTATCTTTAAGGGTGAACTTAAATTGGCCAGGGGACCTCTGGTTCATTTAGTAGTGGTAATAGTATTTTATAAGATGCTTAATTGCCTTAACCTTAACTTTATAGCCTACTCGCTAAAGAACCCTAAGCAATTAGTAAACTAATAGGTAACTAAAACGATGGTATAGTTGGCGTAACTCTAACTTAGTTAAATGGCTCTAAGCAACACTCTTTTCTAGTTATTAAAGGAGCAGCTAAGGGTAACCCTACTTACGTATAATAGGCACCCAATTATCTCCCTGCACGAGCATATTCTTAAGGTTATTAAGCTTAACGCCTAGTTTGTCTATATCTTTAATACAAAATAAAAACGGGGTGTTTATAGGAACAACGTGAAAAGTGATATACCCTAAGGGGGTTTAAACCCTAATTATGCTAAGAGAGATCGCAGTACCTTTACTAAAACGAATCGTGTGTTGGCCTGCTGTTAAATAGTTAATCTAAACAGAGCTATTAAGCTGCTAAAGGGCTTAAACTTAAGGTTCTCCTGCTATAGATACTCCTACGGCTCTAGTATCCGGCATAATACTATAGAAGACGTTTGCTAAGTATCTATCGTCAAAGGAAAACGCAGAGCTCTCCTTTAGCTTATTAAAGATATCTAACTTCGTAATAAAATAGAGCGTAGATTAGTTATTAAGAACAGCGACAGTTTATATACTATTTACCTTACCATACTCAGTAAAGTATTAGTTAGGTAAGTAGTCCTTAATTTCTATATCCATAAGGAGCTATTCGGTCTCATTAACCTCACCCTTAAGGTCTTCTACGCCTTTATATTAAACTAGGAAGCTTTAAAAATAGGCCGCAGTAACCTTATAATTTCTAATGTTTCTTATACTCTAACGGAACTTATTATATACCTCTTTTCGCTTATTAAGGGAGTATCTAGTTAACTAGTAATTTAGCTTCTTACAAACATAGCACTTCTTCTAGCGATTACTTTAAAATAAACCTCCACGAGGACCTCTATAATTACCTTATAGTCGATATTAATTATACCCTTTACCGTATTCCCTACCACGGCCGCTATATGTTCGATCAGTCTAGTTATAATTATATTGGTTAGAAACGCTTAGTTAGGTAGGGCTTTTAGTATAGAGCTATTAAGATTCTTATATTTATATCGCAGTACCTATAGCGGAGCGTAGCTCGGTATATACTCCTTTAAACGTATCCGCAGGTTTATATAGCGCCAAGTTACACTTAAGAACGCTACGGCATACTAAGATAACCTAGTCCCTTAGGCTGTTCTTATTTTAGTAAGTTTTAGTAAGTCCGCGTTAGATTTTCTAGAGTTTATTAAAGAGTAGTTAAAGACACTTTAGGCGAGTTGTTATTAGGTTAGAAGCAATAACTCTCTAAAATATAGTCTCCCGCCATTTAGATATATAGAGTTAGCGGTTCTTATTAGTTTTAAAGTAGGCTCTAGTAAGCTAAAGCATTATATTAAAGCTATAGTTTTTACTTATAATATAGTTGTAATAGAACGTTACCGCCCGTCCCTTTAATATAATAGAGAAAGCATAATAGAACTAGTGGCGTTAAATTCTAACCTTGTTGCAGCAGTTATAAAAAACCTATAGTTTTACTCCAAGCATATTATATAATTCTCCTCTAAACTTCTTCTCTTCGTCTAAATATACCTTTATTAGATTCGTGACTTCTTAAGATAGAGGCTTATTAGTTAGCTAAAATAGAGGAGTTAGAGGTAGTAGAGGTAGAGGAAAAGCACCTCTAGGTAGTAGAGCACCTCTAGGTAGGAGAGTAGCGTTCTAGGGGTTTCGTTCTAAATTAAAGTTGCCTTCCGAAGAATATAGGTTAGTTTTAGGTTTCCGTAGTTAACGTGTAATCTCAGCTTCCGTCTATACTAGTTCTTCTATACTAGTAAAAACGGCGTAAATATTACTAGCAATTGGGTTACCGTCCTTAGTAACGTATACCCTATTTCTTTAAAGAGAGTCTTAAAAATCCTAAATAATATTAATATTGCCAAGTGCCTAGGTGTCGGCGGTCCATCCTATAAAATCCTCCCTAAAGTATTCCCATAACTATAAATCGGCGTAGTAGCTATCTTAGTAAAATAGAATATAGTATAGGAGAAAGCCGTTAACTTATTTTACGGTACAGGTTGTTATATTAAAGGTAAATACATTCCAATCTTTATCGATAAGTTTCGCGTATATAGCTACCCCTAGTAGTAAGGAGTCTCTCTAGTCGTTTGGAGTGGCCATAGTTATATCTTTAGAGGAAGGGAATATTAGTAGTATAGGGATTGTTATTTGGTACGCGTTTATAATGTATATTTGCGATTATAGGGCTTAGAACCAGTTCTGGCCTTAAATCGCGAAGACTTATAAAGCGTATTATTCTGCGTAATAGACGCAAGAATCCATAATCTTAGAAAGGCTTAGGACCAGTTCTGGCCTTTAAATCCTTAGATTTATAGAAGAGTTCTATTTAAGGTTTAGGACCAGTTCTAACCTTAAAAGACAGCTTCCTCTAGCACGAGTAGCACTAGTATAGTAGCTCGTCTCTTTTTAGTGAAAACCTAGCTGTTCTGTAGTATAACTGTGAAGTTAACCACTAATCAGTATTAGACTTACAAGGGGATATTATATAGCTACGGTTCGTAGATAGTATAATAATTGTTATTCTTATATTCTTAAAGAAAGGGGTAAGGAACTTAAGGTTCCTCACCACGCTAGTGCCGCGGCGGCACGTAATGGCAACTTGCCATACGTGACGGCAATATACCTTATATGGTGACCATTTGCCTTTATTCCTAATAGTTATAAGGACATTAATAATAAAACATAGTATAAGGTTAAGTAGATAGGCTACACTAAAACTACCTAGAAGCTACTAGAAAATTTAAAGAATACTATAGAAAAGGTATAGGAGTATTAAAAGAAATTAGGTTAGGCAGTATTAAGAAAGAAGGATTGCTAAAGAATAAGTTACCTAAGGGGGACCTAGGAAGAGCAGTTGCTAAACTACTTAAATCTATTTCCTTCTCTATTAAAAGAGAATCTATTTTTTTATTACTAAGTTCCTATAAACCTTATTCTATAAGCTTCTACTCCTTAGAATGGACCTTCTTATAAACCTTCTTAAGATAAAGCAGATAAGTAAATACCGTAATTTAAGCATCTAAGGCCTTCTATTTAGCATTATAAGAATATTCTAACTCTATAAGGGCTTAAGATAGTTTACTATCTAGCTGTATAGCAGTAGATTAAACACAAAATCCTAAAACAAATTAATTAGGGAACTAGACGACTATTAAGAGTAATAGGTCGCGCATATTTAGCATTAAAGGTAGAGCAAACGTTATAGGATAAATAAATATTCGCTTTAGTGCACTCTAAGTAAGAGGACGGTTGTTATAAAAATAGGTTCGCTAACACAATATAGACTAACCCCTTTTTTAAATAATAAGAATACGGAGACGGTATAATCTTACTAAGAGATAATATCGCAGCAATAGTGTAAGCACGACGTTGGGCGTATAAAGAAGAAATTGCTTTAGGCATAATAAGCAATAATATTAACCAAATTAATTAGACGGATATTATACCTCTAGTAAATAACTTAAAGATATTTTAAATCTTTAAGGACGAAGATAAAGAGGAGGGAGATGGTATTATAGACGCTTTAAGTATAATATTATAACTACTTAGAGAAGAGACAGAAGAAGCTAGTTAGTTAATTTAGGTATAGTCTAGGATGGAGCCAATAGAACTATATAATAAGGAATAGTAACTAAGGTTATATAATATGCTATATATTAAATAAAAGAAATAAGAGGAACTTATATACCTTATATATAAGACGTATATTACGTATAAAAAGGATTTTATAGGAGTACGGTTATGTATTTAAGGACCCTTAGTCCCTACCTAGATAGTTCCTTCCTTATAGTGATTCTTAGAATATAATTAGAGTTAATCTGTTAGGCAACCACTCCACTAGTTATTATCACGTTGTTGACTTTTATACTTGCATTTCCTACACACCTAGCCTAATAACGAGCCCACCGTAGTTTCTGCTACAAGGTTCCGTTATATAGGATAGTACTTTTTACAGCGCTAATACCTAGTAAGCTTAATTTGCAAGCCTATTAAATTTATAATACTATTGGTAAGTACGCGAGGCATTATATTAAGCTTTAAGCTTTATAAGGGCGTTAGAAGCTTATTACAAAGTTAATTAATTATTAACGGGCGAGAGGCTAGCTGATTTCTATCTAGAGCATATATAATTAAGAGGTCAACGGTTAGAGCCTTAATCTCGCCACGTCTATTAATATATTAAGCCCACGCGATAAGTTACGTATTAATCTTCTGCCACTAATCTACGACTTTAGAATCTATATTAAACCTAACGTTATAAACGCCTATATACTGAGTATTAACCTTTGCCTTAATTGGCTGGAGCTTAACGTAAATACCTTGCTCTTAATAACGCAGCTCCCTCTCGCAAATAGGAAAGACTTTAAGTCGCCAAAGATTATAATATTAAAGGCTTGCATTAATAAGAGTTTTAGTAAATACTGGCTCCTTTAAATATCGAATTAATATATTATAATTATAAGTAATAAACACGCCGCCGCTAGCTCTTCCTATATTATTAATTTTACTCTTTACACGCAGGCAAGGTGGCGGAGTTATTTCTTCTTTATCTTTAATTACATTTTGTGGAGGAGCCTAAGGAGCTAGAGGAGCTTAAGCAGCTTAAGTAGCTCAAGCAGCTGCCTAAGAGGCTGTAGCTTAATATCGCGGTGTTGGTATATTTAACTGTAAGTAGGTAGGATCCTATGTTGAATACGGTAACTTATACGGCCTTAATTAAGCCTGCTGGCTCTACGTATAAGAAGTCTGCTAACTCTGCATGTAGTTAAGCCAAGCCTCCATATCTTCCTTATTGTCCTTATCTATAGCTTTTAGATCGTTTTCTATTTCCTTAAGCTCCTCTAATGTAAAGTCTGGTCGAACGGCGTTGTGTTTGCGTCTTGGCGACTATTGCAGGGCACCCCAGTAAGAGCTCTACAAAGGCAGAGGCGTACGTAATGAGGGAGGAAGAAGGCTTCGTCGATTTCGTTGAGGGCGAGGAGACACACCCGTTAATCAAGCCGCTACGCGTTTTAAAGGAGGATTTATATTAAAGGCAAATTAACGATTTTATAACACGATTTTGGATTAATATTAAAACTTTAGTAAGCCAGGCAAATATATAGCTTTAATTTGATTGCCCCCAGCAACCAGGCACTTGGCTTCGCTTCAATTACTATGTACAGTTGGTGGCAATCAGGCGAAATTGGATGCGCGTACCGAATCTGCAACTCGCTAAGGGGGGGGGGGTGAAGCTGGTCGTGCACATCACTGTAGAGCTTCGTGCAGAGTTTCGCATAGGGCTTTGTGTAAAGCTTTATATAGAGCTTCCGTAGAGCTTTATACAAAGTTTCGCGCAGAGCTTTATGTAAAGCTTCGTGCAGAACTTCGCGTAGAGCCTCGTGCAGAGCTTCGCGCAGAGCTTCGCGAGAGCTTCGCGCAGAGCTTCGCGCAGAGCTTCGTATAGAGCTTCGTGCAGAGCTTCGTATAGAGCTTCGTGTAGAGGATTGGATTAGGAGTAATATTCTTAGAAGTTCTTTCTAAAAGGGGCTAGGAATAGTTAAATACCTATATTCCAAAAAAAAACCGATATCGGATTTTATTCGGATATTTTATCGGATTTTACGATATCGTAATCGTTTTAAAACGCATAATTTTTGGCCACACTGCTTGGCTGGTTAGTGTCACTTTTGTTGAGGTCGCTTTTGGCGAGGGCTGGTGCCAAGTAGTCTAGAGGTGGCTATGGGAGAAATACGGGAATGACACGATTGGTCAAGTCTTTCTCAGCCCTATGACCATGGTCTCCCTGTTCGTGATGGGTTTATTGCGACTACTTGGCTGGTGGAGGCTTCAATCTCTTTTCGTTTCCCGACACCAGAAAAACCACCTGAACAGAGACAACAGTCACCAGCAAAGAGCTGCGCCTTTTTGACTCACAGGCCACTATTCAAAAGTAGAACACCCAAGAAAGTCAAATAGTTGGCTATTCGCATAATATAAGGTAGAGCAATCTAGGTTCATTTCCATCTCAGGTCAAATATCAATATCCCCTGAAGCGTTTTGGTTTATCTTCTTGGTCTCCATGTCCCAGTCAAACGGGCATACATTCCCATCATGATGTTTTCTCCTTCCGCACTTCTGTTATCACTTCTCCCTATCCTCGCGTCGTCCACGATTGTACCTCTAAACACCACTAACAGCACCGATCCATCCATTTACAACCCTATAAGAAATGTCACCACAATCAACATCCAAATATCTCCGGGTGTTCTTTCGCTTACCAACTCCTCCATCAACCTCACTATTGCCCCTGTCATACAACAAGTATCCTACTACGTTGAAGAGGGTGTAGCCGTCATCGATGGCGATGTCATTTTCGGCACTGAAGACGAAATTCTCGCTGCAGCTGTTCCAGGAAATCCCGTTATCCAGCGCTCTGCCGGCAGCCACACCAAGCCAGGGAAACGGTCTCTCTCTATCTTCCCTTACTCCTCCAACAGCAAATGGCCCGGCGGTATCATCTACTACAAGTGGGAGTCGCAGGCGTCCAAGAATGACCGCCTCGCGGACTGGACCGAGGGTATGAAGAGATGGACTGATAGACTACCATTCTTGCAGTTCATCGAGGCCAGTGCACCGAACCCAACATTTATTGCGGGTGTCGTGACACTCATCAGTAGGGCTGGGACTGGAAGTTGTACGAGCCCCATTGGGATGAGTCAAAGCGTTGGTGGAAACTTCATCAAGCTGGATAATTGCGGTCCTGGAGGGTATGCGCATGAGATCGGGCATAGTAAATAGAACCCTTTTCCCATCCCACCCCCTTACTTTCTGTCCCTCACTGACCCAATATCTCAGCTCTCGGCCTATCCCATGAACAACAACGCCCAGACCGCGGTGCCTACATGACGCTCCACTGCGAAAACGTCGGTGTCGACGAAAACGGCGTCGCAGCCGTCTGCGGCAACCCCTGCGCAGGGCTAGGTTGCAACTTCCGCATCAATAGTATCACGGAAGCTGACTGGGCCGGCGCCTACGATGTGCTCTCCATCATGCACTACAGCATGTACGAATTCAGCTCGAACGGGCTACCCACGCTGCAGCCCCTCCCCGGGATCCCAAGCCCAGTCGTGCACTGGATGCCCACCCTCACCGACGCACGCAGAGTCTGCGACGTCTACTGGGAAGACTGCCGCGGAGTTTGCGGCGATGGGATTCTGAGCCCGAATAACGGCGAGGAGTGCGACGACGGGAACAACATCGACGGCGATGGCTGCTCCGCTGACTGCAAGATCGAGGTCCCGGCCTGCCCGTTGCAGACTTGCGACCCGACGGTGGGCTTCAATGGCTGCGACATCAGCACCAGCTGCATCACGCTGGATGGCGCGGTGGCCGCGGGCGTGGGCCAGCATTTGTGTGCGTGTCGCCATGGCTTCCGTGCTGATGGCGCCAGCCCGACGGATACGAGTGTGCAGGTGAGACTGCCCTGGGTTGGTCAGGATGGGAGGGTGTTTGTCAAGCCGGGCGTGCAGTGTAATCAGCTTTGTGATCAGTGGCAGTTAGGGCAGGATGGGTGTGGGGAGGTTAGCGAGGTCGCTATGTGCTATTAGATTATAACTGTTGAACGCGCAGGTCAAGGCAAGCGTGATTGCAGAATATCAAGTGTAAGAAGTGGTTGATTGAACTATCTGAGTAGGAGGTTGAGATAAAAGGTTAACGACAACTAAGTCACGTGATATAATATCGGGTGAAAATAACACTCCCCCTTAAACGGTATTGCATCTACTACATTGCCTATTAAAACTCCCTATATACCTAGTATGATTATAATATAGTCCCCTCGTCCATTATAAAGCGTAGAAGCTGGTTGTAGTAGGTAAGGCGATTAGTGAGGCTGGAAGCTCGTAATGTAGCTTATAAGTTAGACATCTCGTAAGGCAGCTTATAAGATAGTTTGTGAGGCTGGTATAAGCTAAGCTGTTTATTAGCCTATCTTAAACATAGAACTTATTAAAATTAGAAGCTGTAAATATAAGTTTTAGAATTACCCCTTACCTAACCTAATTCTCCTCGTCTATTATAGAGCCCTAAGGCTAATTATAGTAGGTAAGGCGTAAAGGCTAGATGCTTAAGCTGCTCCGTCTGCTATATTCTTATTTTAATATTACCCTAAAGTGCTTTCTCTGTGTTGTCCTTTGGCAGAATGAAGGCCTATTAAGGTGAGAAATTGGTTAAATTTGATTAGACTAAGGGGCTTAGTAAGGGCGTTAGCTACTATATCCCTAGTGTTAACGAAAGTAAGTTTAATACGTTTAGTAGTGACTTTATCGCGTATAAAGTAGTATTAGATATTAATATGCTTAGTACGCTGGTGAAATTTAGGGTTCTAAGCCAATGCTATTAAAGACTTGTTATTGCCGTAAATTGTAATAGATTTGGTGGCGTTGAGGACTAAGTCCGCTACTAAGTTATCTTTCCGTACCTTAACGTCTATATAAGGTTGGTTAATCTATTATAACTTAGTAAGTAGCAACTTTAGCTATAAGGCTTCCTTTATTGCTTGTGTTAGGCCTATATACTTAGATTTAGTAGTTAATAGGGTAACAGTTATCTAGCGCTTAGAGCTCTAGGTAATTGGTTTACCGCTAAGTATAAAGATATATCCGGAGGATAAGCGTTAATTTATAATATTATTGCTATAGCTTATATCTAAGTAGCCAATAAGTGTTAAATCTTAGTAGTTACCGCTGTAGTTTATTCTATAGTCTAGAGTTCCTATAATATATTAGAATATCTGTTTAATTATAGTAAAATGCTAAGGTCCCGGATTATGGCTAAACTGGCTGATTTATAAAACTATAAAAGCAAGATCTGGTTGGGTTTCGATTATTGTGTATATAAGGGAACTGACCTATAATTAATAGGTCTTAATATCGTCCTTTAAGGCCTGGCTGTTAAATGGTTTAAGATATTAATCTTTCTTATCTATAGGAGTCTTTACCGGATTTAATAAGGGTTTATTATGCTTGTTATTTTAGTAGTGGAAGGTCTAGAGCACGCGCTTAAGGTAGCTACGTTATTAGATTATAATGGTCTTTAGCTTGCGATTATAAGTAACGGTTATATTAAGGTAGTAGCTAATAGGGCTAAGATCTATTATCTTAAATTTGCTATAGAGTTGCTATTTAAGAGAGTTAACGGCGGCTCTGCTGCCGATAATCTTAATATTGTCTATATAGACTAATATAATAAGGCCGTTTATAGAGGTAAAAGGGGAGTTCTTAGTTATAAAAACGCTATAGTCGGCTTAAAGCTTCTAGAAGCTAAGGCTTATAAGGAAGTTATAAATAACTTTATACTATATATAAGGTAACTGTTTAAGACCGTAGAGACCTTTAAGAAGGCGGTAGACCTCTTTGGATTTGCTAAAGCTATAAGGGTGTTTAATATATACGTCCTCAATAATTTAACCATTAAAAAATGCCGTTTTAACGTCTATTTAATTAATTTTAAGATTATAATAAGCAGCTAGGGCGAATAGCGTGCGGAAGGCTATTAGCTTAACTACTGCGGCGAAGGTTTAATTGTAATTAATACCGTACTGCTGTTTATAGCCTTTAACAACCTAGCGTGCTTTATACCTAAGTATTTCCCCTTTTAGCCTACGCTTAATCTTAAATACCTATTTGCCTTTAAGGACTTTATATAAAGAGTTTATTAATAAGCGTTAGATAGAGCGCCAGGTTTTATTTTATAGGAGAGATTTAAGTTTATCCTATATAGCTTCTAGCCACTATTTCGCGTATAGGCCGCTAAGAGCTTCTCTTAAGGTTGCTGGCTTAAGGGGATCGTGTATAGACGACGTATTAAGGAGAATTTGGTTAGGTTGCTAAGCGTAACCCTTATAGATCTTAAAGTGATTATGCTTGGTAGAGCTAAGTAAGTTAATAGTGATATAGTTTAAAAGGATTTTATTAAGGAGAGCTTTACTTTTAATAGATTTTTAAAGAGCTTAACTAGCGTAAGTTTTACGGCCAGATTGTTATAGAGGTGGTTTTAAAATTAAATTCCGAGTTGTAGGTTTTAGATTCTATAACGTGGATTCTTTATATAGTTTTTAAGGAAGTGGTAATGTTAATATAGGACAAGGATAAGACGCAAACTAATAATTCTCCCCCTATAGATTAGTATCGTACTCCCTCTACTACTTATTCTCCCCTTAGAATAAAATATCTTAAGCTTTAATAGTCTTAAAGATAGTAATATCCTTAACTCTATATACCTGCTAAGACTAAAAGTCCTATATTTAGTAGATAGAGTTTCCTTTAAAACTAATAAGAGTGAACTTCTTAGCTCTTAGTCCTAGCTTGTTAGACTATATAGGTTTCTTATAGTAGTAAACTATAGAGCTAATAGTGCGTAGGTGGTTAAGGCTAGGCTTTAAACCGTAGCGCTTTTTATATAGTATAAGATATAAAAGCGGAGCTAAGGGACTTTAGTTATATAAATAGGCTGCCATTTAAATAAGTTTAGGCTAGAGGTTTTGTGGTAGATAACTATAGATATATAGGTAGCGAGCTTTTATAGTAAGCGTTCGCTAGTTACACTCCGCAACTTTATTTTATTTAGGTAAGTTAGCGTAAGAGAATTTAAGCTTAATGCCGTAAGAGGTAAACTAGTTCTTTATAAGCTAGTTATCTAATTCACTATTATTAGATTAAACCCTTTTAAGAGGGCCGAGTTGCTTTTCTAACTAGGTAATGTAGTTCTTAATAACGTCTTAAACGCTATAAGCCTCTTTTAACCTAAGGAAACGGACTTTTATCTATTTAGTATAGTTGTTAGTAAAAGTAATAGCGTACTTAAAGCCTTTAATGCCGACTAGTATAAGATAGATAATATTAATATAAACTAGTTCGCCTATAGCTATAGCACGCTATTAAGGGCTATAATTAAATAATTTATGCCTTTTTAAGACAGTATAGGTTTTATAGTTAAATGGATTAGTAGGAAGTCCTAGACGTCTTATATTTATAAAGTTTAGGTAGCTAAGTCTCTTATACTACCGCTAAGAGTTATAATCTAAGCCTATTAGTAAGAGAGTAGTACGTAAATTGTTTGGTTTATTAAGGTAGTAAAGTCCTCTCTATATAAAGAAGTGCGCTAGTTTTATTTTATCCCTAGTATATAGAAAGCAGTCTATGGTATTAATAGTTATCCTATCTTTTTAGTAGGTAGAGCTAAATATAAGGTTAATAAAGAGGTTTGGAATATAGAGCATGTTGCGGAGTCTAAGTACGTTATTGCCCCACGGTAGAGATATAATGACGTTAACGTCGCCGTACCTAGTAGCGTAGGTGATATTAGTGGCGGAGTTGACTTTAATTCTATATCCTTGAAAGTTCTTAAAAAGCTTATAATCCTTATAAGTATAGTATATTGCTCCGGTGTTAAAATACTATCTATTTAGTTAAGAATCTACTATGTTATAAAGTATAAAGATCCTTTTATAGTTATTTAAGAAGTTAGTTAGTTAATTGTTGCTTTAGTTAGGTAGAGGAGTTTTATTTTAGGTAAGGCGCCTTTTCTTACTTTTAGGTTTGCTAGTAGATGTCTTTATAGCCCTATAGTTGCGAGTTTAGTAATTAGGTAACTTATAAAAATCGCACTATTTTTTATTAGGTGTAGCGGTAGGTGCTATATAAGATTAATTTAGGAGTGGCTAAGCGCCTAGTAATATTATAGACGGCTTATTGTTAACTGGTTAATGAGCTTCCTTATAGAGTTTAAGGCTAAGGAGTTCTATAATAAGATTATTAAAAGTAGAAGGCATGTCCTCTTTACGACTAGGCATAATTTTGCTATTGCGGAAGTTCTAATAGTAATTACCTAAGTTATAAAAAAAGATACTAGTTATTTAAGTATCTATTACCCCGTTTTATATAGGCCTAATATAAGTTAGATTTAAGTAAGGTATTTCCTTAGAAAGTTGCTTTATCTGTTTAGCAGTAGCTTTATATTTAGTGTAATATTCTTTAAAAAAGTTGCCTAAATGCGTGTTAATAAGCGCCTTAAGTTTAAGGTAGTAAGAGACCTAGCCGACTTTTATATATAGTCCCTTAAGTATTTCCTAGGCATGCTTTGCCGTTTGGTTTTTAATATATAATTGGAGTTTAAGGCTAATTAATTTGTATATTAACTAAAAGGCTTAAGATTCCCTAAAAGTATACTTTTCTTTATCTTTTAAAGAGGCGTTATTAGCTGGAGTAGTTGCTTTACTAGTAATATACTTTTAAAGCGCTCTTAAATAAAGCTTATAGCGTTTTTTAGTAGACTATAAGAGGTAGTTGTTTTAGCCTTTAAGAATAATACTAAGATGTTTCTTATTAGTAGGAGTTTCTAATATAGTGAAAGAGATAATTAGTATATGGGTTAAGAGATAAGGATAAAGTAGTAATAATCCTTTTTAAGGATAAAGACTTTCTAATAGTTATAGCTTATCTGTCTTAGTGTAGTTGTTATTTAATTAACTACTAGGAAGAAGGCTGTTGGAAGTTAATGTAAATATAAAGGGGTTGCTAAGGCGCTAGTAATAAGTAAGCTAATAGCGATTTTCTATCCCGGGGATAGAAAATCCTAATTGGTTGGTATAAGTTAGGGTCCGTAGAATATAGCAGAGTTTAGTAGGTAATGCGCCCCAGCGCTGTTATAATTTGGTGTTGGTTAACTACTAATAAGTGTCCTTTAAGTTATTATAATTGATAGGCCTTTTTTAGGGTGTATTAGATGCCCTATAGCTTAAAGACTTATAAAGCGGATAGCTTGTGAGGTAGGTAGCTTATAAGGCAGATAGCTCGTAAGGTAGCTTATGAGGTAAGTTGCTTATGAGGCTGGTAGCTTGTGAGAATGAGGCTTAAGCTTGTAAAAGCTGAGGAGTAAGCAATATACGTTAAAAGGAGTTAAGGTTTAAACGCGTTTTTTATGCTAATTTAAGTCTTAAGGTATAAGGATACTAGAGGGCGTGTTTAACTCGAAAAACTAATAATAAAAAGGCGTGAATTGCGTTAAGTAGACTGGGCTTATAACCTGTTGAACGCGCAGGTTAAGGCAAGCGTGATTGCAGAATATTAAGTGTAAGAAGTGGTTGATTGAACTATCTGAGTAGGAGGTTGAGATAAAAGGTTGATGACAACTGAGTCACGTGATATAATATCGGGTGAAAATAATAATAACTGGCGTAATTTTCCGGATGGAGAGTAGAGCGGAGTGATTTGGCGCATGATTATACCCAAGCTGTAGCATGATAGCGTTTGAATTTTCATGTTTATTATTTAAAGAACAATAGCGGTTTGGTTTCTTTCTCAGCATGTACCGGGTTAGTATCAGTACCTTAGATAGATTGGATATGTTGAAACATCTGAGAGAACAGTGGCCAGCCCGTGTTAGAACTTTGGGATTTCAGTTTTCTGTTCTTGACATTTCACAGCGTCGGATGGTCTATAGATCTGGAATATAGCATAGCAAAGCCACAATGATAATTCTAACTTCTGCTCCTCGCGTTTACCAATCAAGCACTCACTTCTTGTCGATCGGAAGACCAAAAGATAAAAAGAATGATGACTCTGTCTTATTGCAAGAGGCCCTAGAGCCTCACTACATACACTAAGTAGGTGGCAAAGGCTGACGTCGACACTGACGGCGGTTTGAAACTGTTACCTCATTGCCACTTGATCGACATTGGGTAATAGGTAATAGAAAGGTAGTAGAAATAGTATGAAGTCATAAGGTGATAGGCAACTAGAACAGGAACGGGGTAATCACCAAAATCCGACCTGGATCGACACTTCTTAGCCCCCTTCACCCCTCCACCACACCCTCCCTTGGTGGCAGAACCCTGGCCTTCTTTCTCTAGTTATAAACACCGTCCCTCTCAATGAGATTTTCTTGATCCCAGTGGGCCTGACTGAGAGCTTTCTGCACACCAACCTCCAGCATAGGCTCTAAAGTCTTCTCCTCCCCATCCCCTTGTCAAGAAAGCGCATGCACACGTCAAGAATCTACCATACCAACCATCATCTAGAACAGCCCTCATAAACTCCAAACCGAGAAATGACAAAACCAGCTTACCACACAGGGTTGCAAATCAATCAACGAGGTTTCAATATTGAATTGAATTGGTTGCCAAGACTCAATCAATCTAGAGGCCC
This sequence comes from Cenococcum geophilum 1.58, assembly GCF_001692895.1. Lineage (NCBI taxonomy): Eukaryota > Fungi > Ascomycota > Dothideomycetes > Gloniales > Gloniaceae > Cenococcum > Cenococcum geophilum. The sequence goes on from NW_027137609.1 coordinate 152,633, forward strand.
TAATTGATTTGAATCGGTTGATAATATTAAAACTTTTAATACTATATAGACGTATTACTAGAGTTAACAAGTTGTAATACTCTAAACTTTATTCTTCTTAGTCTCACCCACTAAAAATAGTTTACCCGAGAAGGTGAGTCAACGCCATGCCAAGACTCGTGATAGACCTATATTGAGAGCCGGGCGACAGGAAAGACGGTAGGAAATGATTTAGTCGTCGCTAGGTAGGTCGTCCTGCATCAGCTCTATGCCAAGAACTCGTGATAGTTGCTGACTACTACACCAGTTGAACTCAGTTGAACCAGTTGCCAAGACTCCAATATTGTCGAACGGAAGGATCAAGAAATGAGAACACTGTCCTACTAAGAGTAGCTCTTAAGCTACTATATATATACGGTCGTGATCAGCTGCCAAGACGCCCGTGATCTATTAGGTACTCAATATATGAAAGGCAAACAGACATGGGTAGCTACGACCGTCTGGAAAATATTGATTCAATAAATTCAATCAATTTGAAGCCTCAGTTGAGTTGAGTTGAGTTGATTGATTTGTGTCGAACGGACAAGTCACTCATAAGAACTCTGTCGATTGAAGCTGGCTCTAGAAGCTCTCTATATACATGAGGTAGGAGCAAAAGATTGACGACGACACTGACGACGACACTGACGACGATTTGGAACTATTACTCAATCGCCACAAAGTCGGTATTGCCACTCAGTCGGTGATAGGTAATGAATAGGTAATAGAAAATAGATAGTAAGACATACGATGGCAAAACAGGGTGTGAGTCATAAGGTGGTACTTGACAGTGACCTCAACGTTCAACAATTTGCAACACTGACGAAACTCAGTCTGACACGGATAAAACGCATGATGAAGCGTATAAAGAACTTTGTGACAGGCTGTCAAAGGAGGAGAAATGGTTGTAAATCATAGGAGCAAGCGGGGAACTAAAATAAACTGGAATAGACAGTGGTAGAGAGGAGAAAAGCGGGAGGAAGGCTTTAGGGAAGGGTGGGGAAATCGTGGATTCATACAATTTTGATATGAATGATAAGACGTTCAATATTTGCATGATTCTCCACTGTGATAAATAGGTTGCTAATGTATTCGCTATTTGAGGAATTCATTAGCATATCACTATTGCATGAGCAATCGTAGAGGCCAAGGTAAGATTTACCTTCCGTCTCTCCCACACGCAACTTCGGTTCGCCTGTCGTATATACTAAAATTGACACTACGTCCAATTTCTTCTAAAGACATCCACATATCGATCGCATAATCATGCTGTGTCCTAGAATGCCCTGGAGTTCTCTTATCCCGAGTGCCGTCAAGAATGTAATAGCCGCTACTTCCGCACCTAAACGCACCCTTGAAGTTAAGCGAAGCTCCGCCCAACTCTTGGATCCTTCTTTCATCTCCGCGATAATGGTGACACATCTAGGTTCAACAATTTCAAAATATATTCTAAAACTGTTCAAATCCATGACAAATACTTCGATTACGAAAGGGCTGCTGTCGGTGATACGTATCTGGGTCCGTCTTCGCAATGGGAAGCGGGAGGCCAAAGAGTGTGTGGGTAGAAGATGTCGAGTCTGTGGTCAGTTAGGCGAACGAATTGACCCTAGGACCTAATAAGAGGTTACTCCTAGGGTATCTGCAGACGGCCGCAGAACTTATAACACTTAGTGAGGAGTTGCATGCGGACGGCTTTGTTATAATGCGGATACTACAGGCTTGGTTTTCGTAGGAGGGTTGGAATTAGCATTCTGGGAAGATGCTTAAGATACCACGGTGCAAGGCGAGCTTTGGAAGGCCACATTTAAGGGGGTGAACGCTAAGAGTGATACTTTCACGACTAAGTATGAATGGTCATCTCCTACTGATGATAGCATGAACAAACTCTCAGTTTACTTTGCCTGGAAAGGAATGAGCACCTGGGTTCCAGTGATATCATCAAAGGAATTGAAGTGTAGTGGATTAGGTGACAGCTCTGTGTTATAGATTATGAGCTATTGTGGTTTTGGGGCTGATATATATTAGCGGCGTGGGCTAAGGGACTGAGGATATATTTATAAACTTATTTTCCAGGTGACTTTGAGTGACTAAATCCTGGTACCTGAATTTTTACACATCAGCAATGAGTGCCCCCAAGGCAGAGCTGCAGGGAGGAGCATGAAAAAAGACCACTAAGCATTGGCTATTCGCTCCGGAGGGCCGTTGCCCATTGGTTTCAGTAGGATGGAATCGAGTGTAGATAGATAATAGCGGAAACGCGGGTTATGGGTGCGCTCGAAAGTAAGAATGCGAAGTGCCGCATTAACTTCCGAGGCTTTTCATCGAATGACATCACGCCCTGCAACGCGAAAGGGCCACGATCGTTTGAAATATGTATGTGCTGGCCACGCACCTTGACAAACAGCGGTATGCTTCTATTCCTGCTAACTAACGATACCGTCCCACTCTTATATCCCACCTTCTACCATTGACTCACTTTTGAGCCGTTCCAGCGACCTGTCTCCAACTTCACCTCTGCCCGCTACCTCGGGACACAACAGCAGTAGAGCATCCAGTTATATTCACTATGCTGTCAAAGTTAGTCACGCAGACCGCCCAAGCCGCAGTTCTCAGTGCAACCTCGAATATCCTTGCACAGGTCATCGCCGCCTACCGCCATGACGTTCGTTGCCTGCTTTGTGCTACAATCCTCAATGTTAACAGCCACTAATGATCGCGTTTATGAGCAGAAGCCTTTCCAACTCGACCCTATCCCAATGCTCAAATTTGTATTTTACACCGTTCTCAACACACCCCCCAATTGCCTCTGGCAGCAATATCTAGAAGAAACTTTCCCGAGCGAAAAACCGGCTCCAGCTTCCTCCGAAAAGCCCGTCAAGTTGCAAATGGCATTGGACTTCAGCAGTGTATTCAAGAAGTTTTTACTGGACCAAACACTTGGTGCCGCCGTGAATACAATCCTATTCATTGCTGCTATGACCGGTATGAACGGTGCGAGCACAGACGGGATCGTGCAGGCTGTTAAGGAGGACTTCTGGCCGCTGACGCTGGATGGATACAAACTCTGGCCGCTGTTCTCGCTGGTTAGCTTTTTATGGATTCCAGTAGATAAGAGAGTGCTTGCGGGATGTGCGGTTGGTATGGGATGGGGTATATATTTGAGCCTGCTTGCCGCGGGGAAGTGAGGCTCATCAAACTGGAAGGATATTCTCCTAAGAGCGATATCTTCATGCCAGGCTAAAAATGCTACCGAATTTGATGAAATCCGAGAGACGCAATCATTCGAAGCATCACGATGGCAAGAAAAAAGCCTCCATTAGTACATCTGGACTTATCTAGTCTAAAACATTCATCTGACTCGCTGTTGGGGTTAAAATCGGACCGCCAAGCTATTTATCCCTGCTTTTAGCGGAGATCAGATAAATTCTCCTCAGGATCATCTTCGTTCTTTTGGTGCATCCAAGCTTTCTCGTTACTGGAAACGAGTACCGTCATTGTGTTCTTATAGAACGCTACTGAGCTAGCTGAGCAGAGATTTGGAACCGATTCTGTTACCGCTAGCTAGTACAGCGCAACTCTCCAATATGCTGGTCAGTATCTTATCCCTTGCACTGTTACTTGCGTCCTATAAATTGTGGCCCGTGCGCACCAATAAATAAGCTGCATTCCTAGGCGGTTAATTATTCTGCCGTATCACCAAAGGTCTTAATTAAAGTCATAAATATATTAAAATATTAATGTATATTATATAATAATAATTCATTGCTTAACGTCCGATTTGGATCCCTATTGGGCCCACGCGGACTACTCCTTATGTACATATGGGGAGAAAACTCTATTTAAGAAAACCCCGTGATCTATCTCCCCGCCTTTTAGGACTCGCCTGCAAGGCGCCTGCGGGGCGCCTATAAGTCACCTATGGTGCTCCTACTACCTTACTTTTTGACCTCTTTGGGAACCACTGCTGCCGTAATAAGCCTACGGACGCGCTAGTATTGTACACTTTACTCTACTACTATAGAGTCATTAGGGGGCGCCCGTTGCTCGCCCCCTTTACCCTCTATTACTATTTCCCTTATAACCCAGAACTGGTTTAGTATATTTTAGCTAATAAGCTACTAGGTAACCGCCTTAAGGCCTTTTTATATTAAGAGTAGTGTATTATAGTTCTTTATGCTAGCTACTAAGAGTATTATTTTTTAGTTGGTGTATAAGGGACATAACAGTATTACGTGTTTTAGTGTCTGTTTTAGCCAGCTATATTCGCATCTTAGGCTACCTACTAGGATACCTACCTAGTAGAGCCAGTCTTTTAGTCCTATTATTCCTATTTTTAAGAGTGTTGCTATTATATTTTCTGCCTTTGTTAGGCCTTTTTAGAGCCCTAGAGTATTTACCCTCTATAGCGTTAACTATACTATAGCTTAGGTTCCTCTTGCTTTAGTTAGCCTCTGTACTTTTAACTCCTATATACCTCTTTAGTGTTGGTCTAACTAGTATTATATTACGATAGATGGTTTCCTAGCGTTCTTTTATACTCTACTTTAGCTCCTTTTTCTCTCTTATTATTTTCTTTACTGGCCTCTTATATATTTCCCTTTCTCCTCTATATGGGCCTAGGCCCTAAAGCAGTACTATTCTTTACTTATTTCTCTAATTTATCTTCCCTACTTTAGGGTTATTAGTTTATTCTCCTATAGGGCGCCCTAAGGTCCCTCTATAGTTTATTTAGGCGTGTTTTAATATACTTTATAATATTAAAGTTACGTTTATTTTGCGCCCTTTATATTGCGGCGGCTTTAATATATAGTTATAGGGGGGGAATATTAGCTTCCTTCTTAAGTAGTGCTGTAGCCGTTCGCTTATATACGCCTATTATACTCTAAAGGCAGGCTGTTTAGACCTTTTAGAGTAGTTTAAGGAGTGACTTAGGGGGGCCTTTTTTAGATTCTCTAATGGCCCAAATACTGGACCTATATGTTATAGTTGGCCGGATAACTGCTATATATAGTAGGCGTAACCTCTAAAAGCATGGACCCTATATAGAATTAATAATCCTAGATAATACAATATACTATACTTAGCCCTTATGGGCCGCTTGCGCCGTATATGCGTTCTACTAGAGCTTACTATCTACCTATACTCCTAATACCCTTAGGCCCTAAACTAGTTAACCCCTAAAGCTTTAGATGCGAATTATATACTAGAGATCTATAGATTAGTTGCGTTTTCTTATAAAATAGATTAGCTGGTATTTCTTTGGTAAGAATTAGACTTTATATTATCTTACCTATTCTATATAGGTGTTATAAGCTTTCTCTAGTATTTTGTAATTCTCTACGGCTATTAGCCCGTATATAATTAGGTTTGTATTATTAATAAAGCCTATCCCCTAGGTTGCCCCTTTTTTAAAGAAGTTAAGCAGGTTGCTTATAAAGAAAAGAAAGAGTATAGGTAAGAGGGGTAATCCTTGTAGTATTCCTATTATAACTGTAATAGGGGGGCTCTGGTATCCGCTAAAGACTAGTAATATTTCTTTCTAACCTATAAACCCTTAAATAAATTGTATAATCCATTCTAGGAAGCCTTTTGCCCTTAGGATATATAGGAGACGCTTATGGGGTATGTTATTATAGGCGCTACTAATATCTAGGTTGAGTATTAATACTATAAAGTCCCTTTATATCGCCTATGTAGATTTAATAGTAGTAGCGAGTAGCGTAAGTGCTAATAGTGTTAAGCGGTTCTTTCTTACCCCTATTTGGCTCTATAGTAGTAGGGCGTATTCCTTAGCTGTGTCTGCTATACGGTCCGCTATTACCTTTTTTAAGATTTTACTAAGGGTGTTTTCTAAGGTAATAGGGCGGTAGCTTTCTGGGATTAAGTAATTTGCTTTACCTTCTTTTTATAGAATAACTATTATTATAGATCTTCTAAGTTACGGGTAGTAGCCTATAGTAAAGTATGCTTTAGCTATATCTGTAAGCTAAGGTGCTATAAGTAGTCTATAGGTCTTTAGGGCCTTATTTAGAATCCTATTTGGTCCTAGTACTATATTATTTAAAAGGCGGCTAATAGTTCTGGCTATTTCCTCTATTATTATGTCGCTGTTAACTCATAGGTAAGTCACTAGTGTTTTACCCGTAATGTTACTAAGGTCTACTAAAGCCGGTTAGGGGAAGAACCTTTTTATAAGGATTTTTGCCTTCTTATTATTATTATTAGTGGCCTATAATTCCCCTGCTTTTCGTAGGGGTAGTAGGTATAGGTCTTCTACTAGTCGCCCTACCTTTTTCTTTGCCCATTTTGCTATAGCCTATAGGCCCTTATTATAGGGGAGGCTTAAATTAGAAGTATACTTGTTTATAAATCGTCTCTAGTTATTCCTTGCTTCTTTTTTTAGGGTATTCTTTAACTAGTTTCTTGTGTCTTTATATCGTCTCTTATCTTTAGGGTTATAGCTACTTAAGTATTTCCTTCTTACTCGTTATTGGCTAGCTATAAGAACCGCGTATTATATAGACTATGCGTGTTACGTATAGGGGCCCGGTTTTAAGACTGGGCAGTACTTTTTTAACCCGTTTTTAATTGCTGCTTAAATCCTTTCTAGTCTTTGGTCGATTTCCTTAGGGGTAGCTAATAAGCCTTGCTTGTTTAGTATCGGGTGGATTTCTTCTAGGTCTTAGAGTTGTTATTTAACTATATTAAGGAAGCTGTCTGCCTTAAGCATCCTTATTACGTATCTTTTGCTATTTAGTTACGCCTTAATGTCCAAATCTAGCTATATCTAGATAGGGATATGGTCTAAAGTAAGTGCCTATTTTTCTTTAGGGTTGTACCTTTTAAGTCTCTAGTATAGGCCTTTGTCTATAAATATAAGGTTAATTATACTTCTAGCGGATCCTTATTACCATATAATTGCTCTAGGGGGGGTGGCTAGCTTAAGGCCCTAGGTGTCTATAGCTTTTAGTAGGCACTCTACCTGTCGTTTAGCAGTGATATAGATACCCCCCTACCGTGGGTAGTGGAGGTTTATGTCTCCTAATAGGATAAACTCTGTGCCTTTAGTTTTAAGTAAGCTTATTACTAATATAATATTCTCTGTTTATAGGACCCCTTTAACCCTAGGGTTATATATATTAATAATTTATACCGGTCCTCTATATATCTAGATTGTTATAACTATAATATCTGGATTAACTGCCTGCTATAACTATAAGGATAGGCTAATAGTCTTGCTGATTATAAAGCATACGCGTGTGGCTGCTTTTGGTTTATATAGGAGCTAGAATCCTTAGGGGCAGTATGTTAATTATATATAGGTATTGTAGTACGGCTCTTATATAGCAAGGATATAGTGTTTCTCTAGGTCTAGGCTGTCTAGTAAAGGCCTTGCAAGACGGTGGTTTGTGTTACTATAGTTATACTGTATAATGGATAGGTAGCGGACCCCCGGCGAGGGTCGTTCGCCTCTCTATTATTCCTCGCTTTTTCTATTTTTACTTTCTTTAGGATATTTAGAACTTCTGTCTCTTATATCTGCACCCTAGTTACTATTTATTTTGTATAGAGCTTTCTATTCCCGTGTCTTATATTCCTACTAGCGCTTCTATATCTAAATCTATTATTGTCTCCGGTTCTTCCCCTATTCTTACTAGTTAGCTATACGCCCTTTAAGAGTTAGCTGCGAATGTTATATTTGCCGCGTTAAGTCTAATTCTTAATTGTCCTGGTCTTAAGCTTGCCGTAGCTGTCTATAAGGGTCTTCCTATAGGGCGTCCTCTCCCTTGTGTTCCCTGTAACCCTTATATCCCTATACGGTCTAGTAATGTCGCGCAGCGTCGCTTCTGGCCTATTAAGGCTTGGGTTGGCTAGCCTAGCCCCCTAGTATTAAAGGTAGGAAACGCTAGAAGGGCACCTACGCCCCCCTAACTTATCGCTTATTGTTTCTATTCGTATAACCTCGCATGCAATTATTCCCGCAGCTGTTAAGCCCTTACCTTCCGTCTCCTATATTTAATGTAGTCTTCTCTCTCCTACGCCTTATATGTACTTTAGTAGCAGTTTACGCATTTTATTTAGTCTTAATTTAAGCAGTGTCTTATATTGTAGGGGCCTGTATAGTAGCTGTAGCACACCTATACTACGTATATAGATTAGGTGTGTCCCTATTATATACAGCAATAGCATTATTCTAGGTATAGTCTGTGGTTATAGAGCCTTATATTATATATAAGGCCGTTTATAATTATTCCTTTTTAGATAAGAAGTTTTTGCATTCCTAGTATATATATGCTAACGATAAGGGAGCTATACGTTCGTTTAGTGTCTCCCTAGCAAGTCTCTGGCAACCCTTATATCCTCTTATTATTTTTATTATTTACTTAGTTTGTATTTTCTTATTAAAGCCATTAGATTTAGGTGATCTTAAGTCCTAGTATAAGGCGTTCCGTTTGTCTTACTATCTTTTATATAATTGCTATATTATCCGCCTGGCGTCCCTTTTCTACCCTAAGGCTTATAGGGACCGCTAGGACTTTAACTGGGTAATTCTTATAGAGTACTTTTATGCCAATACGTTCTCCTAGCCTATCCCCTACCCTTATAGCTTGTTCCTTTACCTATTAGTCCTTTAGGGTAACTTTAATATCTTCGCTCCTAAGGTATTGGACCACAACAGCGTCGTAAACCTCTTTACGGATTTCTATAAGGACTTTTATTTCTAATTATCCCCTAAGCCCCTCTGCTTTTTCTATATTTAGTTATATTATAATTATATACCCAGTTGTTATTTTAAGGGGGGTAAGTTCCCTATGCTATAGAAGCGTAGCTATAGTGGCCTAGGTACGGTTCGCCGGTAAAGGGGGGTTTTATTTATTTTTAATTTTACTTAGCCGTTAGAGGATTTAATTAAGGGTTTGCTAGAGGGGTACCTAAGGTTTACTAGACTAGCGGAGCTATTCTGCTAGCTGCGTTAGATTGTTATAGCTAATAGTTACTCCCCCGCAATTCTAGGTACTAGACGCGTCTAGTAGGCTTTATATTTTATTAGATGCCTTCTTAATAAAGGTATTTCCGCTTTATAGTGTAGTATTCGCCTGTCTTTATTGTGGAGGGCCATTGCTAGGCGTGGTTCTGGCGGTCGCGCGCGAGTGCGAACCACCGTCGTTTGACATGTGCCTCCCCTGCGATGCATGCATCTTAGGGGGATTCTCTGGGCGTTTTACAGGGTTCTTTTGGTTGGTTTTAGTCTTTTTGGGCCGGGTGCAGTAAGAGCTCTAAAGTTCTTCGAGTTTCTTAAGACGTTTATGTATATTATATATAGACCCTTATTCTTTAGTATTAAGTTAATTTATATACTCCTATTAACACGGGCCATTTTTATATAGTGGTATTTAACAGAGTTTACACCTATATATCGTTCTTAGCGACCTTTAAGGTCTCTTAAACTCCTTCCTATCGCGCGATCTCTTTACTATATTTACTAAAAGCTTCTTAATATAGCTCCTCCTTCTTATCTCTAAATATGCTAAATAGGTCTTTTACTTCTTATTAATCTTAACTACCTTATATCTATAATATATTACTAGGTACTACTATTGTAATAAAGCCTTATAGCAGGAACTACGGTGGACTTATTAATAGGCTAGGTATATAGGTAAACAAGAAGTTAACAACGTAATAATAACTAGTGGAGTAGTTGCCTAATAGATTAACTCTAATTATATTCTAAGATTTACTACAAAGGAGAGAACTATCTAGGTAGGGACTATAGTCCTTTAAATACACAACTATACTTCTAAGAAATCCCCTTTATATATAAGGTATGTGTTATATATATTATATATACATTCCCTTTATATACTACGTATACTATATATAACGTTATATAACCTTAGTTACTATTCCTTATTATATAGCTCTATTAGCTCTATCCTAGACTATACCTAAATTAACTAACTAACTTCTTCTAACTCCTCTCTAAGTAGTTATAATATTGTACTTAAAGCGTCCGTAATACTATCTCCCTCCTCTTTATCTTTATCCTTAAAGATTTAAAATATCTCTAAGTTGCTTACTAGAGGTATAATATCCGTCTAATTAATTTAGTTAATATTATTACTTATTATACTTAAGGCTCCTTCCTCTTTACAGGCGCAACGTTATGCTCACACTATTGCTGCGATATTATCTCTTAGTAAGATTATACTATCTCTATATTCTTATTATTTAAAAAAGGGGTTAGTCTATATTGCGCTAGCGAGTCTATTTTTATAATAACCGTCCTCTTACTTAAAGTGCACTAAAGTAAATATTTATTTATTCTATAATATTTGCTCTATCTCTAATACTAAATATACATAACCTATTACTTTTAATAGTTGTCTAGTTCCTTAACTAATTTATCTTAAGGTTTTATATTTAATCTACTGCTATATAGCTAGATAGTAAACTATTTTAAGCCCTTACTAAGTTGGAACGTTCTTATAATATAGAGTAGAAGGCTCTTAAGGCCTATATCGCAGCGTCCGCTTAATTACTCCGTCTTAAAAAGGTTTATAAAAAGGTCTGTTTTAAAGAGTAGAAACTTATAAAATAAGGTTTATAGAAACTTAGTAATAAAAAAACGGATTCTTTTCTGTCTAAAAAGGAAATAGATTTAAGTAGTTTAGTAACTACTCTTCTTAGGTCCCCCTTAGGTAATTTATTTTTTAGTAATCCTTTTTTATTAATACTACCTAACCTAATCTCTTCTAATACTCCTATACCTTTCTTATAGCGTTTTTTAAATTCTCTAGTAATTTCTAGGTAGTCTTATTATAGCCTATTTACTTAACCTTATACTATATTTTATTATTAACATCCTTATAACTAACAATCTTTAAAACTTACTATTTATCTTCTTCTTATCCTTTATACGTGTCTGCTTTATAAACTAGTGGCTTAATATTCCCGTATACTAGCTTTAATATCGCGATATACTATATAGGGTAGATCTTTATCTTAGCTAGTAGGTTTAACTTAAACGTAACTAGTGAAATTCTCTACGTAATTTTAAAAGGTCCTAGTCTAACATAGTTTAACTTCTTACTTAGTTGTTAACTCTTAAAATTTTTATATAGTAGCTATACTTTATCTCCCTCTTTAAGATCTGGTCCCTTAGATCTCTTAACATTATAGTACTTTTTTATTCTCTCTTATACTTTCTTTACTAATTTTATAAGGTCTGCATAAAGATTTATTAACGTCTTTATTCTTTCTTTAGCTATACTACTTATTTTCTTTACTTATCTTAGTAATAATAATGTTCTTAACTTATATTTATAATTTGCCTTAAATAGTAATATGCCTATTCCTTCCTATGGTGTTATATTGTATATAAACTATATAACTAGTAATAGTAATACCCAATTATTCTATATATAATTAATATAATGCCTTAAATACTACTCTAGCATCTAATTTAATCTCTCTATTTAACCGTCTATCTATAGATAATATACGGTAAAAGTTGCTACTTAAACTTCTTACTCCACTAAGAACACTTCCTAGAATACTACTATAAATCTTAAATCNCTNTCCGATATAATCTTGCTTAATACTCTATATCTTATAAATACTTCTTTAATATAGATTNTAGNNANATCTTCCGCTNAGATTTCTTCTNTATATNCTATAAAGTATCCCNACTTTNTAAGCTTATNTACTATTACTAAGATTATATTATAATCTTATCCGGTAATAGGATCTCTTAACTTTAATAACTTAATAATAAAGTCCTATAATATAACCTCCTATAGTCTCTCTAGTATTTTAATAGGTTATAGCCCTCTATATAGCTTATACCTTATTAGTTTATTCCTTTAGCAATCTAGACACTCTTTTATTACTTTTCTTACAATATTCCAGATTTTATTAATAATATATTCTTCCTAAAGTCTTAATATTAATCCTATTGCTCCATTATATCCCTAAGTTATTCCCTTATAGAAATCTTCTATAAAATACTCTGCTATGCTTCTTAGGATATACTTCGCTTCTCTATACTTATACAGTATTTCTTCTTTAGAATGTTCCAACTATTCTTCTAGCTATGCTTTAAAGATTCTTTATATCTAAAAGCTTTCCGGTATCTTATAGACTCTTTCTAGTTTATTATCCTCTTAAGTTGCTATTAGTTTAGGGTGATTATATCTAATTAATCCGTCCTCGTCTCTGCGTAGTATTACTCCTAATAGTTTCTTATTATTTTATAGTTTAGCCTTTCTGCTAAGTGTATCTACTCTTATATTCTTAGTTCCTTTAGTATACTAAATCTTAAAATAGTATTCTATAAGCATCTCTGCCTATTTAACCTATCTTTAATTAAGTTCTTTTGTTGTTAGGAACCCTATTAGGTTTTTATAATCCGTCTTAACTATAAATAGTTTTTTTACGCCTTATAAGAATGCTCTTTATTTCTTAAGTGCTGTAATTATACCTAATAACTCCTTGTTATAAACGTTATAGTTTAACTTTAGTAGTATTATCTTTCTACTATAATATGCTCCTGGATGCTATGCGTCCTTATACTTCTATAGTAAATATACTCCTAGTGCGTAGTCTAATACGTCCGTTTCTATAACCGTATCCAGTCCTAGTTAATAGATCTTAAAAATTAGCTCCTAGGTAAATAACTCCTTAAGTTTTTTTTAAACAACTTCCTTTATTTGTCTCCCTATACCTATAGTTTCTTTTTCCTTATAAGCCTAGTAAATGGTTTAATATTCTTTAACCATTATACTATAAACCTTCTATAGTAGTTATAAAACCCTAAGAATAACCTTAACTGCGTTATATTTTCTAGTTCTTGCCAACTTACTATGGCTTTAATCTTCTTTGGGTCTATACTAATATAACCTAGTTTAATAATAAATCTAACGAAATTAGTCTTCCTTATAAAGAACTCGTATTTCTTAATTGCTATTAGTATCTATTCTTCTTATAGTCTCTTTAAAACCTATTTAACGTATTCCCCATATTCTTCCTTAGTTATTAAGTAGATAATAATATCGTTAAGGTATACTATAATAAACTCATTAAGGTATTCTCCTAATATACTATTAATTCTTTTCTAAAATGTTACTGGTGTATTTATTAACCTAAATTGCATAACTAATAGTTTATATAGTCCTTCTCTTAACCTAAAGGCTGCCTTCTATTTATTGCCTTCCTTAATTCTAATCTAATAGTACGCCTATTTTAGATCTATCTTTATAAAGATTTACATATTGCCTATTATAACGTTTCCCGCCCTAACGTCGCCATTCGGCCAAAAAGACACGGAGTGCTTGCGAACTTGTTCGCAAGCGCGGCGGGATCTAATATATGTACTCTTACAATTGCCCTCCCCTCTACGCGTTCGCCCTCGAACGCCAAGCCGCAGGGGGTCCGCATACAAAGAGTCGCACCATATATTAGGAGTCCCCAGTAACAAAGGCTGCTTGGAGTCCAAGCCTAATCGGACACAAGCCGACGCCTCTTCGCCTACTACCCTTTGCGAAAGTATTGCGAAAATCAAATTAAGCGAGCCCCGCCCACACAGCATTGAATTTAGGTGATCTCACCATATAAATCGTATGACTACCACACATACTACGCTTGCCGTTCTTTAATTACTTATGAAGCTTAAGTATTACATTGTATCGCTTATATAACTCGATTTTCTAGTATTGTAGGCGCAATGGTAAACCGCGATAGCCTTCAGAAACGAGCCGCCAGCTAATCTACAGAGTCTCCTTAGGCGACCAAGCGCAATACTACTACCCCCTTGCATGTAGGCCTTCGTACTATTCTAGCTCGTTACCTATTCTAACCGCTTAGTTCTAGTAAGGAGGACAAGGATAAGGACAAGGACGAGGAAAAGGAAGAGGAGGGGGAGGCTTAAGAGTCGGATGAGGATTTAGATTAGGGCGAAGATAATGAAGACGAAGACGACGCAGGCCTAGTCAATCTAGATATTTACTAGCCACCTCAAGAGCCGCCAGATAAGGAAGTAGGCTTTAGGACAGCAAGTAGGCGCGTTGTTCGACCAAGTTAAGGAGCTACTAAAGCTCTTAAAGCTGTTAAAATTGCATAAGTTGCTAGAGCTACTAAGGCGTCTAAGTTAACTCGGCGTACTAAGAAGCCTACTAGGGGTTTAAACCAGAAGAGTTTAAACCCAAAGTTGACCTCTAAGAAGAAGCCTACTAAGTTAGTAAAGACTTTAAAGGCTTTAAAGCCTCCGCTAAGACAAAAGGATGCACCTAAGGAAGCTATTATAATAGCTTTAAGCTCGCCAGCTCCCTTAGAGCCTAAGGTAGTATTTTAATACTATATAGCAATTTAGAAAGCTCGGGTAGGAGAGGAAGATCTTACTTCTACCTCTACACAGCGTATAGTTAGTGGAGAGTTTCTTAATAAGATTGGTTCCTGGATTAATAAGGTTAGAGCCAATATAGTAGGCAGATCCTTTAAGGATAAGTATTCTATTAGGGCGACAGCTTCCTATAATTGCATTATAGCTCGCGATATAGTACCGTAAGATATTTACTCTACCAGATATGTCTATAACCTTTATAAGATTATAAGAACGTAGTATATAGAGGGTAGGAAAGGGCTACGCGTAAAGGTAGTAGTTATATTAACTGAGAAGCCTATACTAAAAACTATATTAATATACGCCTCTCCCTATACCCTTGGTGTTAAGATGCTTTAGAGAGCCTTACTAGCATATACACTTTTATTAAATATTTTTAAGGCTAGAGCTATATCCAGTATACCTAAAAAAAAGGGTAGATTAAGTGCTACTATTACCTAGCGCCTTTCTCTACCCGATAATATTTTGTTAGAAGTTCTTATAGGAAACCTAGCTCCCTTAGTAGCCTTTTAGTGGCCCTACTAATTAAAGATCTATTTAAATAATAGAGGCACCTGTTGGGTAAATAGGAACATAGAGCTGCCCTATTTTTATTACCTAGTTAACCACTTTATATTAAAGGCCTGGGGTAAGTAGATTAAGGATGGCAAAGCTTCTAAAGAGGAGCCTTCTGCGCCGCTTGCTGTACGCCTCTTAACTAAGAATAGGGCCACAGGAGGGAGCAGTAGTGGTAGTAGTAAGGGGGGTGGGTGGCGGGCGCATGGGCCGGGGGGCTATTTTCAAGCAGGAGCCGACGATTTTGGCTACTATCCTCCCTACGGTTAACCCAGCTACCCCCCCTAAGGGCTACTACCTACCTACTATATAACTACCGGAGTGTAACAGAATCTATACTAGGCACCTATATAAGCACCTTAGCAGCCTCTAGTAACTCTAACGCCGATAGCTACTATATAGGTAACGCTGGCAGCGCCGCCAACTAGCCCTATTAATAGCGACTCGGATTCTAAGAAGAGGCTTCGCGAATTCTTTAATTAGGTAAAAAGGCGACCTAGCTAGGTAACTCTAAAGCTTATAATAGAGCTTAAGACTGTTCTTAATACACTTATTAATAACTTCTATAACTTAGAGGCGCTCTGCTTAGGAATATCCAAGTAGGTATAGGTAGATAAGTTAGGCCTTATAGCAGGCCTCCTACCTTAATTAAGGCGTAAGCTTAAGACCTTTTAAGCAAACCAAAAGGGATAGTAAGTTTTTAATTTCTATAAGGGCACCGCCTAAATCTAAAAGATTGCACTCCTAACTAGTTATCTACCAGGTAGCTAGCCTATTAAAAGTGTCCTTAAGCTAAATAACGTATTCCTATACATTATACTTTAAATTACAGGAACGTACCAAAGCTCTTATAGTCCTAAATTAAGTAAACGTTTAGTTAAATCTACGCCTTTAATATAACGGAACCTTGTAGCAAGAACTACAATAGGCTCGTCAATGGGCTAGGTGTGTAGGAAATGCAAGTACAAAAGTCAACAACGTAATAACAACTGGTGGAGTGGTTGCCTAACAGATTAACTCTAATTGTATTCTGAGAATTACTATAAGGAAGGAACTATCTAGGTAGGGACTAAGGGTCCTTAAATACACAACCGTACTCTTATAAAATCCTTCTTATACGTAATATACGTCTTATCTGTATTAAACGTGACGTCTCTTACGTTTAACGTAGCTAATACGTTTAATTATTATATGACTCGCTTACCATTCCTCGTTATATGGTTCCACGGGTTCTATCCTAGTCCGTGCCTATATTAACCAACTAGCTTCTTCCGTTTTTTCTTTAAGTAGTCGTAATATTGTACTTAAAGCGTCCGTAACACCATCTCCCTCCTCTTTATCTTTGTTCTTGAAGATTTAAAACATCTCTAAGTTATTTACTAGAGGTGTAATGTCCGTCTGATTAATTTAGTTAATATTATTGCTTATTATACTTAAAGTAATTTCTTCTCTTTCTTGGGTTAAGCGTCGCCTTTATACCGTTTCCTTAATACTATTGCTAGGTAAAGTAATAGTAATACCTTGCTCTCGTTGTGCGAAAGAGGGGTTAAGTTATATTGCGATCGCGAGTCCTTTTAGTTGCTAACCCTCTTCCTACTTTAAATGCACTCGCGCTAATATGCGTTTATTATGTGACGTTCGTTCTACATCCGATGTTAAGTATACGCGTCTTATTATTCTTAATAGTCTCTAAGTTCCCTAAGTAACTTATTATAGGGTCTCATATTTAATCTGCCGCTGCGAAACTTAATGGTAAATTAGCCTCTACGCTGCTTGAGGTTTAGTATGCCTTAGAAGAGTCCACACGTGTCCTTAAAGCTTAGCGTCTAGCTTATGCTTATCTTTAGCGTTTAGAATATGTCTATAAGAAAGTTCGTTTAAAGGAATAGAAGCTTATTTAATAAGGTTTATAGGAACTAGGTAATAAAAGAATGGATTCTCCTCTAATAGAGAAGGAAATAAATCTAAGTAGTTCGGCAACTGCTCTTCTTGGGTCCCCCTTAGGTGACTTATTCTTTGGCAATCCTTCTTTATTAATACTACCTAACCTAATCTCTTCCGATACTCCTATACCTTTCCTATAGCGTTCTTTAAATTCTCTAGTAGCTCCTAGGTAGTCTTAGTATAGCCTATCCACTTAACCTTATACTATGTTTCGTCGTTAATATCCTTATAATTGACGATCTTTAATACTTGCTATTTGTCTTCTTCTTATCCTCTATACGTGTCTGCTTTATAGACCAGTGGCTTAATATTCCTATATACTAGCTCTAATATTACGATATGCTGTATAGGGTAGATCTTTATTTTAGCTAATAGGTTTAACTTAAACGTAACCTATGAAATCCTTTATATAATTTTAAAAGGTCCTAGCCTGACATAGTCTAACTTCTTACTTAGTCGTTAACTCTTGAAATTTTTGTATAGTAGCCACACTTTATCTCCCTCCTTAAGATCTGGTCCCTTAGATCTCTTAGCATTATAGTACTTTTTTATTCTCTCTTATACTTTCTTTACTAATTCTATAAGGTCTGTACGAAGATTTATTAGTGTCTTTATTCTCTCTTTAGCTGTACTACTTATTTTCTTCGCTTGCTATAGTAATAACGATGTCCTCAGCTTATACCCATAATTTGCCTTAAATAGTAATATGCCTATCCCTTCTTAAGGTATTGCATTGTATATAAACTATATAACTGGTAATAGCAATACCTAATTATTCTATACATAATTAATATAATGCCTTAGGTACTGCTCTAGCGTCTAATTTAACCTTTCCGTTTAACTGTCTGTCTGCGGATAATATACGGTGGAAGTTACTGCTTAAACTCCTTGCTCCGCTAAGAATACTTCCCAGAATGCTACTATAAATCTTAGATCTCTATCCGATATAATCTTGCTTAGTACTCTATGTCTTATAAACACTTCTTTAATATAGATTCTAGCGATATCTTCTACTAAGATTTCTTCTATATATGCTATAAAGTATCCCCACTTTATAAGCTTGTCTACTATCACTAAGATCGCGTTATAATCTTATCCAGTAATAGGATCTTTTAATTTTAGCAACTTAATAATAAAGTCCCATAATATAACCTCCCATGGTCTCTCTAGTATTTTGATAGGTTGTAGCCCTCTATATAGCTTATACCTCGTCGGTTTATTCCTTTAGTAATTTAGACATTCCTTTATAACCCTTCTAGCTATCCTTTAGATTCCGTCAATAATATACTCCTCCTAGAGTCTTAATACTAAGCTTGTAGCTCCATTATATCCTTAGGTTAGTCCCTTATAGAAGTCCTCTATAAACTACTCTACTATGCTTCTTAGGATGTACTTTACTTCTTAATTTTTATATATATCCGTCTATAGATCTTCTAGCTATACTTTTAGAATTCTTTACACCTAAAAGCTTTCTAGTATCTCGTAGACTTTCTCTAGTTTATTATCTTCTTAAGTTGCTATAATTTTCGGATAATTGTACCTAATTAATCCGTCTATATCTTTTCGCAATAAAGCCCCTAATAGCTTTTCCTTATTTTATAGTTTAGCTTTACGGCTTAGAGCATCTACCCGCGTATTATTTGTACCTTTAGTATACTAAATCTCGAAATGGTATTCCGTAAGCATCTCTGCCCATTTAACCTATCTTTGGTTAAGTTCCTTTATTATTAGGAATCCTATTAGGTTCTTATAATCCGTCTTAACTATAAATAGTTTCTCTATACCTTATAAGAATGCTCTCTATTTCTTTAATGCTATAACTATACCTAATAACTCCTTATTATAGATATTATAGTTTAACTCCGGTAGTGTTATCTTCCAACTATAGTATGCCACTAGGTGCTATTTATCTTAATACCTTTATATAAAGTACGCCCCTAGTATATAGTCTAATACATCTATTTCTATAACCGTCTCTAGTCCTAGTTAATAGATCTTAAGAACTAGCTCCTAGGTAAACAACTCTTTAACTTTCTTAAAGAGTTCTCTTTACTCCTCCCCCTATGCCCATGGTTCTTCTTTCTTTATTAACCGCGTAAATAGCTTAATATCCTTTAACTACTGCGCTATAAACCTTCTGCAGTAATTGTAAAACCCTAGGAACGATCTTAACTATATAACGTTCTCTAGTTCCTGCCAATTTACTATAGCCTCGATCTTTTTTAGATCTATACTAAGTTAGCCTAGTTTAATAATAAATCCAATAAAATCAGTCTTTCTAGTAAAGAACTTGTATTTCTTAATTGCTACTAGCATCTGTTCTTCTTATAGTCTCTTTAAGACCTATTTAACATGTTCCCCGTGTTCTTCCTTAGTTATTAAGTAGATAATAATATTGTTAAGATATACTATAATAAATTCATTTAAGTGTTCTTCTAATATATTATTAATACGCTTCTAGAACGTTGCTAGTGCGTTTATAAGCCCGAATTGCATAACTAATGGTTTATATAGTCCTTCTTTTGACCTAAAGGCTGCCTTTTATTCGTCGCCTTCCTTAATCCTAATCTAATAGTACGCCTATCTTAGATCTATCTTTATAAAGATTTATACATTGCCTATCCTATCTTAGATTTCGCTAATTAAGGGTAAAGGATACCTATCCTTCCTAGTAATGCTGTTTAACTATCTATAGTCAATATACAGCCTTAGTTTACTATTTTTTTTTAGTACGAATAGTACTAGATAACCCGCTAATAACTGCGATGGTCTGATGTATCCCTTTTATAGATTTTCCTAGATAAACTCTTTTAACGCTCTTCCTTCTTCTTCGGTAAGCTTATAGATTGGAAAGAACTTTAGACTTATTCCTAGTTTTAATTTTATTTTATAGTCCCATGCTATATATTCTAACAGCTTTTTACTTTCCAGTGACTATAGTTTCTTACCGTACTTGTGGTATCTCTTTGGTATATAACTTAGTCCTTTTTCTATTTCTTTATAGGTTACTCCTACTTAGTACCATACTAACTTAGCTTATTATTGCATCTTATAGCGTTAAGTATCTCTAATATTAACCTAACCTGTAATCTAATTAATCCTTAGATTATATTCCTATAACTAAGGTATGCCTAATACTGCCTTATCCCGTCCTAATAGTAGGATATTAAAAGACATCTTAATTTGTCTTCCTTTAATAGTTATCTAAATAGGTCCTGTTTTAAGATTAATAATCCCTTCTCCATAGGTTATTAGATCTCCTAAAATCGTAACTAATAGGTAAGGTTGCTCCTTTTATCTATAAGGTAGTTCTATTCTCTTAACTACTACTAGTAAGATATAGTTTTATATTGCTCCACTATTTATTAGCGCTTTAAACTGCTAATCTTGCCAATTAATTTATAAATTTAGGTGTTATCCTTAAATTCCTTTAAGGGTCTAAGGCTCTACTATTAGCTCCCTCTAGTCCCGTAGGCCTCTACTTTTCCTAACTATTAGCTGCTTAATCCTAGTGTACTTGGCTTACTCTTTAGCCAATACCTAGTTCGCTTTTTATCTTTAATATACCATAGACATATATTTTCTAGGCATTCCCACTACTATCGTCCATCTAAGTATTCTTCTATAAGGAATCTTTCTAGTTAAAGTACTAAACTTCCTTCCTCTTAGACCTCTGCTAGATGCCATCTATATATATATTTGGCATTCCTATACTATTATTTATCCGTTATCCAGTATATCCTTATAGGGTATTTTTAATTCTTTTTCTTTGGATTCTTATATATTTTATATATATCGTCTATACACGCAATCTATGATAACGTATAGTATGCTGGATGCTTTAGGTTAACTCTTAGCTTATCTTTATCCCTAAGTTTAAACCTTTATTATACTAATCTAAACGTTATAACTTTATTCGCAGGTACTAAGATACGTCTCTTACTTCTCTAGTCCTCTAAATATTCCTTTAGATCCTTTAACGTTATAATTAAGGCTCCTTTAATATGCGTTATAGCCTTTTCTATAATCGGGTGGTCCTAGATAACTTTCTTATCCAACTATATATAGAAATCTTCCCACTTGTTAATATATCTTTGCCTATACTACTTTTAATACAGCTACTAAAGTGTATACGGTTTATCCGTAAGGAAGTATCTTCTTATTGCTACGTTATAATAGCCCTTTATATATTATTCCTTGAACCTAGTAGGAATCCCTAGATCCTCTTTATCTTCCAGTTTAGTAAGCTACTTAGCTCTTAATATACCTACTCTTGGCCTATTAGTAATTCTTTATACTAGTGCTCTGTCCTTTATACGTCCTAATATGCTAGATTTTCTGTCTAGTTTCTATTCTTGCTATGCGATAATTCTTTGCCTAAACTCTTCTATAGTTTTTTTTGGTTTGCGCCTTACGCTCTAATCCTTAAAGTCGTTTTACTTCTTAATCCTAATATCGGCTTTTCGATCTTTAGTCCGAACACTTTATTTAACTAGTAATTTTTCTAGGTCTATATATTTGTCTCCTAGTCTAATTACTATTTGTGCTGTAGATTCTCTAATCTATAAAGAAGCTCCTTGCCTCTTGTTTATGGGTGTCCTAATTTATACTTCAAATTCTTAACCCTTTGGGTTCTTTAATCCTAAGCTTGCTTCTAACTTAAGCTTAGCCCCTGCCTTAGTTTAACTAGGCTTAACTAGTGTCCTTATCTTGTCTTGAGAGTCCTAGATCTTACTTATCTCGTCTTAAGATTCTTATACCGTTAGGAATTCTTGTCCTGAGCTTATTTATATGTCTTTGAACTAAGCTGCTGCTCTGCTCCATCGGTTTCTGTCTGTTATGGGTCCTTAAGCTTACCTTATCTTGTCTTAAGAATCTTGGTTATCTCTTATCTCGCTATAAGAATCTTAAGCCTTTGGCCTTTTGCCTTTATTAAGTGCTAAAGTGGTTCACTATCCTACTTCTTTTACGTCTCGTAAAGTGATAGACATTGTGTCTAGTAGGGTTTCGATCCCTACTAATATTCCCTATTTTATAGTGGAATTATCCTCTGCCTCTGGTATGATATTTCTAAGATCTGCTTGCTCCTAGTAAGCGGCCCTTATCGCCTTATTGTTATAGAATGTTTCGCCTAGGTTAAATTTATTGTCCTTAATATCCGATCTACGAACTAGTTTGTTAGTTCCTCTATATCCTGTAAGTACTAGCTCTTATGGCCAATAGCTTACGCCATACTTAGCGTCTTTATAAATTTAGTATGCGTTATTATAATAAAACGTAAAACTTCTAATTAAACATTCTTTTGTTTCTCGCAGCATATTGTCGTCCCTTTATACGTATATATCGTCTGCTAGTCTTATACCTTTTACTGCGTAGTGACTCTACTTACTTTTATAGTCTCTAATATAATAACCCTGTTTTCTGTAATTTATATAAGCTCCTTTTTTAAACTATTTCTCTTGTTATGGAGTCCGCCTAAATATCTTCTGCTGTTAAGATCCCTGATTCGGCCTTTACTTCTTAGACTTTTAATTATTTAATCCTTGTCCTCTAGTTTTCTATAGTTTGCTCCATCTTTTATAGGCTTCTTTAGTACTACTTAGGTCTATTAGCTCTGCGCTATACCATAGTTTCTAACTTAGCTTTTGTTATTGCGTACTCTGCGCCTTATATAACTATAGAACTCTATTCTAGCCTCTCTTAGCCTATTCCCTTTGGTAGATCTAATTACTAATCTTAATTACCTAATTTATTAGTTCCCTTAGGGTGTCCGTATCTTCCATTAGGATAATCACGTCCTAGACTTTAGCCTTAAGTCCCTATTTATACTATGCTATAAGCGCCCTATTATTCCACTTTATTTATATTGCTAGTGTCTAGAACTATATTATATACTTAATTGCTAAAGTTCGTTACACGAGGTTCTGGAGTTTTCTTTTCGCTATAGTTATTTCTTCCAGGTCTCTAAATATCTGCGTAAGTCGTTCTGCGAATCCTTCCTAACTTAAGAATATAAATCGCACGTCTTAGTTAGTGGTTGTTATTCCGTTCGCCTATATCTCTATAAGATAAGGTTTAAACTACTTAAGTGCTTTTCCTAATAAGAATAGTCCTGCGTAGGCTATCCAATCCACAGGTATAGGTAACTTTGCTCCCTCCTATAAGACCTTAAAGTACATCTACATAAGGAATCCTTTGAGCTTTAACCTCTCTCCTATAAATCTCTTAATTAATAGTAGCTTAATCTTTGCTGCTCCTATCCCGTTAAGTCTTTCTTCTAACACTATATTATTAGCCGTTAGCTAGTTAACTATTTCCTATAGCTGTCTAACCGTTACAGGTTGCTGTAAGTTAGTATCCGCTATACTAGTGTTACCTCCTGTCCTTAAAGTAGTTGCTGCCGTTGATGGCGTTGTGGTAGCTGCTTTTAGTGGCATATTGTTTAACTTCTTATATTAATACTATAACTAAGTAGTAATTATATAACGGAACCTTATAGCAAGAACTATAATAGGCTCATTAATGGGCTAGGTGTGTAGGAAATATAAGTATAAAAGTTAACAACGTAATAATAACTGGTGGAGTGGTTGCCTAATAGATTAACTCTAATTGTATTCTAAGAATCACTATAAGGAAGGAACTATCTAGGTAGGGACTAAGGGTCCTTAAATACACAACCGTACTCCTATGAAATCCTTCTTGTACGTAATGTACGTCTTATCTGTATTAAATGTAACATCCCTTACGTTTAACGCAGCTAATACGTTCAATTATTATATAACTCGCTTACTATTCCTTGTTACATGGTTCCACGGGTTTTATCCTGGTCTGTACCTGTATTAACCAACTAGCTTCTTCCGTCTCTTCTCCAAGTAGTCGTAATATCGTACTTAAAGCGTCCGTAACATTTAAGTCGTAAAAGGAAAGCTTAATTAGGTTAAACTCTAGGCAGTATAGAGGAAGATACTTAATAGAGATATTAGCGGCAGTACAGAGCTCCACGAATTCCTATACCTAGTTAGATTATATAGTTATAATATATATATAATTACTCTCTTACCTAACTCTTATATATTAAGGCGTTATCTAATACTAAGACTGTATAACTAGGTATGCATTATAGCAGAATAGAAGACTTAATCTAGGCGTTAAATATTTTAGAAGTAATTAAGCCCTGCCATATAAAAGTCTTAGGGAGAAAGCCGTTAAGTAAATATGTAGGTAGAATACTCCACCGTTTTAAGCGCTTAATTAATACAGTATTAATAGCAGGAAGGTTTATAGGACTCTAACCAAACTTCCTATAACCTATCCTTTTATTAGCGCCTAACTCGTCGATAAATATAAGGCAATTAGGGTCCTATATATATTAGCGTCCCTTCTAAGCAGCATAAAGATCCTCAGATCGCTCCTATACTTTGCGCTGTACAACCTTCCTACTCCACCTATTACGCTTAAAAGCCCTCTATATTAACAATATTGATACCACAATATTATAATCGTCCTATAGGAACCAGGCCATCTTATTAAGGTAGGCAGTAGGGCGGTCTTTAAGGTAGGCAAGAAGGGCCTATATACGAGATTAGTACACCTAACACTATAATGTTATACATCACGAACTTGCTTATATTCCGCTTGTATATTACTTAGCCGCCTAATCTTAAGATTTGGGGGGGGGTATAGCTCTCCATAGAGGTCCAAGTTAAGCTAGATACGGTATATAGTCGAAAGGTGTAACTTTGTAGCTGCCGCGATACATTTAACCGTCTAATCAAATAGAAAAGCTACCAAAATTTGATGGAGCTGCTATTTAGGAATCCTTTTAGGTATAGAAGGTAGATATAAGCGTTGCAAGCGTAGTATGCGTGGTAGTCATACGATTTATATGGTGAGATCACCTAAATTCAATGCTGTGTGGGCGGGGCTCGCTTAATTTGATTTTCGCAATACTTTCGCAAAGGGTAGTAACCCCTGTAGACGTGTTTGACTGTACTAGAGCGAAGTGCGTGACCGTCGGGAGTCGGACCCACGACCCACCTAGTAACGGACCCATACACCTGGCCCCAGTAAGTTCGCAAGCACAATTGTAACGTTTCCCGCCCTAACGTCGCCATTCGGCCAAAAAGACATAGAGTGCTTGCGAACTTGTTCGCAAGCGCGGCGGGATCTAATATATGTACTCTTACACCTATCCGGTCTTAAATTTCGCTAATTAAGGGTAAAGGATATTTGTCCTTCTAAGTAATGCTATTTAACTATTTATAGTTAATACATAGCCTAAGCTTTCTATTTTTCTTTAGTATAAATAATATAGGATAACCTACTAATAACTGCATCGGCAAAATATGGTACCCTACCAATGGCCTCAATGGTTGGTGGTTAACGCAATTAGCGCGTAGTTAAGGGCATTTGGCAACTCGACCGACTAGCCTATATTATGTTTTTTTAACACGCAGCCTGCGCGTAGTCTGCGCGCAACCTATGCGCAACCTACGCAAAACCTACTAGCAATCTGCGTATTTGGTAACCACAATTATATTTACCTCTTTTATACTAATAGCATATTTTAAATAAATAAAAGCTACTTTAAGGCTATTTATAAGGCTAGCAAAATAAATATTATTTTAGATAATTTAATATAATATAGCAATGGTTCTCTTCTACCTATCTACCTATTAACTTACCTACCTACCTATCTACCTACCTACCTACATCGCCTACCTGTCTACATTGCCTACCTATTTACATCGCCTACCTATCTGCATTGCCTACCTGTCTACATCGCCTACCTGTTTACATCGCCTACCTATCTACATCGCCTACCTATTTACATTGCCTACCTATTTACATCGCCTACCTATCTGCATTGCCTACCTGTCTACATCGCCTACCTATCTACATCGCCTACCTATTTGCATCTGCCTACCTATCTATATCTGCCTACCCATTAGCATTTACTTACCTATCTATATCTACTTACCTGTCTGTATCTAATTACCAGTCTATATCTGCCTACCTATCAGCATCTACCTACCCGTCAGCATCTCCCTATTTATGCCTACCTGTCTATACTGCCTTAATTCGATCAATCAATTAAATCGTTTATAGTGTTCGCTAGCTAGTCGTTGTCGTCTGGCTCTAGCGACGGTCGTCTGGTTCTAGCGACGGTCGTCTAGTTCTGGTAACGGTCGTCTAGTTCTAGCGACGATCGTCTGGTTCTGGCGACGGTCGTGTAGTTCTAGTAACGGTCGTCTGGCAACGGCGACAGTCGTCTAGTTCTGGTAACGGTCGTCTAGTTCTAGCGATGGTCGTCTGGTTCTAGCGACGGTCGTCTCATTCTGGCGACGGTCGTCTAGTTTTGGTAACGGTGTTCTAGTTCTGGCGACAGCGACGGTCGTCTGGTTCTGGTAACAGTCGTCTAGTTTTAGCGACGGTCCTCTACTAGCTGCCGTTCTGGTGCCTCCCTAGGTAGGGAGGATGTAAGGAAGGATAGATAGATAAAAAAAATAAGGTGGCTACATAGGAGAGGCTATCGGGAATATAGCGGGGACCTGATGCAGAGCTTCGTGTAGAGCCTCTGTACGCAGAGCTTCGCGCAGAGCCTCGTGCAGAGCTTCGTGCAGAGCCTCGTGCAGAGCCTCCGTACGCAGAGCTTCGCGCAGAGCCTCTGTACGTAGAGCTTCGGGCAGAGCCTCTATACGCAGAGCTTCGTGCAGAGCCTCTGTACGCAGAGCTTCGTGTAGAGCCTCGTGTAGAGCCTTATGCAAAGCTTCGTGTAGAGCTTTGTGTAGAACTTCGTGCAGAGCTTCGTGCAGAGCTTCGTGCAGAGCTTCGTGCAGAGCTTCGTGTAGAGCTTCGTGCAGAGCTTCGTGCAGAGCTTCGTGTAGAGCTTCGTGTAGAGCTTCGTGCAGAGCTTCGTGCAGAGCTTCGTACAGAGCTTCGTGCAGAGCTTCGTGCAGAAGCTTCGTGTAGAGCTTCGTGCAGAGCTTCGTGCAGAGCTTCGTGCAGAGCTTCGTGCAGAGCTTCGTGCAGAGCCTCTGTACGCAGAGCTTCGTGTAGAGCTTTGTGTAAAAGCCTTATGCAGAGCCTCTAAGTAATAAAACTGTGTAAAATTTATTTACGTAATTAGTATATAACTTTACCTTAATTGCATGTTAAGGAATATACAGTTAGCTTTTAAAGTTGTTAAGTAGGTTAACTGCGTATTATTTAACTTTTAAATATGTTAAGTAGGTTAACTGCGTATTAAGTTAGTTAAATTATATATTAAGTAGGTTAACTGCGTGTTAAGTTAGTTAAATTGCATATTAAGTAGGTTAACTGCGTATTGAGTTAGTTAAATTGTATATTAAGTAGGTTAACTGCGTGTTAAGTTAATTAAATTATATATTAAGTAGATTAACTGCGTGTTAAGTTAGTTAAATTACATATTAAGTAGGTTAACTGCGTATTAAGTTAATTAAATTGCATGTTAAGTAGGTCAACTGCGTATTAAGTTAGTTAAATTGCGTATTAAGTTGGTCAATTGCGTGTTAAGTTAGTTAATTGCGTGTCGAGTTAGTTAAATTGCATGTCAATTACGCGAAACGCGAACACCAAAGTCAACTTAAATCTCATCCTGCGAATATTTTCCCGATGTGCGATAGTCTAATATATCCCTTTTATAAGTTTTCCTAGATAAACTCTTTAAGTGCGCTCGCCTTCTCTTAAGTAAGCTTATAGGTTAAAAAGAACCTTAGACTTATTCCTAGTTCTAACTCTATTTTATAATCCTATACTATATAATCTACCAGCTTTTTACTTTTTAGGCTCTATAGTTTCTTACTATATTTATGGTATCTTTTTAGTATATAACTTAAGCCTCGCTTAGTTTCTTTATATATTGCTCCGACCTAGTACTATACTAACTTAGTTTACTATTATATCTTACGGCGTTAAGTATCTCTAATATTAACCTGGCCTATAATCTAATCAATCCTTAGATTATATTTCTGTAACTAAGGTATACCTAATACTGCCTTATCCCGTCCTAATAGTAGGATATTAAAAGACATTTTAATTTATCTTCCTTTAATAGTTATATATAATTACAGCACCTATCGTACTAACCGCGTGCTTACGCGTTCGGTACGCCAAGTACGCGTTTACGCGTTTGGTGCACCAACCACCCGCTTACGCGTCTGGTGCACTTCTAAAGCACTAACTAATTAGGGGGGAGGCGTATCAGTATATAGACTACGTAGTTTGCTTTATACAATCGACAGTTACTACCATCCCAAAGAGCATACGATACTATACGTATTTCGTGCCCCGGGATATGACTTACTCGTACTATTAAATTAGTACAAACACTAATTAGTGAGCGCGCACAGATTAGCAATTACTTAATACCTCCCCCGAGCGATATATACAACAGCAACTACCTATTTAGACTCCTAGTACGACCTACTAGAAGGTCGGAAGTTGGGGATTACGGACTATTACCAACTCTGTATACTTATTTAAGTCTTAGTACGGTTTACCGGAAGTTATAGACGCGAATATAGACCTTTACGGAACCCCTTATCCTCAACCCCCTTAAACCTTAAACCTCTTCGGACCTTACGGAAACCCCCTACCCTTCTACGAACTATTACGGACCCGTTAATTACCTTTACGGACTACTATAAGACCCCTTAAACTATTACGGACCCACTATAAGCTACTACAACCTACTATAGCTTATATAGATATATAACGCTATATAATATAGCAGATATAAGTAAGCAAATTAGCGAAGGTTAAAAGAAGTGGAGCTAAGGAGTCAACCTCACGTCTACGGACGACGTTAACGACTATATTAATTTTAAAATCCTTAAATATGGACACTATAAGCTTCTAAACAACAACCTATAGGAGCAATATAAGGAAGACTTTGCGGACTTTACGGAAGCTATTCTTAAGGCTTATAACCCTACTGCTATCCGTAACCTACGAACCCTTTTACGTTACTAAGGTATATAGGTTAAAAAGGATAAACAAGTTACTGTTATATGGTCCTTATATAACACAATATAGGAGGAGGACCAAACGGAATGGACTAAAGAGAAAATCCTAGACCAGGTTAAAGCCACTAATAATCTCTTTGCTTCTCCCAAACTTAATAGCATCGCTAGCCTTATACCTAACCTACTTAACTAAATTCATCCTATAAACCTAAGTAATTTCGGAATTAATCTTACGGGCTAAAGCATACCTAGTACCTAAGTTACGGACCGTAATACCCCCGTAAACTAAAATACAGACTAAAACCCTTCCGTTAATAAAGCTACAGATCTATAACCTACCTAAGTTATAGATCCGCAAGCTATATATCCGTAAACCATATATCCGCAAGCCACATATCTGTAAGCCACAGATCCGCAAGTTATAGATCCGTAACGCACCTAAGCGAAGACCTACGGTAAGGAACTAGCTAACCTGGCTAAGCTCTATACCGACGAATCTAAGTATAGCAGTAAAAACGATAATTTTGACTTTAAACTGACCATCTTTACAGACCTTTGCTAAAAGGCTGACATTCCTAAACAAGAGTTTAGCTAAGCCTACTCTACTATGCTGCGCGGCCTAGCACTTAACCACTACTACACTAACCTTAAGAGTAACCCCCTTAGTGTTCCCTTTAATAAGCTATATAAAGCTACCCGTAACTACTTTAAAGGACCGGCATATAAGCGTAATATCCTTACCTAATAGAATGTAACTAAGCTATAGACCGTAATTAATAAGAACACTGAAAAATCGACTATAGAGTGCCTGTAAATTCTTATTAAAGACCTCCGGCACCTATAGCATGGCCTTAACGCTAAGCTTTAAATAGATGACTTCCTGTATAACAAACTTATTACGGCCTGCTAGGAAGTAGAGCCCTATAAGTACGCCTATTATAAGCCTACAGACACCTTAACTGGCCTTATTAATAATCTACGCTTCTCTATTGTAATATACAAAGTCTTAAACCTACTAGGTAGCACTTAAGCCTTTACTACGGATATTTAATATCCGTAAATAGACTTAGACGTCTACTTTACGGACCGCCGCTACCGCTAGCAGCACCTATACTGACTAAGTTCCACCCGTAACCCCTATAGCAACTCCTGTATAAAAACATACCCCCATAGACGGACTAGCCAGAAGTACTTTGTGTGTAGTAAGGAAGGATATTAGTCTATAAGGTATACTTAGGAAGAATATAATAAGTCCAGGAAGAGACTTAATAGCTATATTAGCCAGTTTATTTTGGAATACAAAGGAGAGGAAGTAGAAGAGCCCCCTAATAAGTTAATAGAAGCCCTTATAATTAACTTTAACTTAGATACTTAGGAATAAGAGACCTTAGAGATATTCCTAACCACTTTTAGACCTTTTACGGACAGCTAAGCCTTTAATATTACGACTGTATTAGCCGACCGTTCCTTTATATACTTAGTTACGCCCAAAAACTATTCCATAAGTACCCCCGTTACGGACGTTATAGATCATAAGTAGGACCTATTTGCATATATTACTATAAAACGCTATACCCCTAAGGAATTCTACGGTGTTATAATTAATATAGGTACCTCTAAGAAGTCTACCGTAGGCTACGGATAATACCTTGTATATAGGACCACCATAAATAACAATACGGATATTAATATTACGCAAACTAGGGTTATAACCGTCCAATTTGGCATTAGCTTAACTGCATTAATTGGATTAGTAGTAGTTAAGACTCCAATTAGCCTAGTTAACTTCCACGTAGTAAAAGCGGATACCCCTTTCCTACTCTACCTTACAGATATAGATAGGTTATAGGTATACTATAATAACGTTACGGACACCCTAATTAGCCCTATAACTACCCCAAGAAGTAAGTATATTACCCTACTAATTATACAACGATTTAGACACCCGTTCCTTATATAGGGAGAGACCTTACGGACGTACATTTAGGAATTTTTTAACTACAACCCGTGCTACCTCACTAGTACAGAAATCCACCACCTACACTGCCGTTTCGGCCACCTGTTAGCTGAAAAGCTGTATAGAGTCCTTAAACGCTTTGGACATAACAACGTTAATAGGAAGGTAATTAACCACCTAACTAAATACTGCTCCTACTGCCAGAAATACGGACGTTCTCCAGGCCGATTTAAGTTCACCCTTTATAAGGATCTTAACTTTAACCACTTAGTATATATAAACATTATGTATATTAACGGTAGCCTAGTACTATATATAATTAATAAGGCAACCCGTTATTAAGCCGCCTATTAGTTATAAAATATATCTATAAAGTATACCTAGGATATTTTATAGACCTACTGGATCAATATATACGTTAGACCCTGTAGTATATTACCTACAACGCCGGTAGAAACTTTATTAGTAAGGAATTCTAGTAGTATACTACGGCCATAGCTATATTAACAAAAGCTGTTCTAGTTAAGGCGTATTAGTCTATTAGGCTTATTAAGCGAGCTTACCTAGCCTTATAGAGAGCTTATTAGATTATTATAGACGAATATAAGGACATCTAAAAGGAACTAGCTCTATAGATGGCCGTAAAAGCCGTTAATAACACCGCTAGCCCTAACGGACTAGTACCCACCCTCTTGGTCTACGGAGCCTACCTAAGGATAAGTAAACTGGATCCTTTTACCCCGTCTATTATGGAACGAGCAGCCGTAATATGGAAGGCAATAGCTGAGATAGTTAAGCTACGGGCCAAACAAACTATTAATAACGCCCTATACTACCGCAACGGACCTAATACAACCCCAGTATACAACCTCCCGCTTAACTCTAAAGTCCTTATATGGCGTAAAAGCGGCAATTAGAATAGACCTTATCGCCTACTGGCCGTAGAAAACGAGACGTGCTGCGTATAACTCCCTAGTGGGCTAACTAGCTTTAGAAGTACGTCCGTAAAACCCTACTTTCGGCCTAAAGATAACTATAACATTAAGCTAGATAAACTAGAAACACCCATTAAACCAGACAAACCGGAAGCACCCGCCGAACTAGATAAACTGGAAGTACCCCTGCCTTTAGACGAACTAGAAGTACCTATGCCTACTATAGAAGTCCCCTGTAAACCTACTAAACCCGCTAAACCTACCGTAAAACGTAGTTAAGGACGCCCCCGAAAGCACCCTATAACTAAGAACCCTATAACAGAGAATTACCTAATCTTTATAGGAATATCCGTAAGGCAATCTCCGCCTACAGATATATTAGTTCTAGTATAGGAAACCCCGTTTACGGACTTATAACGTAAAGAAATTAACAAACTACTTAAAAAGGGTGTCTTTGCGGTTATAACAGAAAGAGACGTTCCGTAAGGCGCCTGTATATTTAACTTACACTTTATTAATAAAATTAAGCACCCTAGTACTAACAAAGCTTTTAAAAAATTAAGGCTTATTATATAAGCCTATAACAACCAAGGAAAGGACTTAGTCCTTATACAATCGCCTATAATTTAACGAGTTAGTTAACAGATTATATTTACACTTATGCCTAGACTATAGTAAAGCAAACCTATAGCCCTTTACCTACGGGATATCTCGTAAGCCTATATGCAGTTTAATACCTACCTAAGTAGGGACATCTTTATACGGCTACCCCCTGAGCTTAACCTATAACTAGGAATAATTTTATAGGTTATAAAACCTCTTTACGGAGTACTAGAAGCTAGAAACCATTGGTTTAAGACGTACTACTAGCATTACGTTAGTAAACTTAAAATAGAATAGTTGACCTACGACTCCTGCCTCTTATATACCCCATTAAACGGCCTTAGTATTATTAGACTTTAAACTAATAATACCCTCTTCCTAGCAGACTAAACCTTTACAGACGCTAAAGAAACTAAACTATAAAAGGCAAAGTTCTTGGTAAAGCCGCAAGAGTAGTTAACTAAGTAGACTCTAATTAAGTTTAATAGAGGCTTAATTATATAAAAGGGCAACCTAATTAAGCTAACTTAGGAACGCTAAGTATAAAACCTAAAGCCCGTTATAGCAAAGCCTACGGACCTTACTAGTTCCCGCAGAGAGACCTATAAGACCGTAAATATAAAGGACTAATACGCTATATAGCGTGTAAGAGGCGCCTATATTACTATAGTCTATTAACCTAAATCTGCCTATGACCTGTCCTTTACGGCCTAGGCAGTAGACCTATAAGAAGAAAATATTAAGCAGCTTAATAAGCGCATCTAGTAGCAAATTAATAATGCAGTAAGGGGATTTACTTTTATACCACTAGACCTAAATTCCCTTAGCCTACTAGTATTTATAGATGCATCTTTTACTAATAATAAAGACCTATTATTACAAATCGGCTTTATAATTATACTTATGGACCGTAATTAGGACGTAAATATACTGCACTGGTCCTTAATTAAGTATAAATAAGTAACCCGAAGTATACTAGCTTCTAAACTATATATACTAGCCTATAGCTTTAATATAGCAGCCGCAATTAAATTAACGGTCTAGAAGACTCTATAACTAGAGTAGTTACCCCTGGTTTTATACACCAATTTAAAGTCCCTTTACAACTGCCTAGTTAAACTAGGTACGATATAAGAGAAGAGGCTTATAGTCGACCTAATATGCTTATATTAGGCCTATAAACAACGTGAGATTACAGAGGTTAAATGGATTAGTAGCGGAGATAACCTAGTAGACGCTATAACTAAGGCAAAGCCGTGTTAAGCTCTTAAAACCCTAATTAATATAAATAAGCTTAACCTAAAGGTTATAAAATGGGTAGAGCGAGACTAACAGAGTATTTATGGTTTAGTTACGGCCCGTTAGAAGGCCGTATAGTGCATTTACGGCCTATTAAAAGGCCGTATAGTTCATTTTACGGACCGTAAGCAGGACTTATGGCCAGCTTAGAGCACTATTTAGAAGGCAACCCAGAAGGCACCTTAGGAGGGATTTCCTATGTATTTTCTTATGTGTTTTATAGTTCTATTAAGACAATTACAGAGGCTATATATAAGTGGTTTTATTTTCTAAGTACCGCTAGTGTATAATTATAGCACCTATTGTACCAACCGCGTGCTTACGCGTTCGGTACGCCAAGTACGCGTTTACGCGTTTGGTGTACTAACCACCCGCTTATACGTCTAGTGCACTTCTAAAGCACTAACTAATTAGGGGGGAGGCGCATTAGTATATAGACTACGTAGTTTGCTTTATATAATTGACAGTTACCACCATCCTAAAGAGCATACGATATTATACGTATTTCGTGCCCCGGGATATGACTTACTTATACTATTAAATTAGTACGAATAGGTTATCTAAATAGGTCCTATTTTAAGATTAATAATCCCTCCTTTATAGGCTATTAGATCTCCTAAAATTATAATTAATAGGTAAAATTGTTTCTTCTATCTATAAGGTAATTCTATTCTCTTAACTACTGCTAGTAAGATATAGTTCCGCGTTACTCTACTATCTATTAGCGCTTTAAACTGCTAATCTTACTAATTAACTTTTAAATTTAGGTATTGTCCTTAAATTCCTTTAAGGGTCTAAGGCTCTATTACTAGCTCCCTCTAATTCTATAGGCCTCTACTTTTCCTAACTATTAGCTGCTTAATCCTATTATACTTAGCTTGCTCTTTAGCTAATACCTAGTTTACTTTTTATCTTTAATATACTATAAACACATATTCTTTAGGTATTCCCACTACTATTATCCGTCTAAGCATTCTTCCGTAAGGAATCTTCTTAGTTAAAGTATTAAGTTTCCTAACTTTTAAACTTCTATTAGATACCATCTATATATATATTTAGTATTCCTATACTATTACTTATCTAGCGCCTAATATATCCTTATAGGGTATTTCCAATTCTTTTCCTTCGGATTCTTATATATCTTATATATATTATCTACGCATGCGATCTATAATAGCGTATAGTATACTAGGTGCTTTAGGTTAACTCTTAACTTATTTTTATCTTTAAGTTTAAACCTTTATTATGCTAATCTAAATATTATAACTTCGTTCGCAGGTACTAAAATACGTCTCTTACTTCTCTAGTCCTCTAATTATTCCTCTAGATCTTTTAATATTATAATTAAGGCTCCTTTAATATAAGTTATAGCCTTCTCTATAATTAGGTAGTCTTGGATAACTCTTTTATCTAACTATATATAGAAATCTTTCTACTTATTATTATGTCGCTGTCTATACCACTTTTAGTATAGCTATTAGAGTATATACGGCTTATTTGTAAGGAAGTATCTTCTTATTACTACGTTATAATAGCCTTTTATATGTTATTCTTTGAACCTAGTAGGGATCCCTAGATCCTCTTCGTTTTCCAGTTTAGTAAGCTACTTAGCTCTTAGTATACCTACCTTAGGCCTATTAGTAATTCTTTATACTAGTGCTCTATCCCTTATATATCCTAATATACTAGATCTCTTATTTAGTTTCTATTCTTACTATATAATAATTCTTTACCTAAACTCTTTTATGGTTTCTTTTGGTTTGTGTTTTATAGATAAATCCTTAAAGTCTTCTTACTTCTTAATCTTAGTATTAATATTTCGATCCTATCGCTAAGCCTTACTTACAATTTCTTTAATAGTCCTTATTCTATTATTAAAATCTTGGTCCTATAGAATTTTTAATTCTAAGCTTGCTTCTATCTTAAGCTTCGCTCCAGCCTTAGTCTAACTAGGCTTACTTAGTGTTCTCATCTTGTCTTAAAAGTCTTAAATCTCACTTATCTCGTCTTAAGAGTCTTATGCCTTTAGGAAACTTCGTCCTAAGCTTATTTATATATTACTAAACTAAGCCATTACTCTGCTCTATTGGTTATCGTCCGTTATAGGTCCTTAAGCTTACCTTATCTTATCTTAAGAATCTTAGTCGTCTTATATCTTATCTTAAAAATCTTAAGCTTTTAGCCTTTTGCCTTTATTAAGTGCCGAAGTAGTTTACTACCCTACTTCTCTTGCGTCTCGCGAAGCGATAGATATCGTGTCTAGTAGGGTCTTAATCCCTACTAATAATCCCTATTCTATAGTGGAATTATCCTCTACCTTTAGTATAATATTTCTAAGGTCTATATACTCCTAGTAAGCCGCTTCCATTACCTTATTGTTATAAAATATTTCGCCTACGTTAAATTTATCGTCCTTAATGTCCGATCTGCGAACTAGTTTATTAGTTCCTCTATATTCTATAGGTTATAGCTCTTATAGCTAATAGCTTACGCCGTACTTAGCGTCTTTATAAATTTAGTATGCGTTATTATAATAAAACGCAAAACTTTTAATTAAATATTCTTTTGTTCCTCGTAGTATATTATTATCCCTCTATATATATATATCGTCTACTAGTCTTATTCCTTTTACTATATAGTAACTCTGCCTACTTCTATAGTCTCTAATATAGTAACCTTATTTTTTATAATTTATATAAGCTCCTTCTTTAAACTATTTTTCTTATTATAGAGTCCGCCTAAACGTCTTCTGCTATTAAAATCCCTAGTTCGGCCTCTACTCCTTAAACCTTTAATTACTTAATCCTTATCCTTTAGGTTTTTATAATTTCTTATTTTATCTTCTAGATTCTTTAGTACTACTTAGGTCTACTAGCTCTGCGCTATACTATAGTTTTTAACTTAGCTTTAGTCGTTATATACTCTACACCTTATATAACTATAGAACTCTATCCTAGCCTCTTTTAGCCTATTCCCTTTAGTAGATCTAATTATTAATTTTAATTACTTAATCTATTAGTTCCTATAGGGTTTCCGCATCTTCTATTAAAATAATTACGTCCTAGACTTTAGCCTTAAGTCCTTACTTATACTGTGCTATAAGCGCCTTATTATTTCACTCTACTTATATTGCTAACGTTTGGAACTACGTTATATACTTAATTGCTAAGGTTCGCTACGTAATATCTTAGAGTTTTCTTTCCGCTATAGTTACTGCCTTTAGGTCTCTAAATATCTATATAAGTCGTTTTGTAAACCCTTCCTAGCTTATAAATATAAACCGTACTTCTTAATTAGTAGTTATTATACCATTCGCTTATATTTCCGTAAGGTAAAGCTTAAACTATTTAAGTGCTCTTCCTAATAGAAATAGTCCCGTATAAGCTATTCAATCTATAGGTATTAGTAGCTTTACCCTTTCTTATATAACTTTAAAGTGCATTTACGTAAGAAATCCTTTAAGCTTTAACCTCTCTCCTAAGTATCTCTTAATTAATAGGAACTTAATCTTCGCTGCTCCTATCCCGTTAATCCTATTTTCTAATATTATATTATTTTCTATTAACTAGTTAACTATCTCTTATAGTTATCTAACCGTTATAGGTTGCTATAAGTTAGTGTCTACTATGCTAGTGTCATTACCTAACCTTAAAGTAGTTGCCGCCGTCTGTTACAGTGCTGCAATAAAGTAGACTAAATAACTACGTTATGGTATAAAGAGGAGAAGAAGGTGGAAAGGGGGTATTGTATATAAATAGTAGGGCCGGCCGCTAAGGTACTAGTGGTGGGCTAGCTAACAGTAGGAAATAGTACGAGACAGTATAAAACAGTATGCGTTAGGTCAGTGCCGTAATAGTACTCCTCTCCCCTAGATGGTTTGGTCCCTAAACCGAATAGATAACTCTAAAATAGGCAGTATTTGGGGTCGCCTATTTTTTACCGCAAAGATATTAGTTCCGCTTACCGCCCTTAACCAAGCTAATGGCGATTTTTTATGCCGGGCATGAAAAATCCTAATTAGTTAGTTTAGTGAGTAAGATTAGTAGAACTCTACACCGCCACCCAAATCGGTCCGCGTGGCGTTTCTTGGCAAGAATCTGGCTAATTAAATAACTTTAACCGCTGGTTAAAGTTCTATAACATCTTAACCACCACAAATTTTAATACGGTGGTTGGCTATAACCTTAGCGTGACTTTTCCTTATCTTATGCCCAGTCTGGGGGTCCTGGCTTCTTAGGGTATTGCTTATAGAAGCGCTGTACAGCCTATTTATAACCCTTTAGGTCTTCTTCTAGCTGCTAGGTTATGTCCTTATAATATTTCTATTTAATCTTATAAGTTAGGCCTTAGGGGTCTTCGTCGTATATATTAAGGATTTTCTTAAACTCCCATTTATCTTCTATATTGCTGTCGTTATCTCTCTCTACTACTCGTCCTTGTATATTGCGGCGCTCTACGGTATTAATATTTGCTTAGCTAGGGATCTCTTTAGCAGCCTAAAGGCGGACCTTGGATATATGGAAGGATTTATTTACTCGGATATGGTCCGGGAGGTTTACTATAACTACCCCTTGGTATACTACAAGTACGGGGTATGGGCTATCCCATTTATCGTCCCATTTCTTCTTAGGTTTGTTTATCTTTATATTTTCTAAGCTAACTATAACTATATTACCTTTATAGAATAACGCGCTCTTATCCCTACAGGTATTAGCATTGTTTTTATAGCGTTACTATAAAATCTAGGCTAGGGCCTTAAGCTATATTAATATCCGCTTAAAGCGGTTAGCCATAGAGTCTACGCAGAAGAACTCCTTCTTTACTTATGCTAATAGTATTAGTGGACGGGGGCTAGCAGGCTTAATTCTAAGGCGAGGGTTAAAGCTATAGTTTGCAAAAAACGGGGAGATGCCTATGCTCTTGTTAACTTGGTTATTTATAGCAAACTTAATAAGCAGTAGGTAGTTAACCTAGTCGTCCTATATAAAGCTAATAAAAGCATAGAGGTACTTATTTACGGCAGCGTTAATAATTTCAGTTTAGCCGTCTGTTTCTGGGTGCTAGGCTAAGCTTAGTCTTAAGGTTATTTTAAGGCGTTTACTTAGTCGTCGCCAGAAGTCGCTAATAAATTATATGCCGCGATTAGAGATAATCGTGCTTAGTGCACCGTGGAGCTTATATACGTTGTTAATAAAGCCGTTAACTAGCTCCCCTATTAAGAGTCCTATTACTAGAATAAGGTATCGCATTTTAATTAGGCGGTCCATAATAATAAGGATATATTCATATGCCTTGCCGTAGCGTTGGCATACTAGCAGCGTTATAATATAGTTAATCAAAATATCGGTCTATAGGCGAGTAGGTAGTTCTAGTGGCTTTAGGAAACCAGGCGGGGTAGAATAGGGGGTCTTAGTATAAAAGCATAGGGCACAGTCTTTAACGAAGGTAGCTATGAATTAGGAGATTCCTGGCCACTAGTATGTTTGGTTTAAGAGGTTAAGGGTCTTAACCCGGCTAGGGTAACTAGCGGGGCCGCTACTATAAGAGCGATAGATAACTTCTAGGCGGAGGTCTAGGGCGTCAAGGACGAAGAAATACTAGCGGAAGTAGATCTGTCCGTTAATAATACTATATTCTAACTTATTATAACAAAGTAATTTCCTAATCTTCTTTGGCTAATGGCGAGCTTTCCGATTACGTAGGGCCGCTACTATATCTCTTACGAGTTTGTTCTCCTGGTATCTTAACCAAATTAACTTATCTAGTAACTTTTTAGCTATTTTAGGGTCTAGAGTAGCTATAAACTTTATATCGTTAGAGTTACGGGACTTATATAGTAATTCTTCTAGGATTATAAGGTCAATTTTTTGGGGCGGTATAATAACTTAGGCTTAGTGGCGGAGGCGTTTATTATCGGCGTCCTTAGGCCTTATTCCTAGTAGCTGGCTTAGGGCATTAGGGAGCGTGGCTTTACTGCCAGGTCTATATATAATTATAAAGTTAAACTATAAAAGGAACTCTACCCATTAGACTTAGCATTAATTTAGCTACTTAGTAGTTATAAACGTCTATAGGTTCTTATAGTTGGTAATAATTTTAAACGGCTCCTTAGTCCCTTATAGCTTAGGACGCTATTCCTCTAAAGCCTTAATAATAGCTAAGAGTTCTTTGTCGTAGATTTTATAGTTATACTTTAGCGTAGAGTGCTTTACGGAGAAGAATGCGACCGGTCTTAATTTACCGTCGTTATTATACTGGGAAAGGACTCCGCCAGAAGCCTAATTCAATATATCTATCTCTACCACTATCTTCTTCGTATAGTTATAGTATGCTAGTACTAGTGCTGAGGTAAAGGCTCCCTTAAGGGCCTTAAATAATTTAGCTTATTCTGGCCCCTATAGCTATCTAATATCCTTCTTTAGGAGTTTTGTTATAGATATAGCGACGGCAGAGTAGCCTTAGATAAATTGTTAGTAGAAGTTCGCGAAGCCGAGAAATTGTTATAGTTCTTTAATTAATGTTGGGTCCTTCTATTTCTATAAGGCCTGTACCTTCTTAGGGTCTATAGTTATGCCATTAGTTAAGATAATTAAGCCTAGGTATTTCGTTTTAGTAGAGTAGAACTTAGACTTATTAATATTAATCTAAAGTCCAGCATTACTGAGCCTTTGGATAACTTTATTTATATACTTAGTGTGCTTGGTACGTGTTTTAGAAAAGACAAGGACGTTATTAAGGTAGGCAGTGCAGTAGTCGTTAAGGGCGTTATGTAAGATATAGTTAATATAGTTTTAGAATATAGTGGGTGCGTTATAGAGGCTGAATAGTATAACTAGTATCTTATAGAGTCCGAACCGGGTAATAAATACTATAAGCCACTTATAGCCCTCTATAATCCGGATTCGGTTAAACGCAGCAATTATATTAAGTTTAGTAAAGTACTTAGCACTATAAAGTGCGTTAAGTGTCTTATAAATTAGTGGCAGCGGGTACCAATTCTTAATAGTGACTGTGTTTAGGCCTTAGTAGTTATAGTAGATTCGTATACCGCCACCGGGCTTAGCTGCAAGGAGGAGTAGTACGGTAGCTAGTGAGGTTAATTTACGGATAAAACCCTTATCTAGCATCTTATTAATCCACTTTTTTATATACCTAAGTTTAGCAGGTAAGAGTGGTCTGTTTTTATAGTACGGGGCCTAGTTTCCGGGGATAATCTCAATTTTATGGTCCTATAGTTGGTGAGGGGGCAGCTTATCTATGTTCTTAGGGAGAAAGTGTTTAATATATTCGCAGAACTCCTTTAGTAAGCGTTATAAAATGTCTTTATAGGTTAATCCTAGTTTACATTTTAGGAATTTTTTAATATCAGTGTTAACTATCTTCCGGCATAGAGACTTAGGCTTAGTTTTTAGGTTTATTTTAAGGAAATTATGAAAATAAGGGGGTAGCGCTTTACGGGCTTCTTCTATTATATAGTCGCCCTCCACTAGCCGGCGGAAAGACTTTTCTAATAGGTTTAGTACTTCTATTAGGCCTATAGGCAGCTCTTTAAGCAGCTATCGGTGTTCTTCTTATTTAACTAGTTCTACCAGCTCCGCCATATAGATCCTTATTACCTTTACGCCTTTTTGTTTACAGAACTAGGTAAAATTAATGGCATAAGTGCATCTAATGTTGTCTAGTTTGGGTCGTATTTGGTTCTCTGGTGCTATAGCTAGGCTAGCGCGGCTTAGTTAGCCTTAGGGGGCGGAAATACGGCGGCGGCCCTATACGGTATGCGCGGGAGATAAATACAAGGTTAGGTGTTACGGGGGGGAGGTCTTAATTACTCTGGTTTCGGTCTTGGCTATAACGCCTTTAGCTATTATATACGCGGTCGTGTATGCATATAGCAAATAACTTAGAGTTAGGTGTCTTATTAGCTGGCCTAGGTTAAGC
Organism: Cenococcum geophilum 1.58; assembly: GCF_001692895.1. NCBI lineage: Eukaryota > Fungi > Ascomycota > Dothideomycetes > Gloniales > Gloniaceae > Cenococcum > Cenococcum geophilum. The sequence continues at coordinate 194,267 of NW_027137609.1, forward strand.
GGGTATATATAGGGGACTTATAGTTCTAGCGGTGTTTATATTCTTAGGGGCGGGGCAATATTTCTTAGGGGTAGGGCGGTGGTCCAGTCTTCCAGAATCTCTATTTTGTTTACTGTGTATATTAGCTTATTAGTATTAGGTACCTCTTTTACTATTAGCTAATAATATCTAAGCGTTGGCCGTGTAATACGTCTGTATAGTGCTACTCAGTTACAATTAGGGATGTGCTATAGGAGACAGTTATAGGTATAGTAGTTAGAGTTAAACTTAAGCCCTAGAACGGGGAAGTTTATGCTTAGGTTATGCTTTTTAAGCTAGGGCATTCTAAGAATTACTAGTGTTGAGGGTAATAACTTTATAACGTAGAAAAGCATAAATTCTGTATAGTGGCTAATTATCATTTTTGCTGTAAAGTAATGGGTAATAAAGCTAGATTGGAGTCCGTTAGCAAGGCGGAGTGGTTTTAGGACTAGGAGTCTTTTTATTATAATATTGTGCTTCTTTATAAGCGAGTCTTTGTCTACAAACACTAGTATTATACTACCACTATTAATAAGGCTTACTATTTTGATAAGAACTTCTAGGAGTGGGTTGCGTAGTAAGGAGAGGTAAGTCTGAATAAGGATAGAATTTCTATCGTTGTTTACTATTCTAAGGTTAAATAGTAACTAGCTTAGAATAAGGTCTAACTAATCTAGTAGTATAGATCTAATCCTTTTATCCTCCTCCCTGTATGGTTTTGACCCTTAGAGGCGACTTAATCTAAGGGTTAGCCTTTTAATGGCTGTGTTATAGGGCTTGGCTAGTAGCTGTAGTCTTAGCTAGTATATCCTAATATATCGGTCTCTAACGGTGTATATATGCTAAGGGGTACTTCGCCGATAATATAGCCGGTTTCGCGGTTGGTAATAATACGGAGTACTTATCCGTAGTTTATATACGGGACTATCGGCTAGGGCTGCGTTAGAGAAGGGAATTATAGGGGTAGGTTTCTATATCCGAACCTACGTCCTTATCCGCAGTTACCGCCTTAATTACCATCCCCTCTATTAAAGAATCCGCCGCGGCTAGGGGGGGGTTAGCGTAGTAGTATTAAAAGGGGATTTAAGTTTTGCTAGGGGTTATAAGCGTCTTTTTAGTAGCTAGGTTAACCACACGCTATATAAAGTCTGTTATTTATATAATGTCTTTAGACGTTATCGGGGAGGCTATTACTACCGCTGCCGAACTTAACGGCGTCTAGGTTTATTGGGTCGTTCTACAGTAATACGGGTCAATAGCCGCTAGCGGCACTTAGCTTAGCGGTATTTAACTTAGTATAGTAGGCATGGTTCTATAGGTTATAAGCGAATATATCTATCTGCTCGCTCTAGCCTTTATAGTTAGCATCGCCGATTTTATAGCTAAGGGTAAGGGCTAGGTCCTTTATCTTAGAGGAAATATTCTTTTTAAGTAAATCTACTTTTTATTCCTCAGTCTTGTTTGCTTTAATTATTAACTTATTAAGCTCTGCTTTTTAGGACCAGTAGTTACGCTCACCTTGGCTTAAGGTATCTAACTTATTTTTAGCCGCTTAGGTTATATCCATGGTCTTATAGTGTCCTCTTATATATATAAACATAGACTCTTAGTCAGAAAAGGTCCATTTACTTAGGTCGTTTAGGTATATATATAGCGTATTAAGGCTATATTTAACATAGTTATAAGCCTTATCTATTAGCATGTCTGATATATAGAGAATTTCGTCTATTAGGGTCTTAAAGCACTTTGCATCCCTTTAGAAAACGCCTTAGATTTTTATTTTCTATATTTTAAATTTTTCTTGCTTTTTAATTGGTAATCCCTTACTATTAAACGGGGTTAGATCTTTTGCTTTACGCTTTTTTTTACGGGGCTTAGTTAGAAGAGGGGAGCTAGTAGTAGGGTTCTTGTCGGTAATAGTCTTGGTAAGTGTAGTAATCTAAGAGCTTAGGTTTTGTATAGTCTCGGTATATACAAGGGCTTGCTGTTTGTATTGTTTAACCTATAGTTTAAGTATCTTAAGGGAGTTAATTCTATGTTAAGCTTTTTTAAGTTAGGATTTTATAGCTTAGCCTTCACTATAGACGGCTTAAAGGCCACTCTTAATACTAGTCAAGAAGGCTGCACATGTGGAGAGTTGCTGAAAGGTTCCTACCATATTAAGGTCCTTTAGGTATTCAGGACCGTTCCTAATCGCCCAGGCGATATTAGTATAGGAGGTGTCAAGGAGGCGGGCGAGCGCTTCGCGAGGGTTCGTTGGCGGGACGTCGTCTATATTATGGTCGCCCATTCTAGGAGATCTAGGTAAGGTAATCGGAATCTATAAGGCTGACTGTAATACTATGATTGCTAAGACTGTACTAAGGCTATGCTAAAACTGTGCTAAGATTGTCTAGGACTGTAGTACGGTGTTATCAGTCGCGCCAGGTCGCAATTATACTGGGAAAATAGAGACAGTGGACTGGGAAAAATAAAGATCGCGACGGGGTGCAATTAGAGATACCATAAACTGTTATAGTGCTGTAATAAAGTAGACTAAATAACTACGTTGTGGTATAAAGAGGAGAAGAAGGTAGAAAGGGGGTATTGTATATAAATAGTAGGGCCGGCCGCCAAGGTACTAGTGGTGGGCCAGCCAACAGTAGGAAATAGTACGAGATAGTATGAAACAGTATGCGTTAGGTCAGTGCCGTAATACTATTAATGGCGTTGTAGCTGGTGCTTTTAGTAGTATATTATTTAACTTTATTAATACTATAACCTTAGTAGTAAATATATAACGAAGCCTTATAGTAAAAACTACGGTAAACTTATTAATAGGCTAGGTATATAGGTAAACAAGAAGTTAATAATATAATAATAACTAGTAGAGTAGTTGCCTAATAGATTAACTCTAATTATATTCTAAGATTTACTACAAAGAAGAGAACTATCTAGGTAGGGACTGTGGTCCTTTAAATACATAACCGTACTCCTAAGAAATCCCCTTTATACGTAAGGTACGTGTTATACGTATTATACGTAAGTTCCCTTTATATACTACGTACACTATATACAATATTATATAACCTTAGTTACTATTCCTCGTTATATAGCTCTATTGGCTCCATCCTAGACTGTGCCTAAATTAACTAACTAGCTTCTTCCGACTCCTCTCTAAGTAGTTATAATATCGTACTTAAAGCGTTTATAATAACTATATTTAATTTATAAAGACCTATATATAATTTTATTAAGGTACTTAAATAGAGAGCCTAAATAGAGAGTTTATAAGTTATTTAAGGAACTTCTTATAGCCGCTTTATTTCGGCTAGCCGTTAATAGAGTAAGAAAATAGCTTAAAGCAATTAATAATTATTATATTAAGGAGAAAGTAAAGCAAAGGCTTTTAAGTCTTATAGTAATATTAGAGGGAGCTATAATAAGACCTTATCTAATTAGTAGTATTAACGCCTTTTATATAGTAATTATAGAAGTTAATAAATAGCGGAATCCTTAATACCTTAACTATATTACTGCTAAAGATTTTCTAAGTTATTATAGTATTGGTAAAGGTCTTTATAGGGCGTTATTATAGCCGCTTAACTAATTAAGATCCTGCGATATATAACGTTAGATACCTATTTTAAGTAATAGAGCCTTAGGTAATAAGCTTACCGTTAAGAACTATACTTATAAATAGCACTATATTTATATCTTTCTAGGCAAATTATATAACTATAAAGTCTTTAAAAAGCTCCCTATATAAAGAACTCTATAGTATTTAATTATTAAATACTAATTTAAGCTCTATAAGGGAGGAACTAATTTGCTTAATTAGAGCTCTATACTAAGCCTTAACTTTATTTAAAGCCTCCTCCTACTCCTTTTATTTTATTTTAGTAGTATATATAGTCCCTAACGCGCTAATTCTAACCTCTTAAAGCTAAGAGAGTAGCTTAACGCTTATAAATAAGTTATCAAGCCATATAATATATTTATTTAGTAAATAGAGTAGCTTGTTAGTAAGGTCGTCTCTTTATAATAGTAAGTTAAGTACTACTACCTACGTTTTAGAAAAGCCTTCCTCCTTTATATACACCTTATCCAGATTATACAGCCCTTTTTTATTACCTTTAGTGTAGAATATCTAGTTAAGAACGTAGCCTTAATTGCCTAACACCTATATTTTAAAGCCCTCTAGCGTTAGCTTAGTAGGAATATTAATAATTTCTAGGGCTTAGCTAGTAAACCATTTAATTATCTTATTAACGGTAAGGTATATACTAGGGGTATAGAACTTCCTATAGAGTATATATAGGTACTTACTATTAGCGACTTAGTCAATCGAGACATAAGCACGGCAAAAGGGTCGCGTAAGCCTGTACGATTGGATTGTCTATAAACGAGAATCTAAAGCTAAAGAAAGGAAAGAAGAAGAAGGGGAGCGCCGCTCGAAGCTATATACGATCTTCGCGTTATATAACCGCAATATACGGCAATCTGTGGCAACTTGCCGGTGCGTAGTTCTGCGTAGTTCTGCCAAGTTCTGCCAGTGCCGTAACATTACCCCCCCCTCTAAAAAAGCCTGCCGTTAGGCTTTGCCGCTAAAAGTCTTAGTAAGAGAATCTAACTAATTAGACAACTTTAACCGCCGGTCGAAGTTCCTAAACATCTTAACACCTCATATAACTAAGAAATTTCTAGGGCGTTTTTATCCTTATGTTCTTCTAGTAGCTTATCATCTTTATTATACTAGCATTCTATCCACTTATCTAGGTACTTTAGCGGTCTGGGTTTATTAGGGTAATAGCTATAGAACTCCTAAAGCTTATAGGGGCTACCTATAAAGTTCTATATAGGGTACTAAGTGGGGTCTAGGTTATATCCTTTCTAACTAATACAATACTTTAACGTTCCCTTTACAAGTTTACAGGCCAGTATTTCTTTAATTTCCCATTTATTATTATCGTTAACTTAAATTAGTAGGGGAGGTTCATTCTTTTGTCCGGGTAGTAGGTTATTTACAGCTTTCTATAGCTTATCCGGTAAGAAGATAGGGTAGACTTTAATTAAGTTTAGGAGCTTAACCTTATACAAGTTACCTACTTTATCAAAAATCTTATACAGTCCTACTATCTTATAATCCAGCTTACAGCTAGGCCGTTCTATCTTTTATTTCTTTATTATAACCCAGACCATATCACCTACAGTAAAGTCAGGCTTACGCCTATACTTATTTGCCTACTATTCTATTAACTTCTAGGCCTTTTCTAGGTTTATACGGGCTACTTTCTAGGCTTCTTCTAAGCGCTTAGCGTACTACTAGGCTTCCTTATAAGATAGTTTTTCGCGTACGGTCTAGGGCCCTTCTGGTCTTTCCCAGTCAAAGCTTATATAGGGTAGGTAACCCATTTCTAGTTAAATAGGGGCAAATCCGGTAGAGTTATAGGGTAGGGTCGTTTGGGCGTAGTTTATTAAGGGCAATAGTTTAGCCTAGTTATCCTAGAAGTAGTTAATAAAAGGCCGGAGTCTCTAGTCTAAGTATTAATTTATAATCTCTGTTTAACCGTCTGTCTAGGGGTAATATACCATAAAAAGCTTTAGCTTAATGCCTAGGATTTAGGTAAACTTATTCTAAAAGGCTAATATAAACTACGGCCCGTAATTGGATATAATAGTATCTGGTAGTCTATAAATTCGGTAGACATAGTGGATATACAGTTAGGCTGCCTCTTTAGCATCGATATTCTTATAATAGGGAATTAAGAACGGGCGCTTACCAAAGCGGTTAACTAGGATTATAACTATATCATATCCGTTACGGTCTAGAGGTAGCTTATAAAAGTCTATAGAGATATATTACTAGGGGCGGTCAGGTATTAGGAGGGGTTTTAATAATCCTAGGGTCTTATCTCGTGGGATTATAGACCTACGGCAGTCGTTGCAGTTCCGTATATAGCGGTCGATATCTATAACTATTCCGGGCCAGTAGTAGCGGTCACCAATAATCCTATAGGTCTTATTCTTTCTAGGGTAGGCCGTAGAGACCTAGGTATATGCTTTAGCAATAAGCTAAGTCCGTAAGTTCTATTCCTTTACCACTACTAGCCGTTCCTAATACTTAAGTAATCCATTTTCAAGGGACTATAGGCTGGTAACGTTCTTTGCCTTTTTATAGTACTCCTATAGAGAAGGGGCCGTACGGTTTATCTATAGTAATTCGTTAATTAAGTTAAGTCCTAAAGGGTTAATAGGATACATCTCGGCGCCTAAGGAGTCTATATTTAGTTCTACCTATATCTAGGGGTTAAGGTACTCTAGTTATAGTAGCGTCTAGGTCCATAATAAGATCTTTATAGCCGTATAGTCACCTAGGTCTTATTTACGCCTAGTAAGAGCATCCGCACGGTTCGTAGCGCCTGGTCTATATATAATTAAGAAGTTAAACTAAGATAGGACATCCGCTTAGCGTGCCTACTAGGCCACAAGGGCCTTAGTTATTATAAAGTATTCTAGGGCCTTATAATCTAACACTACTTTAATAGGTTTAGGGGTCCCCTCTAGCTATATACGCCAGTGCTAAAAGCTAGAGATAATAGCCAGCATTTCTTTATTATGGATATAGTAGTTTAGTTTAGCATCTATTATAGTCTTTAAATAGTATATAATAGGGTGCTATTCTCCGTCCGGTTGCTTTTGGGAAAAAACACTAGCTATCGCGCTATCTAAGGCATCAGTTTCTAGCATTAAGGGCCATTCTAGGTTAAAGTAGGCAAGTAGGGGGGTTAATACTAGCCGTTTTTTAAGCTCATTAAAGGCCTGCATATATATAGCGTTAAAGTAAAAGGGCTAGTCTTTCCTAGTAAGGCGGTTAAGAGGCTAGGCGATCCTGCTATAGTTCTTAATAAAGCGTTAGTAGAAGTTATAGAAACCTAAAAATAATTACACCCCCTTTACGGTCCGTGGGGGCGTCTACTAGTTAATTATAGTCGTTTTCTCTAGGTTGGCCTTAATTCTGTTTATGCTAATAATAAAACCTAGGTACTTTATACGCTTAACACTAAATTCTAACTTCTTAATATTGGCCTAGAGGCCAGCTTCGCGGAGCCATTATAGGACTTTATAGACGTGCTCCTCGTATTCCAGTTCGTTCTCTAAGTAAATTATAATATTATCTAGATAGGCCGTATAGAAGTCATTAAGGTAGTTAAAGAGTATATTATTTATATACCGCTGGTACGTAGCTAGTCTGTTAGTTAGTCTAAAAGGAAGTACCTTATATTTATACGTCCTGTAACGGGTCTAGAATATAGTAAGATCCTTAAACCTAGGGTCTATCCTAATTCGGTAAAAGGCCTAGCGGATATTAAGCTTTATAAAAACCTTAGCTCTACTTATTTAGGTAAGAGTCTTATTAAGTAAGGGTAGTGGGTAGCGGTCCTTGCGGGTTATATTATTTAGCTTATAGTAGTCAATGCAGAAGCACAGTCCTCTATTTGGCTTTTTAACAAAGAGAATAAGTAAGTTAAAAAGGGCTTAGCTAGGCTCGATAAAGCCCTTATTTAGGTTATTAATAAGGTACTACTTTATAGCCTATAATTTAGCAATAGACTATGGGTAGAGAGGGCTAAAGCTAAGGGTGCTTCCCTTATCTTGCTTAATCTCGATCTTATAGTTATATAGTTAGTAGGGTGGAAGTATATTAGACGCTACCTTAGAGAATATATTCTTGAATTTCCGGTATCAATCGGGCAGTTTTTACTCCACTAGTTCTTTATCCGTAAGCCCGCTTTCCTATCCACTAAGCTTACTTTCCTTTTCCTTAATTATTTAGTTAATTTTATATAGGCTAGTCGTAAAGGCAACGGTATTAGGCTAAACTAGGTTCCAGTAGAATCCTACAGCGCCAATATAGTAGATATTAACTGGTGGGAGGTCCGTAGGTTTCTTTAGCGTCCGTTAGGCTGTAGTTTATGGTATAAGGTTTATAGTCTTCCTTAGCTTACGTTCTATTTTCTGTAAGTTGTCCTTCCTATCTATTAGTTTAGTATAGCGTCCGATATCTTTGGCTTTCCTTTATAGCTTTATAGGGTTCTCTATAGGGAACTTAGCTAGGTCACTACCGACTTCCTAGGTCTCTAGTGCGGGTGGCGTAATATAGGTAGTCTAAGGGCGGCGTAGTATACGGATCCGTTGCGGGTTAAGCTATACGTCCTTCTTAAAGGCCTAGTCTCTGCGCATAGCATCGGCCTAGTAAATGGTATTAATCTAGGGCCGTATAAGGTTTTCTATTATAATACTGATTTCTTTTATAAAGGAAGGGGTTAGGGGTAGAGTTTTAGGCTAGATAAGCCGTCTACTCTATACTTTAAGCTATAAGCCTAAATAGGCTAGCTATTTTCTTCTTAAGATTATATTGTGGCTTTCTAAGTCCGTAATAAGAAAGGGGATATTATACTACCTTCGTCCGTTAACGCGGAGGTAGATCCGCAAGATAGTTATAATAGGTAGCCCTATCCGTCCGTTATAACCGCGAATAGGGATTAGTTTAGGCAGTTCTTTAAGGGGTNNNTTTAAAAANTCAGCCAGTTTTACAGCGNANTTTATNTNAATTAAGGTAAAGGCATTTACTCCTAAGTTAGCTAAAGCAGAGGTTAAAACTTAATATCTATTACGAAATAAAGTATAAGGGATAGTGTAGCTTCTTCCACTAACTAGCTAACCTAGATTAATATATAATATATCAATCCCTTTTAACCCTAGAGAGGAGTCTTCCTCTAGGGTTCCTCTTTTTTTAGCTCTATACTATCCTCCTGAATTAACAGGACCTTATTTATCCTTACCTTTATTAGGCAGTTCCTTATAGGGTAGCCTATTTAACCGCACGAGAAGCAAGCTCCTTAATTGCTAAGGGCCTATATATAGGGGTCGCTATATATAGGCCGGGTATACACTAGGCCCGTAGTAGGGGTAGCTGCGCGGCCAGCTGCCGGGTTAGCTGTAGGAGTTGCCGATTATGCTAAAGCACTATAGGCCGTACTCGTAGTACTTGCGGCCTAGTTTACAAGGTTTTTAGTTTTTAGCTAGTTAACACGTGCCTTAATTTAACGGAGGCCTTAGTCAATAGCTAGGCAATAGTCCGTAAGTTCCTTTAACGTCTATACCGTAGTATAAGCTAGTAATACGGCCCGCTGTAGGTCTAGGGTAAGCTTATCGAAGAGGTCTAGCAGTAGGTCTTTCTAGGGGATCTAGGCCTATCCGGCTAGGTATAAAAAGCGGGTTTAGAAGGCTAAAAAGGTCTCTGTTATTTTTATATTTAGGCTTTTATAGCTAAGGCGGGCATTCTATACTTTAAAAGGGTCTTTATAAATAGAAGATAAGTGTTTAATTATTTCTTCTTTAGAGATAAAGGGGTCTGTTAAGTCTTCCGTATATCGCGGGCGTAAATACGTTTAGGCGTCTCCGCTAGTACGGCCGAAGACGTAGGCCATTCTAGCTTGGGCGTTAGGGAAGTGGTCTATATTAACTTTAAGCTTATCCCGTAATTAAAGCTTCTAATTATTAAATATAGGGTCGGTTCCGTCTATAAGTAGTAGGGGGTCCGCAACCTTTATTAACCGCTTCGGTGCTATATAGGCCTTAATAGATCTACTAAGGCGCTAGGATAGGGCCTAAAGGACTATAGTAAGTCTTTAGTTGTCTAATAATGACTTATTATTAGATATAGGGGTATCTCTAGCTTTAAGCAGCTCTCGCAATTATTTAATTTCGGTATTAGTAGCCGTAAGCTCCGCCTAGGGGGTTAAAACGTTAATTATTTCTTCGTCTGAAGTATTTAAGGGTCCTATAGCTGCTTTACCTACTACTGTAGTTCGTGGTATGGTGGTAAGGGTATTAGGTAATTCTGGGTAATTTCTTTAGGGGTTCTAGTCTGTGTATATCTTATGGGTCCTTTCCTTAGGGTTCTGTTCTTTTCTTTTAGGTCCTGTCCTTGTGGTCCTAGTAATATCCTTAGGGTCCTATTCTATGTTCTTGTAGATATATTTAAGTTCCTTCTTAGGAAGAAAGAGTAGAGTAAGCTTTAGATAATATTAGCGACTTAGTTAATCGAGATATAAGTACGGCAAAAGGGTCGCGCAAGCCTATACAATTGGATTATCTATAAACGAGAATCTAAAGCTAAAGAAAGGAAAGGAGAAGAAGGGGAGCGCCGCTCAAAGCTATATACGATCTTCGCGTCACGTAACCGCAATACGCGGCAATTTGTGGCAACTTGCCGGTGCGTAGTTCTGCGTAGTTCTGCTAAGTTCTGCCAGTGCCGTAACACTTACTAAGGTCCTAAATCCTTTTAAAAGTGTTCTAGAAAGCTTTATTATTATCTTCTTATAGTTTAGTATAGTAGAAGTAATGGTTAATTTACTAAAATCTCTTTAGTTTAATAAAGTTCTAAATAATATATATTAAGCTATAACTAAAGTCTTTATACTAATACTCCTTAATACTACTTTCTACATATAGCCCTATATAAATTAGTACCGCTAAGTATATATATAGCTCTGCCCTTAATATTAGCTTCTACTTCTACGGGTATCCCTTTAGAGTTTTATTCTCTAAAGTTTAGTAAAGCTCTATATTCCTATTTATATACTATATAAGTTAATCTATAATTTTATCTATAAAGAATAGCTTAAATAGCTGCAGAGGGTTGCTATAATCGATATTAAAAAAGATTTAGTTTGCTATAGGTATTTTTATTCTTAATAGGAAGAGGTTTAAAATTAGGTAAGGGCTAGGGTTTAGGAGGTTTTTAAAACTTCTAAGACGCGCGTTTTAGGTATTAGGTATAAGAAATAAAGTCTATATTATTACTTGCATAATTACGCACTATAATTATAGTATATTAATTAATAGAGTTATATATTTATAATTTAACGTAAAGAAGTTCAATATTCTTAATCACGCGCACAGGCTATATTTTATATTAATAGTATGTCCACAGTTACGTTTGTATGGCTGATTCAGCGGCTGAGTCACGATTACCCAGGCGAGGAGGCCCGTGCGTTTAGCTACTGTGGATATTACCCTATATCTACAGTCGATTTTTAATCGCCAGCGACACCGCGCTCTTAATACCTGTTGAGCGCTATGCGTAGAGCCTGCTAAGCGCTTTCTACTCGTACTAAAATGGTAAGAATCGGCCGTGGGTTAATGGAGATATTCGCGTTTTAAGTTGCGCGCCGCTATTGTATAAGCACCCTAAAGCACCCCATTAAACTTATATTGTACCAAAATAAGCCCCTAGGGGGCTATAGATGAAGGCTATAATAGGACCCCTTAGTATCTTATTAGAAGTTAGATATAGATAATATATATAACTATTTTAAAGCTTTTTTACCCGCTTAAAGCCGTTTATAAAGCTAATCCAGCGAGTACTGTATCTATTCTTACCGTAAATTAACCTACCATATAGCCACTTCCTCGCTAACCTTCTGGGCCTACGCGACCTACTTAATCTCCTTAATAACCTTAAGCTATAGGGAGTACTATTAGACCTCCTTCTGCTGACTGGCCCGCTATTTACTACCCTATTTAGAATCTAGCGCTGCTATAGAGGGGTTACCTCCTAGCCCTTTGGTCCACTTACGCTAAAGGGCCCGTATAAAGTTTACCGCGCGGCTTATATAGTATATAGGTGGAGACTCGGACCTTAGCTCTAGCTAGGACTATAGCTCTAGCTACGGCTACGGCTACAGCTGCGGCTGCGGCGGCGGTGGCGGCGAAGCTATACGGGAAGGAGAGCCTGTAGCGCTTGCCCGGGCGGACGTATATCTACTAGATCCCGTAATAGATAAAGCTAGAGGGGCTACTTTTATAGGCGGACGCGGGGGGTTAGTAGACTGGCCCTAAGGCTATATAGCTGCTGCCGCTGCTACTGCCGCAGCTACAGCTAAAGGGGCTTTTAGTTAAAATGTAAGGCCGCCGGACGTTAGTAATTAAAGCTATAAGGATTAGGCCCGCTAGGACTTATTTAGATAGTCTAATAAGCCCTTAACCTTATTAGCTGTCTGCTTATTTTCGGCACGTAGAGCCTTTAGTTAGTTAGTAAGAAGTAGTATAGCCTAGTAGAGAATTAACAGCTAGTTTAGGCTTCCCTTTTCTTTCTATAGGTAGGGCTCCAGCTCCTATATAAAGGCTTTATACGCCTTATACTAAAAAACAGGGTGGCTCTATACTAGATAGCTTGGGAATATCTTATAAAGGGCTACTAAGTCCTATAGAATAACCTTACAGAGGTAAAAGAAAAGGTTTGTAACCCCTATAGTAGTAAGGTTATTAATCTAGTATAGCTATAGGCTAAAACGGCCCTTCTATTTATCTAGTTTGGGCTATATTATTAATAGCAGTATATTAGGCGGCGTAATACCTATATAGCGGATTTTAAAGCAGCCTATCTATAAGGGGTATCCTACTATTAACCTTATAAACTCTTGCGGGAGAGAGTTTAAGTAATAGCCTACTATCTGCTCTTAGTTTTACCTCCTAGCGCGCTAAATCTAGTCCTTACTAACCCCCTTTAGCTCCGCTGTCTTAGCGCTAGCGCTTTACCTAATATATATCTTCTTCTCTAAGAAGACGCTAATATATTAAAAGGCCTTTGCGACCTAATCTTGCTATAAGTTATATAAAAGGGCTGCCTTATAGTTCCTTATACTACTCTTAATTAGGCGTATATTATATTATACTAAGCGCCTACTAAAATCCGGAAACGGCTCCGTACTAAGATCTTAGTAGTATAGAAGATAGAAAGCTAGCCCACTAAGTATATAAATAAGTAGCTTTCTGTTTTATAGGGCCCTAATAGTCTTAAGGCGGCCATACTGGTTCTACTTACCTACGCGTATAGTAAATATTAAGGGCATATAGCGCGTAGGGCCTTTGCCCTTAAACTTAAAGGTAAATAGATCTAAGATCTTGGTGGAGCGTCTATCGCCGCCGTAAGTAAGCATATAGTGGCCTAGTAGGATATTAATAAGCGTATAGAAGTAGCACTCTAGCGATAAGGCGGCGCCCCTAGCCTAGAGCTTATGGTAGACGTTTTAAAACTTATCCTTAGTATAGCTGTTAAAAAGGGTATCTCTACCCTTGTTAATAAACTACTCTTTCTCGCGCTACGCATCCCTCCGCTATAGCGTCTTTAGGTACTCTTTAATGCTATCCTCCTACGGAGACAGGTGGCTGTTTATTTCTATAGCTTTCTACATTTAATAGAGGTCTGTTAAAGTGGTAATATAGCCGCGAACTAACTGCTATAAGAGCCGCGTCTCCTCTTAGGGTACGTTAATATTGGCTTTACAGCTCTTCCCTTTTAAGGGCTGGCCTATAACCTCCTTAACAAGGAAGAAAAGTAGCTTATCCTCTATAACGGTATTACTGTTATAGTACTGCTTCTATTTATAGAAGGCCTAGAGCTAAATAACACGTTAGCCATAAGGCGTAATGCTTTTAGTAGAAGGGGGGAACTATACCCTTCTTACCTTAAACTCTTTCTGCTTTAGGTTATACGCTAAAGATATATTCTTAGGCCTAGCGTTACGCGTAAGGGTAAGGATATACTATACGTTAGCGCGTAATTCGGCATTATTAGCGATATTAATCTCTACGCGGCTGGTTAGCGCTATCTTGTATAGTAGGTATAATAGTAAACATACTGCCACGATTAAGGATCACGCAGGGAGGACTTTTCTATATATATTTGGGCCCTAATGGCCCTAATTACCCTATAGTCGGCGTTAATCAGCGGCTTAATTAGCAGGCGGCCCTTAATACGCGTATATCTACAGCTTGGCGCTAGTGGCGCTGTAGATATACGCGAATATCCTATAGGTAGCTAGCTAAATATATAACTTTTTCGCTAACCAATAATTAGCTAAGCCTCGAATACTAATAGTATGTCCATAGTTACGTTTATATAGCTAATTTAGCAGCTAAGTCATAATTACGTAGGCGAGGAGGCCCGTGCGTTTAGCTACTATGGATATTACCCTATATCTATAGTCGATTTTTAATCGCCAGCGACACCGCGCTCTTAATACCTGTCGAGCGCTATGTATAGAGCCTGCTAAGCGCTTTTTACTCGTACTAAAATGGTAAGAATCGGCCGTGGGTTAATAGAGATATTCGCGTTTTAAGTTGCGCGCCGCTATTGTATAAGCACCCTAAAGCACCCTATTAAACTTATATCGCACTAAAATGAGCCCCTAGGGGGCTATAGATGAAGGCTATAATAGGACCCCTTAGTATCTTATTAGAAGTCAGATATAGATAATATATATAACTATTTTAAAGCTTTTCTACCCGCTTAAAGCCGTTTACAAAGCTAATCTAGCGAGCACTGTATCTACTCCTACTGTAAATTAACCTACTATATAGCCACTTCCTCACTAACTTTCTAGGCCTACGCGACCTACTTAATCTCCTTAATAACCTCAAGCTATAGGGAGTATTATTAGACCTCCTTCTACCGACCAGCCCGCTATTTACTGCCCTATTTAGAATCTAGCGCTGCTACAGAGGGGTTACCTCTTAGCCCTTCGGTCTACTTACGCTAAAGGGCCTATATAAAGTTTACCGCGCGGCTTATATAGTATATAGGTGGAGACTTAAACCTTAGCTCTAGCTAGGACTATAGCTCTAGCTACGGCTACGGCTATAGCTATGGCTACGGCAGCGGTGGCGGCGAAGCTATATAGAAAGGAGAGCCTATAGCGCTTGCCCGGGCGGACGTATATTTACTAAATCCCGTAATAGATAAAGCTAAAGGGGCCGCTTCTATAGGCGGACGCGGGGGGTTAGTAGACTGGCCCTAAGGCCATATAGCTGCTGCCGCTGCTACTACCGCAGCTGCAGCTAAAGGGGCTTTTAGTTAAAATATAAGGCCGCTGGATGTTAGTAATTAAAGCTGCGAGGACTAGGCCCGCTGGGACTTATCTAGATAGTTTAATAAGCCCTTAATCCTGTTAGCTGTCTGCTTATTTTCGGCATATAGAGCCTTTAGTTAGTTAGTAAGGAGTAGTATAGCCTAGTAGAGAATTAACAGCTAGTTTAGGCTCCCCTTTTCTTTCTATAGGTAGGGCTTCAGCTCCTATATAAAGGCTTTATACGCCTTATACTAAAAAATAGGGTGGCTTTATACTAGATAGCTTAGGAATATCTTATAAAGGGCTACTAAGTCCTATAGAATAACCTTACGGAGGTAAAAGAAAAGGTTCGTAACCTCTATAGCGGTAAGGTTATTAATCTAGTATAGCTATAGGCTAAAACGGCCCTTCTATTTATCCAGTTTGGGCTATATTATTAATAGCAGTATATTAGGCGGCGTAATACCTATATAGCGGATTTTAAAGCAGCCTATCTATAAGGGGTATTCTATTATTAACCTTATAAACTCTTATAGGAGAGAGTTTAAGTAACAGCCTACTATCTGCTTTTGGTTTTACCTCCTAGCGCGCCAAATCTAGTCCTTACTAACCCCCTTTAGCTCCGCTGTCTTAGCGCTAGCGCTTTACCTAATATATATCTTCTTCTTTAAGAAGACGCTAATATATTAAAAGGCCTTTATAACCTAATCTTGCTATAAGTTATATAAAAGGGCTGCCTTACGGTTCCTTATACTACTTTTAATTAGGCGTATATTATACTATACTAAGCGCTTACTAAAATTCAAAAACGGCTCCGTATTAAGATCCTAGTAGTATAGAAGATAGAAAGCTAGCCTACTAAGTATATAAATAAGCGGCTTTCTGTTCCGTAGGGCCCTAATAGTCTTAAGGCGGCTATACTAGTTTTACTTACCTGCGCGTATAGTAAATATTAAGGGCATATAGCGCGTAGGGCCTTTGCCCTTAAACTTAAAGGTAAATAGATCTAAGATCTCGGCGAAGCGTCTATTGCCGCCGCGAGTAAGCATATAGTGGCCTAGCAGGATATTAACAAGCGTATGGAAGTAGCACTCTAGCAATAAGGCGGCGCCCCTAGTCTAGAGCTTACGGCAGACGTTTTAAAACTCGTCCTTGGTATAGCCGTTAAAAAGGGTATCTCTACCCTTATTAGCGAACTACTCTTTCTCGCGCTGCGCGTCCCTCCGCTATAGCGTCTTTAGGTACTCCCTAACGCTATCCTCCTACGGAGACGGGTGGCTATTTATTTTTATGGCTTTCTATATCTAATAGAGGTCCATTAAAGTGGTAATATAGCCGTAAACTAACCGCCACGAGAGCCGCGTTTTCTCTTAGGGTATATTAATATCGGCTTTACGGCTCTTCCCTTTTAAGGGCTGGCCCACAACCTCCTTAATAAGGAAGAGAAGTAGCTTATCCTCTATAACGGTATCGCTATTATAGTACTGCTTTTATTTATAGAAGGCCTAGAGCCAAATAACACGTTAGCCGTAAGGCGTAATGCTTTTAGTAGAAGGGGGGAACTATACCCTTTTTACCTTAAACTCTTTCTACTTTAGGTTATACGCTAAAGATATATTCTTAGGCCTAGNGTTANNNNTAAGGGTAAGGACATACTNCNCGTTAGCGNGTAATTNGGNATTATTAGCNATATTAATCTCTACGCGGCTAGTTAGCGCTATCTTATATAGTAGGTATAATAGTAGACATACTGCCGCGATCAAGGATTACGTAGGGAGGACTTTTCTATATATATTTGGGCCCTAATAGCCCTAATTACCCTATAGTCGGCGTTAATCAGCGGCTTAATTAGCAGGCGGCCCTTAATACGCGTATATCTATAGCTTGGCGCTAGTGGCGCTATGGATATACGCGAATATCCTATAGGTAGCTAGCTGAACACGTGACTTTTTTGCTAACCGACGATCAGCTAAGCCTTAAATACTAATAGTATGTCTATAGTTACGTTTATATAGCTAATTTAGCGGCTGAGTTACGATTACGCAGGCGAGGAGGCCCGTGCGTTTAGCTATTATAGATATTACCCTATATCTACAGTCGATTTTTAATCGCCAGCGATACCGCGCTCTTAATACCTGTTAAGCGCTATACGTAGAGCCTGCTAAGCGCTTTCTACTTATACTAAAATGGTAAGAATCGGCCGTGGGTTAATGGAGATATTCGCGTTTTAAGTTGCGCGCCGCTATTGTATAAGCACCCTAAAGCACCCCATTAAACTTATATCGCACTAAAATAAGCCCCTAGGGGGCTATAGACGAAGGCTATAATAGGACCCCTTAGTATCTTATTAGAAGTCAGATATAGATAATATATATAACTATTTTAAAGCTTTTCTACCCGCTTAAAGCCGTTTATAAAGCTAATCTAGCAAGCACTGCATCTACTCCTACTATAGATTAACCTACTATATAGCTACTTCCTCGCTAACCTTCTGGGCCTATATAACCTACTTAATCTCCTTAATAACCTTAAGCTATAGGGAGTACTATTAGACCTCCTTCTGCCGACTAGCCCGCTATCTACTACCCTATTTAAAATCTAGTGCTACTATAAAGGGGTTACCTTCTAGCCTTTCGGTTTACTTACGCTAAAGGGCCTATATGGAGTTTACCGCGCGGCTTATATAGTATATAGGTGGAGACTTAGACCTTAGCTTTAGCTAGGACTACGGCTCTAGCTATAGCTACGGCTATAGTTACGGCTATGGCGGCGGTGGCGGCGAAGCTATACGGGAAGGAGAGCCTATAATGCTTGCCTGGGCGGACGTATATCTACTAGATCCCGTAATAGATAAAGCTAAAGGGGCTGCTTCTATAGGCGGACGCGGGGGGTTAGTAGACTGGCCCTAAGGCTATATAGCTACTACCACTGCTACTACCGCAGCTGCAGCTAAAGGGGCTTTTAGTTAAAATGTAAGGCCGCTGGACGTTAGTAATTAAAGCTATAAGGACTAAACCCGCTAGGACTTATCTAGATAGTCTAATAAGCCCTTAACCTTATTAGCTATCTACTTATTTTTAGCACGTAAAGCCTTTAGTTAGTTAATAAGGAGTAGTATAGCCTAGTAGAGAATTAACAGCTAGTTTAGGCTCCCCTTTTTTTTCTATAGGTAGGGCTCCAGCTCCTATGCGAAGGCTTTATACGCCTTATACTAAAAAACAGGGTGGCTCTATATTAGATAGCTTGGGAATATCTTATAAAGGGCTATTAAGTCTTATAGAATAACCTTATAAAGGTAAAAGAAAAGGTTTGTAACCTTTATAGCGGTAAGGTTATTAATCTAGTATAGCTATAGGCTAAAACGGCCCTTCCATTTATCCAGTTTGGGCTATATTATTAATAGTAGTATATTAGGCGGCGTAATACCTATACAGCGGATTTCGAAGCAGCCTATCTATAAGGGGTATTCTATTATTAACCTTATAAACTCTTATAGGAGAGAGTTTAAGTAACAGCCTACTATCTACTCTTGGTTTTACCTCCTAGCGCGCCAAATCTAGTCCTTACTAACCCCCTTTAGCTCCGCTATCTTAGCGCTAGCGCTTTACCTAATATATATCTTCTTCTCTAAGAAGACGCTAATATATTAAAAGGCCTTTACAACCTAATCTTACTACAAGTTATATAAGAGGGCCGCCTCGCGGTTTCTTATACTACTCTTAATTAGGTGTATATTATACTATACTAAGCGCCTACTAAAATCCGGAAACGGCTTTATACTAAGATCCTAGTAGTATAGAAGATAGAAAGCTAGCCCACTAAGTATATAAACAAGCGGCTTCCTATTCCGTAGGGCCCTAATAGTCTTAAGGCGGCTATACTGGTTCTACTTACCTACGCGTATAGTAAATATTAAGGGCATATAGCGCGTAGGGCCTTTACCCTTAAACTTAAAGGTAAATAGATCCGAGATCTCGGTAAAGCGTCTATTGCCGCCGTAAGTAAGTATATAGTGGCCTAGCAGGATATTAATAAGCGTGCGGAAGTAGCACTCTAGCGATAAGGCGGCGCCCCTAGCCTAGAGCTTACGGCAGACGTTTTAAAACTTGTCCTTGGTATAGCCGTTAAAAAGGGTGTCTCTACCCTTATTAGCGAACTGCTCTTTCTCGCGCTACGCGTCCCTCCGCTATAGCGTCTTTAGGTACTCCCTAACGCTATCCTCCCGCGGAGATAGGTGGCTGTTTATTTCTATAGCTTTCTATATCTAATAGAGGTCCGTTAAAGCAGTAATATAGCCGTAAACTAACCGCCACGAGAGCCGCGTCTCCTCTTAGGGTATGTTAATATCGGCTTTACAGCTCTTCCCTTTTAAGGGCTGGCCCATAACCTCCTTAATAAGGAAGAGAAGTAGCTTATTCTCTATAACGGTATTGCTGTTATAGTACTGCTTTCGTTTATAGAAGGCCTAAAGCCAAACAACACGTTAGCTGTAAGGCGTAATGCTTTTAGTAGAAGGGGGGAACTATACCCTTCTTACCTTAAACTCTTTCTGCTTTAGGTTATATGCTAAAGATGTGTTCTTAGGCCTAGCGTTACGCGTAAGGGTAAGGACATACTACACGTTAGCGCGTAATTCGGTATTATTAGCGATATTAATCTCTACGCGGCTGGTCAGCGCCATCTTATATAGTAGGTATAATAGCAGACATGCTACCGCGATCAAGGATCACGCAGGGAGGACTTTTCTATATATATTTGGGCCCTAATGGCCCTAATTACCCCATAGTCGGCGTCGATCAGCGGCTCGATTAGCAGGCGGCCCTTAATACGCGTATGTCCACAGCTTGGCGCTAGTGGCGCTGTGGACATACGCGAATATCCTGCAGGTGGCTAGCTGAACACGTGACTTTTTCGCTGACCGACGATCAGCCGAGCCTCGAATACCACCATATCCATTATCCAGAAAGACGAACACTGCATTTCCCTCACCACTACCCAGCCTCCCAAGTCACTGCAGCCGGATCACAGGTCCAAGCGTTCTGTATGGCTTTTCTTGCCCCACTCTTTAATGCGGCCACAGCCTGATTTTCGGTCTTCCCATTTTATAAGCATGGAAAGAAGAAGGCTAATGCTGTAGCTTAATAAATAGAGGCTGGCAGCAGGGATACATTTTGTTACTAGTAGCCTGCCAAAGCAGGACCATATCGTCGATCCTTTGGAAAAGATGGGTGAAGCCGTCCTTGCATATCTACCCAGACGTGTTATTTTTAGGTAAAAAAATGGCCCAATAAGCAGGCACTTCTGCAAGCTGTGTACGCTAGTCCGACCCCAACTGCTGCAAAGCCTCCGTTCTAACTGATTAGAATATGCAGAGGCGGTACCCTATGCATGAGGCTGAGTTCTAACAGCATTAAGGGTGGAGAGAAAAAGGTGCCATTGGACGGCAAACACATGTATAAATCGTGGTTTGGAAATGACTCGGAATAGGAATTTACAAATGCGCCGCTCTGCCCGCGACTGTACAAACTTAAAATTAACAGGCCAGCTTTTCCACCTATTGCTTTTGGATTTCCTTAGTTTTAAAGCCGAAGTCGCGCTGGTATTACTGTCCAAATCCTCAATCATGGCAATCTTTCATCTTTACCTATCTTCCCTTTTAATCAACCTGATTTTACCCGGACTTACTTCTGCCAATAGCTTGCAAAAGCGACAGATAGGCGAAATAGGTTGCTATACTCCAGGGAATATTATAGATTTTTCCCCTCGATGCGTGCCCTCCAACTATCCAATCAACAATGATCGGGGTCTCAATCCTTTCGAACTTCTCTTTTACGCGATGAATACTACGACGCTCTCTCCCAACACTACATATACCGCCCAGGAGAATATCATCTGTACTACTCGTAACCCTGGGCCAAATATTACAGTCACGCTTGGTGCAGAAGTTGGAGCCGGACCACTTAGCGCTGGAGCTTCTCTAACTTTCAACTTGAATGGTCTAGGTGGACTTGACGGTAGTAAGTACTAGCACTAGCCAAGCTCCGTCGCCTTGCTGACACCAAAAGGCATTTGTGTATTCACAGAAGGCACCGACAACTTGACCGCTACAGATCCCATTACCCTTGCCAGAGCAACAAGTCTTATGTATACATTAGTAACAGATCCGAACGCGGGCTGTAAGACTTGTGGGCGCATTCCGATCCGCTACCCCAGTGATAGCGATGGCAAGATTGGCGGCATCCTCAAAATCGATTTCAAGGGCAACGATAACTGCATTGGTAAATGCGTCGGTCCTAATTCGTTTGCAAAGGTAACCGATACTTCGGCCTCTGCTTCGGCCTCTGCTTCGGCCTCTGCTTCTGCCACCGCACGTTCAGCTGCCGGCCGACTGGAAGCGCCAGGCATGGCTCAGGGACTGGGTATTGTTGCTTTTATAGCTGCGGCGATGTCTTTGGGCTCTTTTACAATCGCGCTTGGTCTTATTGCTTAGCTATAAGACTTAGTTCCTCGAAAGCATTGAAGGGCTTGGAACACATGAAATTATTCCCACATCTAGATTCCTAGGGAATTTTGTATCTTTTAATCTACTATTGAAACTCAAGCAACAACAGCTTTTGCGAATGATTTTATGCTGGTTAATATATCGCAGAGTGTAGCTGTAACACCTATAACGGCTTCAATTATCAACACAATCTAACTATCAAAATAGACTTTATTGCAAAGCTAAAGAGCTATCTCTGGCGGGCCTTACGTATCTATATATTTGGGCCGAAGGCGATTTCGTATAATGCTGTCCAAGACCAGGACAAGGCCGCGGCGAATCTGCTACTTCTGTAGTCCTTCATCGACAATAAAGATCTGTAGTCTGGACTGTTTGAGGAAGTATTTGACGCGTCTATACAAGTAGCAGCAGAAGTATCCGGATGGATTGAAGATCTGGGCAGTAATAAGGTAGAGTTTGCTAAGGCGATGCATCTCCTTCGCAGCTACTCGCTGGTGGAAGGCGTAGAAGGTGGGTCGAGTTATGCTACTCACCCGGTTGTGCACAACTGGGCGCGTTACTCTGGAGACCAGGACTGTTGGAAGACGCTGATCCGTCTAGCAGTATTGGTGGTAGGCTGGGCTGTTCCAAGTAATTCGAGGCAAGACTACTCTATCCCTTGCACTGTTGATGTGATATAAAATGTGGCCCGTGTGCGCGATCAAGAACATCGACCAGACCTGCGGAGGATAAATTATCCTATCCGGTCGGGCGGATAATAATCCTATCCGAGGATAGCCCGGATATCGGATAATATCCGGATAATATCCAAATAATATACTACCTATAGCCCCACTAGCCCGCGAAGCCCTACTGCACGCGTCCACGTCGCCGCGGGTGGAAACATCATCAGGAAATCGTTTCTTTTGATGGCCAAGTGCAGAGGCGATGGTAGGGAGCCGTCGCAGCGCGTGCAGCGCGCTGTCGTCGCGGTTCTGTGGTGTTGAGCCTGCGACGCGTACGAAGCATCGTACAAAGCATCGCCCTCAACAACACCAGGAGTCCTACTGCCCCCGCCTGGGGCTCCTGCTCTACCATCTAGGGGGGCCATCAAGGGAAACTGGGATACGAAAACCACCCGATATACGACTACCTGGCTCGTAGCCAGGCCCGAAACTGGCCTTATCACCTAGCCAGTCGACATAGACGCGTCCTAGTCATATAACAGGACACCCTTGGGCTTGCACTAGCTCTGAGACCGTAGGGACACGGCGAGGGCGTAGGGAACCTCTTTTTTATAAGAACTTGTTAAGGTTAACGCGTCGCAGAATCGTACGAAACTTGTTAAGGCCCAAGGCCACCGCGAAGAACTTATTAAGGCCCTGCCTAGAGAACTCGTTAAGGCCCCTCTACGAGGGCCTATCTGGTATACGACACCCAGGTGACTTAGAAGAGGGTCTTAATAGGCGTAGTGCGCGCGACCTAGACGACAGAGACGCGACAGCGACGTAATAGCAACGCGACGGCGACCAGACGGCTTAACGAGGTGGAAACACGGGCAAAGCTCTAGGCAGCGGAAACATAGGCCAGCTTCGACGGCTTTATAGCGCTTAACTAGGTGACTTACAGGAGGGTCTTAATAGGCGTGGTGTACGTAACCTATGTATATATAGGGGAGGCTTTAAGGAAACATAGGCTAGTTATATAAGGACTTAATAAGTTAGAGATATAGGCTAGCTTATAAGGAGGGGGGACACAAGCTTAGTTAGTAGGAGAAGGTAGAGTAAGTTGCCTAGCGCGGGACCGAGTATCTATAACCCCTCCTGTAAGACACGGTCGGCCTATTATAAGGAGACTCTTATAGGCAACGCGAAACGGGAACTGGCAGTAATATAGGGTGTTGCGCCCCTATACTACTACTAGCCCCCTATAGGGCGTAGTGCGTAATAGCCACTGCTGGCTCTAGGGACCTTACCCCTTAGCTAGGCTCTAACCCCTAGTGCACCTAATAGGTAGGTAGGATTACGTCCTAGCTAAAGAGATTACTACGTGGCTTAAGAGAACGGATATATATATTAGTATACTAATAGATAGGACTGCTTGCTAGGGTAGTACGGCTGCTCGCTAGGGCAATACGGCTGCTTACTAGGGCAGTACGCTAGTAAGGTACACTTAAGGAGTAAACAGAAGTTACTTAGGCGGGGGAGGCTTTTAGCTAGGCCTTAACCGTAGAAGGTACCTAAGGCTTTCACATTATAGGATATAGCTATAACGCCCTTATAGGATTACGTTAGTAGGCGCGTAAGATAGGAGTTACGACCCCTGTAAATGGCAGCTTATGCCCATACTAGCAGAAACGATAATAAAAGGCGTGAAACTAGAGGCTATAGAAGGCTCCTAAGCCGTGCAAAAGCGTACTAACTTTAGGAGGAGACTCTTATATAGACTGCTGGGGGGTAGACTAGTACTTAGGCTAATAACCTATTATAAGATACCCGAGAGAACTGGTGAAATTCCCTATATTATTAGTGGTGGCAGCTAACTGCTTATAGAAAGCCCCAGGCCCTTAGGCTTAGTAAGGGAGAGCTACTTAAAAACTAAGGTAGAGGCCTAGATAAGTAGGTATATTAAACTCTACTATATAACTACCTGCCGCATAGGCGACGCCGCCAACCATAAGGAAACCTTAAAGTAGAATAGCTAAGCCCTAGTATATAAACTCTAGGCTATAGGACCCCCAGGCACCCACAGGATATAGGCCGTAAAGAAGTTATAAAGTGGTAACGTTAGGGTGTATGTTACGGATAAAGACGTAAAAGATAGGTTGCTATAAGAAACAGAGTAAACAAAGGTCCTTAGACGCTCTACTATACTAGCTATTCCGCTAGTACTAATAAAGGTCCACGCGGTACCTATAAGCCTCGCCATCTAAGGCCTAGAGGCTAAGTAGATAATAAAAGATATAATAAAGCAGAACTATACTATAGCGGGGCTTATAGTAGAAAGGCTGGCGTGGAAAAGGCTAGGAAGAGTCTAAACGGGATAAAAGGTTAAATTGTTACTTATTATAGGTATACAGTTAGAAGAGTTAGCAAATACGCTATTTAATTAGGGCCTCTTCTTAGGAGGAGACCACTACCTAGTTATAAGGCATGAGATAACGTTTCTAGTAACGCAGTGCTTTAAATGCTAAGGCTTTAACCATATAGCCAAGAGTTATAGGAGAGAAGCTAGATGCGGACGCTGCGCTAGGTAATATAATACTAGCGAATATATAGGAGATCTACCTAAAAAGTGTATTAACTATAAAGTAGACCACAAGGCATGGAACGGGGCGTATAGTGTTAAGCGGATATAGTAGGAGAAGGCTGTAGCAATTAGGGCCTATACTGTAAGCTTTGCAGTGTGAAGGATTGAATGAACGACTTAATTGTAAATGTAGCTCTAAAGCGTCTATATATACACGAGGAAGGTATTAGGAATAAGATAAAAGGGGAGACTAATATGTAGTCGAAACAGGGTAATAAAAGATATACGAGGTATACGAGGGTAGTGCTGACGCTAGTGAACAGGGTAATATGCAAGGTCCAGTAGTCGGTTACATATACGCTAATATACTACGCAGGCACCTATAAGGCACCTATAAGCGGATAGCAATTATAATTACAGTACGAGATCACTACTAAGGAGGTCTTATAATAAGCTAAGAAAAGGAAGCTAAAGGAGATAGTTACGTAAGAGAGCTCTATATAGGCAGAGGAAGCCCCCTAAAAGGTCGGCCGGCCGTAGACTTTTAATTATTCTAGGAAGGAAATGGGCTAGAGGACCCTCTAATTAACACTCTAAATAGCACTATATAGTAGTATATACGCCCTAATTTAAATCCTAGCAACTTAGGAGCCTTTACTAAATATAGAGTTTAATATAGAGGTAAAAGCAGAAGCTTAGATCTGAAGAGAGGCATTTAAAGGCTCTAAAACTGCGTTATAAGGAAGCAAACGGACGCTAAAGGGCACCAACTTAGCTAACTTAGAGGCTAGTATGGACCTCTTATATTAGGACACCAGAAAACACTTATAATTATATAGTATAATACTAACAACAGTAGGAACGGCGTACTGCTTTACTTCCTATAAGAGGTAAAGCAGGCGGACCCCTAGCTAGATATATTAGCCATCTAAAAGCCATAGCAGAGGGACTAAGGAAATATAATATATACTATAAAATCCTACCACCTAGTGTACGTGGGAGTAGGCAATATAAGGGTCTGCTTCTATATAAATAAGGCTATTAATATAAATAAGTAGGCGCCTATACACTACTTAGCGGACGTATATATAATTAAGCTAAAGGGCTGCGAGAGGACTATTTAGATTTATAATATTTATAACCCCTAATAGACAAATAGCAGTATCTATATGCTACCGGAGCTGCTAAGGGCTAAAGAAGAATATATACTATTAGGTAATTTTAATCTATACTACCCCTTTTAGGGGGGTGTAATAGTAATATACGCGAATAACGCGGCGGATAACCTTATCCGCGCTATAGAGGCAGCCGGCCTAAGCCTAGCCACTAAGGCGGGCATGGAGATATAGGCAAAGGGCATGTTAAGGAGCACGCTAGACCTAGTATTTACCTCCCCCTAGATCACTAATAGGCTACTATAGAGTTAAAGATAAGATCGCTGGTATATAGGGTCCGACTACTTTCCTATTATTACGGAGGTAGACGTAAAGATGCTAGAGGGGCCCCCCTTACCCAGGAGACCGCTATAGAAGAAGGCTAATTAGAAGGTAGTGTAGAGTAAGCTAGAGGGCTGACTCTAGCCCCTATATAGACTCCTATACAATATAAGAGATAAACTAAACACACTAGCAGAGGCTATATACTAAGCGATTAAGAACACTATAGTAAAAATAGTACCTAACGCGTAGCCCTTGCCGCAAGCCTTTAAAGCATAGTTAGAGGAATGCATAAAAGTGGTAAAGGAAACCTAATAGGCCTTTTGGGTGTAGAAGGTCTCTTAGTTAGTACCTAACTAGATTAACTACAGAGTCGCACAGAATAAGAAGAAAAGGGTAATCTAATAAAAGGCTAATAAGCTATAGAGGAGGACCGTTAAAAAGCTAATAAATAACCCTAAAGGGATATAGAGGATAGTAAAATGGGCGCGTATAGCGGACGGGAAGCCAAAGGCCCTACTACAGTTTCCTTCTATTAGCAGACTAGAAGAGGAGACCCTATACTATAATAATAAGGAGAAGGCTACTATCCTTATAGAGTAGTTCTTCCCGTTGCTGGTAGAGGCGGACCTTAGTAATATACTAGGGTTTATATACCCGGAGCCGCGAATAATAAAGGAAGTAGTTAAGGAGGAGAATATTATTACGGCCCTAAAGGGGCTTGCCCCTAATAAGGCCCTAAGTCTAAAGAAGATTACTAATTAATTCCTTAAGACGTGCGGAGAGCAGCTAGCCCTAGTGCTGGCTAAACTCTTTAGCAGTTATATAGCAATTAGATATTACCTAAAACCGTTTAAAGACTCTATTATAGTAGTCCTCTAAAAACTATAGAAACCATCCTATACTACAGCAAAGGCCTACTGGCCAATCGCGCTACTTAATACTATTAGGAAGCTACTTAAGAGAATAGTAGCTAGCCAACTATCTAAAATTACGGAGGAGATGGGTATACTACTAGCTAGTTAAATAGGAGTAAGGCTAGGGCGCTTAATATAGATAGCACTGGAGCTACTAACCTAATAGGTATATACGGTATAGAGGAGTAACCTAAACCTAGTAGCCTTATTACTTAGCCTTAATATTTCCGGGGCCTTTAACTAAGTCTTTTATAAAAGAATAATCTATAATATAAAGGCCCAAGCTATACCCTACTAGATAGTATAGTTTATAAAGTCCTTCCTTAAGGATTAAACAATAAGGCTCTTAATTAGAGGATATATAGTATAAACAATATAAATAAACACCGGTATACCCTAAGGCTTAGCGCTGTCGCCAATTCTATTCCTCTTTTTTACCTATATACTCCTACTGAAGCTATAAGGGGGAACTACTACGGTATTCGGATTTGTTAACGACTCTAATATACTAATATATAGTAAGACTACGGAGGAAAACTGCAGAACTATAGAAAGGGCGCATAAGGTATATATGGCGTGGGCACGCCGGTATAGGGTAGTGTTTACCCCTAAAAAGTACTACCTTATCCATTTTATAAGGAGCTATAAGAAGTTTAATATAAAGGCTATAGCTAACATATATGGCTTCACGGAAGGCCTAGTTAGTAACCTACTGTTAGGCCATAGAGACGCACTGGCCATAACCGGCTTAGCGCAGGCGAGGCGCCTACAAAACGTAGTCGCCCCGCATCAGAGAACAGCAGAATTCAGTTCTACAGTTCTACTTCATCAAGAACCAGAAACTCTTTGCATCCCGCTACTGTTGTTACGTTACTACATGCCCTAAGGACCTTGGCGTCCTAACACCTACGTATACTAGGGGTATAAGTTAACTTAAAGCTTAAATAGAGACCGCATGTTAACATTATTAAAACGAAGGCGATTACCTAAATAGCCGCACTAACCTGGCTTACGGCCTCTATATAGGGCGCCTCCTTCTAGAAGGCGCGGATAATATACTCCGCCGTAGTCCGGCCGGCAATCTTATATAGATGTAGTATCTAGTACTTACTACCGGAGTAGATAAAGCCTAAGAAGATAAGCAAAACTAAGCTACGCTAGCTAGGCGTAGCACAGAACCTATACCTCCGTACTATTACGGGGGCGTATAAATTAATGCTAATAGTAGTACTGGAGCACGAGACGGGGTTTCCGCCGCTTTAGATATACCTTAAAGAGCTAGCTATAGCCTACGCGGAGAGGACGTAGGAAGGACTAGTAAGAGAGTATATTAAGAGGGAGTGCAATACTATACGGGCCATAATAGCCCACTAACTCCGGCTTAGAATAAAGCCACTAATAAGGCCTACTAGACGGGATAAGCTTAAGAGGATAATAGCCGCTATCTTAGGGATAGATATACGGCTAATAAACTTATCTAAAGCGCAGTATAAGAGAAGTAGAAGGGCTAGGGTATAAGAGGCGTTTAAGGAGCGGTGGAAAAGGGAATAGGAAAAGTACTAAAGCACGTTTACCTATTATATGACGGCCTAGGCCAAGCCATAGAATAAGGAAGTCTTTAAACGCCACGCGAGGCTTATAAAGGTAGAGAGTACAATTAATACGCTGCTTAGAACTAAGTATATAGGGCTTAACAGATACCTCTACTACTAAAAAGTACTAGGGCACTTAACCCCGGCCTACTTATACGGCCACAGCCAATAATTAACAATGCACGTAGTGGTGTTCTGCCCTAGATACGCTACTGGCTAGGTGGAAATATATTACTATACTAGAACATCCTTATATAAAGAGCTCCTAACTAAGCTAAAGGCTGTTAAGGTAGTTACGGACTAGTTTATATAGACAAACCTCTTACTACACCTTTTATTTGCTAGAGAGCTAGCTAGGGTAAAGAGAGGAGGCTAAGAAGTGCTTTAAGAGGCGGAGGATAAATACTGCAGGGATAGTAGAATATGGTAGAACTTTGCAGATAATAACCTGGTAGAAGTTAGCAGAACTTTAGTAACCTAATAGAATTCGGCAGAACTTAGTAACCTAGTAGAATTTAGCAGAACTTAGTAACCTAATAGAAGTTAGTAGAATTTTGGCAACCTAATAGAATTTAGCAGAGTTTTGGCAACCTAACAGAATTTGGTAGAGTTTTGGCAACCTAATAGAATTTAGCAGAATCTCGGCAATTTGGCAGAATCTAATAACCTAATAGAAGTTGGTAGAACTTTAGCAACCTAGCAGAATTTAACAGAATCTGGTAACCTGGTAGAATTTAGTAGAGGTTAATATCCTAATAGAACTTAATAAAACTTAGCAAGGTATAGAGCTATATACGTTAACGTAGATATAAATAACGGAACCTTCTATACCACTACTAGCCTTATAGGCCACCGGCCTACGCCCTATCTAGATAACCGGAGCAGCTAGGAACGGAACCTAGGCCCTAGCTATACACCCTACCGGACAGACCTAGGAGTACGCATTAAGATGGCTTTTCTATAGCGCCTTAAAGAGACGTCTACTCGTGCTTAGTAGTTACTAATTAGAAGAGAGGCTATATAGGCCGCATAAGCCATATAGGCCGTATAATAAGAGAAGGAGAGGTTTTATCCGGCCCTAGTGGTACGGTTCCCCTCTTATACATGTATATATATATACCCATATAGACCCGCTACATAGACCCTAACGGGAGCCGCAACAGCGTAATTAAATATTATAACATAACATAACATAACATATAGCCCCACTAATATAACTCTATATTTTATAAATAGAGGCCTAATTTATAGCTCTATTCTAGGGCTATAAAATAAGCCTTTATTTATATAATTTAAGGCCNTTTTNGTAGAGTTATAGGGGGTACTTATTTCTAGNAATGGAGGGGCCGGATAAGTNAGCGGAGAGCCTTAAGCCATTGCAAAGCACCCCCTATAACCCTACTAATAACGCTCTATATTTTATAAATAATAGCTTATTTTATAGCCCTAAAATAGAGCTATAGAATAGGACTCTATTTATAAAATATAGAGTTATATTAATGGGGCTATAGGGGGTATATTGTTTTAATCGAGGACAATATACGCCGCTACGGCTTGGCGATTTTTACCGATCTTTTATAGTAGATAGTAGAGGCTCTATATAAAGCTCTGCATGAAGCTCTACAAAAGCTCTCCATAAAGCTCTGCTTAAAGCCCTATTTAGATCTTTAAGGCTTTACTAATATATAGCACTAATATACTATAACGCTCTATATAACGCTCTGCACAATACTCTATATTAAAAACTCTATATATAGAGGCTCTATAGGACGCTCTATATAACGCTCTATATATAAAGGCTATATATATAGAGGCTTTACGTATAGAGCTCTATACGACGCTCTATATTAAAGACTCTATATATAGAAGCTCTACGTATATAGCTTTATATAAAGCCTAGTGCTAGCTATATTTATAGTATTATATAATAGAAATAAAAGATTTGGTTTTATAGTTAAAATTCTATAGATACTAAGCCTTATCTAGATATTATATCTAGGCTATCCTTAGATAGGATTATTATCCGCCTAATTAAATAGGATAGTTTATTCTTTATAAGTATATCTTTAATAGGCTTATAAAGGATAGGCTAGATAGGCCTCTTAGATAATAGACCTATTAGCTAATAGTATTTGGAGACTATCCGGATAGTCTTTAGATAACCTTAGCTATATTTCTTAACATATAATTATTTAAAGCTTAGAGAGGTCTAGATGTCTATAATAAAATTAATATTTATTAGCTAAGTAGTTATATATATTTTTAATTAAATATTATTATATTATATAGAGGCTCTGCATATAAAAGCTTTATATAAGGCTTTATACGAGGATCTACACGAATCTCTGCGTACGACGGTTCTACGTACGACGGCTCTACTACGGAGGCTCTATATAAAAGCTTCGTGTAGAGCTTCGTGTAAAGCTTCGTGCAGAGTCTCTATACACAGAGCCCCGTGCAGAGCCTCCGTACGTAGAGCTTCGTGCAGAGCCTCCATGCGCAGAGCTTCGTGCAGAGCCTCCATACGCAGAGCTTCGTGCAGAGCCTCCATATGCAGAGCTTCGTACAGAGCCCCCATACGCAGAGCCTCCGTACGCAGAGCTTCGTGCAGAGTGACGATGGTTCTGGAAGAGTCCTCCACATGCGTTTCCTGCTTACATAAGCAGATTCCCTTTATTCCCTTTTTGGTCGATGTCCATAGCAATCACTTCGGACTCCGTAGATATAGGCCTATATCAAAGGCCTATATTCCTTATAGTTAGATTCAATAGCTTCATTTCATTTATTCAATATCATTCAGTTCATCACAGAGCTTCGTGTAGAGCCTCCGTACGTAAAGCTTCGTGCAGAGCCTCTATACGCAGAGCTTCGTGTAGAGCCTCCGTATGCAGAGCTTCGTGCAGAGCTTTGGTAGAGCTCCGTGCGCGGCTCCCCTAAAGCCTTGTTCCGCAGAGCTCTTATAAGCTTTATATCTATATAATATTACTTATCCTTAGGATATTTAGATAAAAGTGGTACCATTTTAAAGCGCTTTATAAGCTCTATAAATCTATACTAATAGAAAAATTATTTATTTAATATTGGGAGGTGCATTACACGTGTAAGCATATTAAGGGGATTTTGCTAAGACTATCCGGAGACTATCCGGATAGTCTCCGGATACTATCAGCTGATAGGCCTATTATCCGAGAGGCCTATCCGGCCTATCCTCCGCAGGTCTAAACATCGAACAGACTTGTCAAGGATAAATTATCCTATCTAGTTAGGCGGATAATAATTCTATCCGAGGATAGCCCGGATATCGGATAATATCTAGATAAAGCTTAGCATCCGCAGAATTTTAACTATAAAACTAAATCTTTTATTTCTATTATATAACGCTATAAATATAGCTAATACTAGTGAAACTTACTCTAAAAACTTTGATGATAATAATTCCTCTAAAGTTAGTACACTTTCTACTTTTTTAAGCGGCGTTAAGACCGAAGCTGATACCGGTTTAATCCCAACTATTTATATAACACAAACCTTAAGACAAGTCTCCTTAATTTATAAATATACTTATACGGCGATAAAGGAAGAAAAAGCTTATATAAAGAAACGCTACTTTTGTAAATACTATCCTCCTTAAAACCTAAAAGGACACTATTCCTCAACCGTTGGATTATAAGGCCATCTTAGAAAATATAATATTAAATAGAATCCAGTAGAGAATTAGGAGCGTATAACAGCAAAAGATTAGGGGGAGAGATCTCTTTTAGAACTATATTAGAAGCTTTTAGCGAAAAGAGAAGTTTAAGGTCTTAAGGGCGAGGTTCTAAAGCGTACGGTATATTAAAATACCGTAGAGCAAGCACTTCTAGATCTAATTATCGTATGATGGCTTCCCTTCTTATGTATAAAATGGCTAGAGTTTTATACTTTTGTAAAAGCATTAATTCGAGAAGCACCCTTAATTATCCCTATATCCTACGCAACAATTATAAGCTAGATTCTTAAATACTTTACTAAGAGTTAAGATGTTGTATAAAAAGTACTTTAATCTACAAAGATAAATATTTACCTTGCCGTGGATATTTGGACCTCTTTAAGTTATACCCTTCTTTTTAGAATCTGTGCTAGCTTTATTAATATCTAGAATAAATACTAGAACCCCTTAATTGCCCTTTATACGGTATCTAGTTAGAGTAATACAGATTAATAGGAGGCGCTTCGTCCAGTTCTTATTAAGTATAGCATTAAAATAAAGATTGGAGCTCTTATTGGCGATAATACTAGATTAAATAATGTTCTCTGTCGTACAATTGGCTAATGGCTTAGCCTTAAGTATAAAATTAACTGGATCGCAATATATTAAAGAATTCGCTATTAGGGGCATATTATTAATCTTATTATTTAGGCCTTTCTATTTAGTTTAAAGAAGGATAAGAAGCTTATAAACTTATATAATAAAGAGGATAAGAAATAAGATAAAGAAGAAGAAAAGGAAGGAGAAGAAGTTGTATAATAAGTACCACCGCTAGTTAAAAGGAAAGATAAGAGGAAAAAGAAGGATAAAGAATTAGAAATAGTATCGGACGAAAAGCGTAAAAGATGTTAAAATATTTGAAATATTATAGGGCTAACAGGAAAGCTTTATAATTATATCGTTTATATTTATAGCTTAGCTAACCATACAATATGGTTTATTAAACGTGCTAGTAAAATTATTCCTCTTAATAATTATATGAGATGGAATAGCTGGTTTCTTATATTGTGTGTAGCTCTAGAGGATAAGGTAAAGGCTAGGCTTTAACTCTATATAAAGTACTATAAGGACGATTTCCTAAAAGATGATATCCTCTTAATAAGTAAATAGATATATCTTCGTACAATTTGTAATTTCCTTTAGTCTTTTTATAAAGTAACTCTATTTTTTTAAGGAGATTATATAACACTAGAGAGGGTTCTAAAATTAGTTAATATTTTTAAGGATATAATATAGACCGCATTAGTATATTATACAATACTTTTAACGTTTCTTTAGCTAATTCTTTCCTTCTAGGTGACAGCTACTAAGGCTAAGGATAAGTTTATGGCTGCTTAACTCTAACGTGCTAAGGAAAAGCTTATAAAGTATATTAAAAAGCTAGATAATTCTCCCTACTATTTAGCGGCATAAGTTCTTAACCTAGAGTGTTATATAGCTTTCTTAAAAGATTAGAACGATTATATTACTATTAAAGGAGAAAAGAAGCTCTTTAGCGTATAAAAGCTCTAGAAGAGGTTCCGCGAAAGAGCAATACTTTTAGGTTTAACTATATCGTACATAACTAAGAAAACTTAAAAGTCGCCTTTAGAGTTTAAAGAAAACCTCTCTACCTTCCAGAAGGCTTATCTTTAGTATTATTTAAAGTATACTCATCTATAGAGTCTAGATAAGTTTAATAACTATATTAATAAAAATCTAATTCCGCTTAATAGCCGTATAATAGCTATTTAATGGTGGAATTAGCCTCTTTAACGTACGAGATTTCTATGACTATTATAGCTTGCAATTGAAGTTCTCTTAATACCTAGAATAAGCGATAAGCTAAAGAGAGTATTTTTAGGTTCTTAACGTCGCGTTCCATGGGATTATATAAGAACTACTTTATAAATACTTAAGGTATCAGAGTACGTAAAGGACTAGGCAGCTGATAAGATTCTAAGTATTCTCTTATAGTTATATAAGGGAAAGTATATAAGGGGTGTGTTATATAATACTAAAAGGGGGGTATATAAATAAAATAATTTTAGGTAAAAGGTAACTACTAAAGGCGTGTAGGTGGCATAGGTAAATATATAAATTTAAAAGATTATAAGTTTAAATCCTACCAATGTCGTCCTTTATTAAGAATTGGGAAATATAATTATCTAGTATACTTCCCGTCCTACTATATAAGAGATTCTCCGTTAATATTGCTATACTATAAGTAAACTCTCCTCTCCGTATAATATACCTTTATAACTAACTACTCTTAGGATAAGTAGAAGAGGGTAAAAGCTTTACCGGCGATTAATATAGAGGCTTAGGTAGGGGGGGTATTAAAGAGGCAGGTGTAGATAGGAAGGCCCTTATATATAAATGCGATTCTAATTTAGAGTCGTAGATCTCTAAATATAATTATAAGTAACCTATATTACTTATATAAGGTAGAGAGCTAATTAAATATTAGTCCTGCGAGGCTTATATAGCGACTCCGCGTCGTCTAGTAGGCCCTTACCCCTTTATTAAGTGTCAGAGTCTCCTAGGGTTCTATAGTAGGTGCTATGGAAATTATAAGTGGCGGGATTATGGGGCTTAATGTTCGTTATACGATAAAAATTCTTAACCTATAGCGGCAGCAGCGGCACTGGAGGGTAAGGATTAAATTATAGAACTGGAATAATAAGAAATAGATAAAAGTTACTAAATTTAAACTACTAGGTCTCCTCTCTTTTTTTTTACTACTTTTTATTTTATTTTATAGTACCTTATATAAGGAGAAGCATAAATAGAGAAGGTAGAAAGGAGATACCTAATTAGTAGGGAAGTTAAGGACTGTAACGGCGCTACCGCACGTTACCTGCTAAATTCTGCCATATTCTACCGACCTACGATTAGCCCGCCTAAAGCTAGCGCCTTAGCGGCTCACCCTATATATTTATTTACATCGGTCCTAGCGACCCCTTTTTCCTTCTCTTTAGCTTAGTATCTTTGTAATATAGTATTCTATAAGCTTCGGTTTAGAGGCATTTATATAAGCCGTGACATTATACTAAGCTTACCCTATATTGCCTAGGAAGGCCTTAATAATATTTTACCCTAAAGAAACTTCGTCTGCAATAACGCATTAACGTACTATACTTAGATACTAAAACAACTCTATATTACCTAGGAAGGCCTAGATAATATCCCACTTTACAAGCTAGATAGGACTGGACCTATACCCCCGGAATTAAAACTAAAGCGTATAATACCGATAAACCTTAGGAAGCTAATGATGGCACCTAAAGCAAGCTTATCTAAGAGAGCTGCCTCTACCTAAGAGGAACCTAAGATCCAATTAGGATTAGAAATCGAAGACAATAATAACGTCGCAGACGTACGCGAGTAGATTTGCGCCCTCGCAGCTAGCTAGGAAGCCGATCGTCTTAAAGCGAGAAATATATAAGAGACCCTACAAGAGATCCTAGAAAGCCTCGCAGCCCTATAAAATAGCCTAGCTTCCCCTTCTTAAAGCCCTAACTAACCTATTTACTTTATTAAATGTAATATACCAGGGAGTACGGATATAATAACGAAGTAATTAAAGTCCGTTAAGCTCTTTAACCCCTTACCACTATCTAACGGGATAGACCCTACCTTTAAAAATTGGAGGATTTAAGTACGAGGAAAGCTCCGTATTAACTATAACTATTTCCTTTCTAAAGAAGCTAAAATACTCTACCTCTTTGGTTAAACCACTAGGGACGCCTAATAGCACCTTTAAGCCAAGTTTAAGGACAACTCCCCTATCCAATTTATATCTGTTAATAAGATAATACGGTACCTAGCGGCTATTTATATTAACCTAAACAAAGTACGGGATACCCGTTATAACTATAATCGCCTAATAATAAAACTAAACTAACCCTTTACTAAATTCTAGACTTAATTCCTATACCTTATAGGAGAAGGCTAGGTTCCCCTTAAGAACTACTAATTAAACTTATACAATAAGCTAATAATCCGGCTATAAGAAAAGATCGCTATAACCTTAAATAACCTACTAACCCACGAAAGACTTGTAGCTTATTACCTATTATTAGACTTAGAACTAAAGCGGATTAACGCCTACCCTAATTAGCAGAAGCGACTCTATAATAATTAAAACTCGCTAGCTATACCTATAGGAGCTAGAGTAAAAAGATAAGTTACGACTACTCTTATACTAAAGGCGGTTACCATTATATACTAGCGAGCCTCGCCTAACTAGTTACATACTACGCCACTAACTAGTATTCGCCGCAATACTCCAATTAACCCTGCCTCGGCTATATGCTACAACTATAATAAGTAGGGTTACTTTACCTTATCCTGCCCGGAGCTAAAGGATATAGGCGATATTAAGAAGATAGAGGAAGAAGAAACGTTTAACGAGTTAGGAAAAGAAGAACCCTAGGGAAAAACTCCCCCCTAGGGTACCCTATTAATCTTAAAGAGATTAATTTTAGTTAGTTAATAGGTGGAAAGTATTTTACGGTTCTATATATAGTATCTTAAAATGGATATAGAGTTAATATAACCGCCCTTATTAATACTAGAGCAAATGGCTTCGCCTTTATAAATACTGCCTATATAAATAATGTTGCTAAGTTTCTAAATACAGAAGCTATCTAACTAGAGAAGCCTATCTAAGTAAAAGGCTATAACGGCTAAGCCGGTCGGCCCGTTACCTACGTCTTAAAGTTATATATCGCTCTTAACGGACGACGCTAATATAGTATCCCCTTTTATATTTTAGACCTAAGGTCTTATAATATAATCCTTAGATAAAAATAGATGTCCTATTTTAATATTTAGTTAAATATGCGATAAAGACGGTTTATCTAGCCGGAGGATAGCCTAAGGTTACCCTCCTTTGTTAGGGAGATCTAAACTAACCGTAAGACACTAGCCGTAAGGGCTAACTCTACCTACTAGTAGGATATCTAGGCCCGTGACCTAGCCTTTACCTAAGAAGACGCTCGCCGTAAAGCTGGAAAGAACTCTATATTAATAAAGATACTCTCCTAAAGCGCTATATTTAAAGAGGACTCTATATATAAAAGCGGGATAGATAGTAATATAAACGACGTCTAAATTGCATAGATCTAACTGGTATAGAAAAGAACGTATTAATAGGATATAAGGGATAACCTCCAAAAGATACAACAGGAGCTAAAAGGAGTAATAATAACGCTAGTACCCTAGAAGTCCCTAAAGTTACGTACACCCCTATTATTAGGTAATCCCCCTACCGTAAATATTACCGTAATTAGCGCGGTAGCGTTCTACTTTAATATATACCGGAAGGACAATAAGGTCTTTATAACGAGCCTATATAAAATTAACCAAATTATTAATAATAGAGAGGAAAGGCTAACTAAGGAAACCGATAAGGAACTAGTTAAACGCCTTTTTCTTACCATTTATATAGCCTATAAGGATGCATTCTCAAAGGCGGTCTTAGATAAGTTATCCCCCTACTAGACGTATAATTATAAGATTTAATTAGAAGCCAATAACTCGCTAGGCTATAGCCCCCTCTACTATTAATTAATAGATAAGCTAAAAGTAATAAAGTAGTACTTAATTAATAACCTGGATAAAGGGTTTATCGAGCTAAGTTAAGCCCCTTTTACTTCCCCTATCCTATTTATAAAAAAGCCTAATAGAGGCCTTTATTTTTATATCAACTATTAAAAGTTAAACGCTATTACTTAAAAGAACTAGTATCCTATTTCTTTAATTAACGAGACCCTTATATATTTAAGCTAGGTAAAGATCTTTACTAAACTTAATATCCGCTAAGCTTTCTACTAAATTAGGATAGACCCTGTATCTAAAGATTTAATAATATTCCGTACCTATTATAGTTCCTATAAATATAAAGTTCTTCCTTTTAGACTAATAAACGGACCGGCTACGTACTAAAGGTATATAAATAACGTTCTTTTTAATTACCTTAATGAATTCTACACGGTATACCTAGACGACATTTTTATATACTTAGATAACAAACTTAAGCATTAAGTTTATATTAAGAAGGTCCTAAAGAGACTACGGAACGCAGGCTTATAAGTTAATATTAAGAAATATAAGTTTAGGGTAAAACGTATAAAATACCTTAGGTTTATTATAACTATAGAAGGAATTAAGGTTAACCCTAAGAAGGTAGAGGCAATCTGTAACTAAAAGCCCCCTTATATAGTAAAAGGAATCTAATCCTTCCTTAGCTTTTATAACTTCTACCACCAGTTTATTCGTGACTACGGAATTATAGTAAAAACCTCTTATATAACTAACTAGGAAGGATACGCCTTTTGTCTTTAATAATAGATATATAGAAGCCTTTAAAGAGATAAAGGATCGGCTTATCTCTTCCCTAATTCTTTATTACTATAACCTAGACCTTAAATTAATGCTAAAAACAGATGCCTCTAATAGGGTTATAGCGGGAATCCTATTATAGTTACATCTAGACGGCAAATGGTACCCTATAGCTTTCTTCTTAAAGATAATAGACTTGGCTAAGTATAACTACGAAGTATACAATAAAGAAATGCTAGCTATTATTTAATTACTCTCCTAATAGTACGCAGAGCTTAAAGGTATAAACTTTAGAATTAAGATATATACAGATTACAAAGCCTTAAAGTACTTTATAACTATAAAGCAACTTACTAGATAATAAGCCTAGTGGGCTAAAATACTCTCCTAATTCTTCTTTATAATTATATATTGTTCTAATAAGTAAAACTTTAAGGCTAATGCCCTAACCTAAAGAGAATAAGATATAGGACCCTAGAATAAGCTAAAGACCTAATATCGGACGCGCGCCCTTTTCTATTTAGAATAGCTTAACCTATAAATCCTTAAGGAGCTAGACTTCTAGTAAAACAAGCTAGTACTAATAGAGGAGTCCTTAGATAATGTAACCGACTACTGGTGCTCTGCTGAGCCTACCCTTGACTCACTCAACGACTCGCTCACCTTGACTCGTTTACCGACTCGTTTACCGACTCGACCACTGACTCGGTCGATGACTCGGTCAATTGACCCTTTCTTATCTCATTATCTATACCTTCCTCATGTATATATATTGACCCTTTAGACCTCCATTTACAATTAAGTTGCTCGTTCAATTCCCACACACTGCAAAGCTTACAGATAAGCTAATAGGGCTAATTAACTGCCTCCTAACTATAAACCGTACGGTTAATGCCTTAAGGGCCCTTCGCGAATAAGCCGTAAAAGGAGACCCCGATTTTAAGACGGAGGAAGGATTGCTCCTATACTAGGAGCGGCTTATAGTCCCTAATATTAATAATTTATAGACTAAACTAATCCGCGAAGCTTATTGCTAAGTCTCTACGGCATACCCTAGTAAGAATAAGACCCGTAAAATTATTAACTACCGCTATTACTAGCTAAGAATAGTTGCGGATATCGATCGATATATATAGAACTGCGAAGACTGCTAGAGAGCTATAATCCCATAGGATAAGACCCTAGGACTACTTAAGCCACTCCTAATACTAGAGCGCCCTTAGCAGTATATCTTTATAGACTTCTATAAGCTACCTAGGGACCGTAACGGATACGATATGGTTATAGTTATAGTTAACCGCTTTAGTAAACGCCCGTTCTTAATTCCCTGTTATAAAAACATTAATGCTAAAGAGACAGCCTGGCTGTTTATCTATTACGTTTACTAAATCTATAGACTACCAGATACTATTATATCTAATTACGGGCTATAGTTTATATCGGCCTTCTGGAATAAGTTTACCTAAATCCTAGGCATTAAGCTAAAGCTTTCTACGGCTTATTACCCCTAGATAGACAGTTAGACAGAGATTGTAAATTAGTACCTGGACTAGAGGCTTAGGCCCTTTATTAACTATTTATAGGATAACTAGTTTAAACTACTACCCTTAATAGACTACGTGCAAGTAACCCTACCCCATAACTCTATAGGGTTTGCCCCGATTTAGCTAGAAATAGGATACTTACCCCGCATAAGCTTTAACTGGAAAAGGCTAGAGGAACCCTAGACTGTATAAGAGAAGCTATCCTATACTAAGGCCTAATAGTACGCCAAATGATTAAAGGAAGCCTAGATAGTAGCCCGTAAGAACCTGGAAAAAGCTTAGAGGTTAATAGAATAGTAGGCGAACAAACACTGTTAAGAGCCCGATTTTGCTACTAGCGATATAGTCTGGGTTATAACAAGAAATTAAAAAACCGAACGACCTAGCCGTAAGCTAGACTACTAGATGGCAGGACCGTATAAGGTTTTTAAAAAGATAGGTAACTTATACAAGATAAAGCTCCTAGATTTAATTAGGGTTTACCCTATTTTCTTACTAGATAAGTTACGGAAAGCTATAAACAACCTATTACCTAGATAAAAGAACGAACTTTCCCTACTAGTTTAAGTAAACGGTGATAATAAATAGGAGGTTAATAAAATACTGGCCTATAAGATAGTATAAGGAACGCTAAAATACCATATCTAATAGAAGGGCTACGATCCCAACCTAACCTAGTACCCTATATAGAACTTTATAGGCTACCCCTAAAAGCTTAAAGAATTTTATAACTAATACCCTAATACGCCTAGACCCTTAAAGTACCTAGATAAATAGATAGAATACTAGCATAATAAAGATAATAAGTTACTGGAAGAATATAGGGACAAAAACGCCTTAAAGCCCTAATATAGCTATTTGCCAAATTCTGCCAAATTCTACCGTTTTCTACTAGTACCGTAAAATTTCAGATATTAAGGAACTTTGACCGCCGGTCGAAGTTATCTAATTAGTTAGATCTGTGCCAAGACTTTTAGCGGCTACTCTTTCTAGCCTAGTGCTTTTACTTAGCCTATAATCGCCCTTTATACTTAGTCTAGGCGTACTCGTGTCCCCTTTATCTCCTTATCTTATATTTTTTGTAATCCTACGTTTATAAGCCTAGTGCTACCCTATTTCTAACTAAGCCTAAGGGCAGGCTTTCTTTTAAAGAGNGGGGTNATGTAACGGCGCTANNNCACNTTACNTNCCAAATTCTNCCATATTCTNCCNACCTNNNATTNGCCCGCCNAAAGCTAGCGCCTTAGCGGCTTACCCTATATATTTATTTACATCGGTCCTAGCGACCCCTTTTTCCTTCTCTTTAGCTTAGTATCTTCGTAATATAGCATTCTACAAGCTTCGGTTTAGAGGTATTTGTACGAGCCGTGACAAGGACGTTAGTAGAATATTTATACGCTAAGAAATGTGGCTAAGACTATCCGAAGACTATCTGGATAGTCTCCGGATACTATTAGCTAATAGATCTATTATCTAAGAGGGCTATCCAACCTATTCTTAATAAGTCTAATATCGAACTTCTTTGCGTCAAATTATAAATATATAACTCTATTAATTAATATACTATAATTATAGTGCGTAATTATATAAGTAATAATATAGACTTTATTCCTTATACTTAACACCCAAAACACGCATCTTAGAAGTCTTAAAAACCTCCTAAACCTTAGCCCTTACCTAATTTTAAACCTCTTCTTATTAAAAATAAAAATACCTATAGCAAACTAAATCTTCCTTTTAATATTAATTATAGTAACCCCCTATAGCTATTTAAGC
This sequence comes from Cenococcum geophilum 1.58, assembly GCF_001692895.1. Lineage (NCBI taxonomy): Eukaryota > Fungi > Ascomycota > Dothideomycetes > Gloniales > Gloniaceae > Cenococcum > Cenococcum geophilum. The sequence goes on from NW_027137609.1 coordinate 236,258, forward strand.
TATTCTTTATAGACAAAATTATAAATTAACTTATATAGTATATAAATAGGAATATAGAGCTCTACTAAACTTTAGAGGATAAAACTCTAAAGAGACGCCTATAGAAGTAGAAGCTAATATTAAAGGTAAAGCTATATATATACTTAGCGGTACTAATTTATATAGGGCTATATATAGAAAGTAGTATTAAGGAGTATTAGTATAAAGACTTTAGTTATAGCTTAATATATATTATTCGGAACTTTATTAAACTAGAGAGATTTTAATAAATTAACCGTTACTTCTACTATACTAAACTATAAGAAGACAATAATAAAGCTATATAATTATAGCACCTGTCGTACCAACCGCGTGCTTACGCGTTCGGTACGCCGAGTACGCGTTTACNNNTTTNGTGNACTAACNACCNNCTTACGCGTCTGGTGCACTTCTAAAGCACTAACTAATTAGGGGGGAGGCGTATTAGTATATAGACTACGTAGTCTGCTTTATATAATCGACAGTTACCACTATCCAAACAAGTATACAATACTATATGTATTTTGTGCCCCTGGATACGACTTACTTATGCTATTAAATTAGTACAAACACTGATTAGTAAGCGCGCACAGATCAGCAATTACTTAATACCTCCCCCCAAGCGATACTTAATAGCGACTACCTATTTAGACTCCTAGTACGACCTACTAGAAGGTTGAAAGTTGGGGATTACGGACTTATCTCTAACTCTATATACTTATTTAAGTCTTAGTACGGTTTACTAGAAGTTATAGACGCGAATATAGACCTATACGGAACCCCTTACCCTCCTCTAATACCCCTAACCTCTCTTAGACCCTTTATAGAGACTCCTTACCCTTCTGCGAACTACTATAGACCTGTTAATTGCCTCTACGGACCGTTACAAGACCTTATAGAAAACCCCTACCCTCCTACAAACCATTGCGGACCCATTAATCGATTTTACGGACCGTTATAAGACCTCCCCTACCTGTTATAAGCTGCTACCACCCGCTACGCACTACACTACACTATAGTATGGCAGACATTAGCAAGCAAGTCAGCAAAGGTTAAAAGAAGTGGAGATAAGGAGTTGACGTTACGTCTACAAACGACGTTAATAACTATATTAGTTTCAAAATCCTTAAATATAAACACTTTAAGCTTATGAATAACAACCTGTGGGAGCAATACTAGGAAGACTTTGCGGACTTTACGGAAGCTATTTTTAAGGCCTACAACCCAGTTACCATCCGTAAACTACGAACCCTTTTACGTAACTAAGGTATATGGGTTAAAAGGGACAAACGAGTTACTATTATATAGTCTTTGTATAATATAATACATAAGAAAGACTAAACAGAATAGACTAAAGAGGAAATCCTAGACTAGGTTAAAACCACTAAAGAACTCTTTGCTTCTTCTAAACTTAATAGAATCGCCGGCCTTATACCTAACCTACTTAACTAAATTTATCCTACAGACCTAAGCGGCTTTAGAGCTGACCTCGCTGGCTAAAATATACCCTACTCTTAAGTTACGGACCACGCTACTGACTATAATACCCCTGTAACCCAAAATACGGACCATAATACCCCTATAAACCAAAATACGGACCAAATTACCCCTATTGTTTAAGTCACAGATCTATAAGCTATATATCCGCAAACTATATATCCGTAAGCTATATATCCACAAGCTATAGATCCGCAAGTTATAAATTCGCAACCCACCTAAGTAAAGACCTACGGCAAGGAGCTAGCTAACCTAGCTAAGCTTTATACTAACGAATCTAAGTATAGCGGTGAAAACGACAACTTCGACTTTAAACTAACTATCTTTATAGACCTTTGCCAGAAGGCTAACATTCCTAAATAAGAGTTTAGCTAAGCCTACTCTACTATGCTGCGCGGCTTAGCACTTAACTACTACTATACTAACCTTAAGAGTAACCCCCTTAGTGTTCCCTTTAATAAGCTATACAAAGCCACCCGTAACTACTTTAAAGGACTAGAATATAAGCGTAATATCCTTACCTAATAAAATGCGACTAAGCTACGGACCGTAATTAACAAGAATACTAAAAAATCGACTATAGAGTGCCTATAAATTTTCATCAAAGACCTCTGGCACCTATAGCACGGCCTTAACGCTAAGCTTCGAATAGACGACTTCCTATATAATAAACTTATTACGGCCTACTAGGAAGTAGAGCTTTATAAGTACGCCTACTATAAGCCTATAGACACCTTAGCTGGCCTTATTAATGATCTACGCTCCTCTATTATAATGTATAAAGTCTTAAACCCACTAGGCAGCACTTAAGCCTTTATTACAAATATTTAATATCCGTAAACAGACTCAGACATCTACTTTACGGACCGCCGCTACCGCTAGCAGCACCCGTACCAACTAAGTCCTACTTATAACCCCTATAGTAACCCCCGTATAATAATATACCCCCATAGACAAACTAGCCAGAAGTGCTTTGTGTGCGGTAAGAAAGGATATTAGTTTATAAGGTATACCTAGGAAGAACGTAATAAGTCTAGGAAGAGACTTAATAGCCGTATTAACCAGTTTATTTTAGAATACAAAAGAGAGGAAGTAGAAGAGCCCCCTAATAAGTTAATAAAAGCCCTTATAATTGACTTTAACTTAGACGCTTAGGAATAAGAGACCTTAGAGATATTTCTAACTACTTTTGGACCTTTTACGGACAGCTAAGCCTTTAATATTACAATCGTATTAGCCAACCGTTCCTTTCTACACTTAGTTACGCTTAAAAACTATTCCGTAAGCACCCCCGTTACGGACGTTATAGATTATAAGTAGGACCTATTTGCATATATCACCACAAAACGCTATACCCCTAAGGAATTCTACGGTGTTATAATCGATATAGGTGCCTCTAAGAAGTCTACCGTAGGCTACGGACAATACCTTATATATAGGACTACCGTAAATAATAATATGGATATTAATATTACGTAAACTAGGGCCGTAAACGTCTAATTCGGCATCGGCTCAACCGCATTAATTGGATTAGTTAAAGTTAAGACCCTAATTAGCCTAGTCGACTTCTATATAGTAAAAGTGGACACCCCTTTTCTACTCTGTCTTGCGGATATAGATAGGCTATAGGTCTACTATAATAATGTTACAGACACTGTAATTAGCCCTATAACTGCCCTAGGAAGCAAGTATATTACCCTACTAATTATACGACGATTTAGACACCTATTTTTTATATAGGGAGAGACTTTACGGACCTATATTTAGGAATCTTTTGACTATAACCCGTGCTACCTTACTAGTACCAAGATCTACCGCCTGTACCGCTGCTTCGGCCACCTATTAGCCAAAAAGCTATATAGAGTCCTTAAACGCTCTAGACACGACAACGTTAATAGGAAGGTAATTAACCACCTAACTAAATACTGCTCTTTTTGCTAGAAATACGGACGTTCCCTAGGCCGATTTAAGTTTACCCTTTATAAGGACCTTAACTTTAACTACTTAGTATACGTGGACATTATATATATTAACGGCAGTCCAGTATTATATATAATTGACAAGGCAACCCACTATTAAGCCGCCCGTTAGTTACAAAATATATCCATAAAATATACTTGGGACATTTTACAGACCTACTGGATTGACATATACCTTAGACCTCCTAAGTACATTACCCATAATGCCGGCAGGAACTTTATTAGTAAGGAATTCCAATAGTATGCTATAGCCATAACTATTTTAATAAAAGCCGTTCCAGTTAAGGCATACTAGTCTATTAAGCTTATTAAGTAAGCTTACCTAGCTCTATAGAGAGCTTACTAGATCATTACGGACGAGTGTAAGAATATCTAAAAAGAACTAGCTTTATAGATGACTGTAAAAGCCGTTAATAATACCGCTAGCCCTAACGGACTAGTACCTACCCTCTTAGTCTACGGAGCCTACCCAAGGATAAGCAAACTGGACCCTCCTGCCCCGTCTGTTACGGATTAAGCAGCTATAATACAGAAGGCAATAGCCGAAATAGCTAAATTACGGGCTAAATAAACTGTTAATAACGCCCTGTACTACTGTAACGGACCTAATATAACCTTAGTATATAACCTCCCGCTTAATTCTAAAGTCCTTGTGTGGCGTAAAAGCGGTAATTGGACTGGACCTTACCGTCTACTAGCTGTAGAAGACGAGACCTGCTGTATATAGCTCCCTAGCGGACCAACAAGCTTTAGAAGTACGTCCGTAAAACCCTACTTTTGGCCCAAAAACACCTATAATGTCAAGCTAGACGAACTAGAAGCGACTGCCAAATCAAATAAACTGGAAGCACCCTTGCCTACCCTAGAAGTCCCCTAGAAACCTACTAAACCTACTAAACCTATTATAAAGCGTAGCCGAGGACGCCCCTAAAAGCACCCTATAACTAAGAACCCCGTAATAAAGAATTACCTAACCTCCGTAGGAATATCCGCAAGGCAATCTTTATCTACGGATATATTAGTTCTAGTATAGGAAACCCCGTTTACGGACTTATAACATAAAGAGATTAACGGACTACTTAAAAAGGGTGTCTTTGCGGTTATAACGGAGAGAGATATTCCGTAAGGCGTCCGTATATTTAACTTATGCTTTATTAATAAAATTAAGCACCCTAGTACTAATAAAGCTTTTAAAAAATTAAGGTTTGTTATATAAGCCTATAACGACTAAGAAAAGGACCTAGTCCTTACGTAATCGCCTATAATTTAACGAGTTAGTTAACAGATTATACTTATACTTATACCCGGACTATAGCAAAGCAAACCCATAGCACTTTACCTACGGGATATCTCGCAAGCCTATATATAGTCTAATACCTACCTAAGTAGGGATATCTTTATATAGCTACCCCCCAAGCTTAACCTACAATTAGGAACAATCCTATAGGTCATAAAACCTCTTTACAAAGTACTAGAAGCCGGAAACTATTGGTTTAAGACGTACTACTAGCATTACGTTAGTAAGCTTAAAATGGAATAGTTGACCTATAACCCCTGCCTCCTATACAGCCCATTAAACGGCCTTAGTATTGTTGGACTCTAAATAGATAATACCCTATTCTTAGCAGACCAGACCTTTACGGACGCTAAAGAAACTAAACTATAAAAGGCTAAGTTCTTAGCAAAGCTATAAGAGCAGTTAACTAAGCAGAATCCAATTAAGTTTAATAGAGGCCTAATTATATAAAAGGGTAACCTAATTAAGCTAACTTAGGAACGCTAAGCTTAAAACCTAAAGCCTATTATAGTAAAGCCTACGGACCTTACTAGCTCCCGCAAAGAGACTTATAAGACCGTAAATATAAAGGACTAATACGTTACATAGCGTATAAGAGGCGCCTATATTACCATAGTCTGTCAACCTAAATCTGCCTATAATTTGTCCTTTGCGGCCTAGGCAGTAAATCCATAAGAAGAAAATATTAAGTAGCTTAATAAGCGCATTTAGTAGCAAATTAATAATGTAGTAAGGGGACTTACTTTTATACTACTAGACCTAAGTTCCCTTAGCTTACTAGTATTTACGGACGCCTCCTTTACCAATAATAAAGACCTATTATCACAAATCGGCTTTATAATTATACTTATAGACCATAATTAGGACGCAAATATACTATATTAGTCTTTAATTAAGTGCAAATAAGTAACCCGTAGTGTACTAGCTTTTAAACTATATGCACTAGCTTATAGCTTTAATATAGCAGCCGCAATTAAATTAACAGTCTAGAAGATTCTATAACTAGAGCAGTTACCCCTAGTTTTATATACTAATTTAAAGTCCCTCTATAACTGCCTAGTTAAACTAGGTACAATATAAGAGAAGAGGCTTATAGTCGACCTAATATGTTTATATTAGGCCTACGAACAACGTAAAATTACGGAGGTTAAATAGATTAGCAGTGGAGATAATTTAGCAGACGCTATAACTAAGGTAAAGCCGTATTAAGCTCTTAAAACCCTAATTAATACAAATAAGCTCAACCTAAAGGTTATAGAATGGGTAGAGCGAGACTAACGAAGTATTTATAGTTTAGTTACGGCCCGTTAGAAGGCCGTATAGTGCATTTACGGCCCATTAAAAGGCCGTATAGTTCATTTTGCGGACCATAAGCAGGACTTACGGCTAGCTTAGAGCACCATTTAGAAGGCAACCCAGAAGGCACCTTAGGAGGGATTTCCTATGTATTTTCTTATGTGTTTTATAGTTTTATTAAGACAATTACGGAGGCTATACACAAGTGGTTTTATTTTCTAAGTACCGCTAATATATAATTATAGCACCTGTCGTACTAACCGCGTGCTTACGCGTTCGGTACGCCGAGTACGCGTTTACGCGTTTGGTGCACTAACTACCCGCTTACGCGTTTAGTGCACTTCTAAAGCACTAACTAATTAGGGGGGAGGCGCATTAGTATATAGACTACGTAGTCTGCTTTATATAATCGACAGTTACCACTATCTTAACGAGCATATAATACTATACGTATTTCGTGCCCCTAGATATAACTTACTCGTGCTATTAAATTAGTACGAATAAAAGCTTTTTAGAATACTTTTAAAAGGATTTAAAACCTTAGTAAGTACCTACGTGTACTCTATAGGAAGTTCTATACCCCTAGTATATACTTTACTATTAATAAGATAATTAAATAGTTTACTAGCTAAGCCCTAAAAATTATTAATATTCCTATTATTAGGAATAAGGCAAGTGGTCGTTACGTATTATTACGTGCTGCCGCGGCACTAGCGCGGCGAGGAGCTTTACGCTCCTCGCCCTCCCTTATTCTAATAAATAAGCTTTATTAACTAACATCACTATAACCTACTTAAGTAGTTATTATTGGTAAGTTACCCTATATAACTAACACTAATTAGTGGTTAAATATATAGTTAACTATAAAGCAGCTAGGTTTTTAAATAGAAGAGATAGTCTTATATAGGGGTGCTATATACGCTTATATAGAATAGATCCCGGCGATACTATACTACCTTAAGCTTGCGGAAAACTAGTAATAGAAGTATTACTAAGTACTAGGAGATACTAAGTTGCATCTATTACGTAGAATAACCGCGTTTACGAAGATTTGGTTAAGTACTTTAGGTTAGAAGTGTTACTAAACCTAGGGTCCTAAGTTAACGTCTAAAACGCATTAAACAACCTTTATTTCCTTATTCTCTTCATTAAAAACGCGTTAAATAACTATCTTAATACCCCCGTATACCTTTATAGACTATAGGATTATAATTACTACCTAATTATACGTTAAATAACCTTTATTTGTAACGGGACTGTCCCGTTACAGTAAGGACGTCTTGGTAAAACACTCGACGATAGTGGAATTCTGTCGAAGCCTCTTGAAGCACGTGTACGTACTACGGCTACCCCTATATCTTAACCACGTCGACCTAAACCTGTTCTGTTCCTTATCCGAACGTCTTATTACTTATAAGGTCTATATAACTTAGCTCTTAATAAAATCTTATTTCCTTTAAAGCTGCCTTAAAGTACCTTATCCCCTTATATTACGTTCAGACCGCATTACTATTAAAATAACACGAACTTAAACTTAAACTCGAATAACGGTAAACTTAAACTTAAACTTGAATTCGATATAACGGCTATAAGCCGAACTTAATAATAAGCCTCGCGCTAATATACCTATAAGACGACCCTGCCGCTTGCATTATACTGCTACCCTAACCTACTAACAAGACCTCGTGCCGATACGCCTACGAGCCGCACACAACTAGGTAGAGCCTCGCTCCCTAGACCCCTAAACCCGTCGCTTATATTATACTGCTGCCCGAACCGACAAGCCTCGTGCTGATATGCCTACGAGACGACCCGTTGCTGGTATCGTACTACTACCTACTCAAACTAGATAACGACCGTGCTATTACGCCTACGGAAGGACAATCCTTTTTAACTAAAACTAAGCTATATATGCTCCGAAGAACAACCTTAGTTAATACTAAGACTAATACTACGATAAACGATATTAATTAAGACTTAGCTATGGAAGCTGCGATAAACGAAGTTAATTAATACTTAGATACTGGCTATAATAAACGACCCTAATTAATACTAAGCTGTATAAGCTTTGATAAACGAAATTAATTAGGAACGACCTGTTAATAAGCTCCGTGCCGATTTGCCTACGGACCTTAAATACAACGGCTAGCATCCTACTGCTATACGAACTCGATACGACGACTTGAATTTAAACTCGAATTTAAACTTAAACATGACGATAAATATCGCGCCGATATGCCTGCGATACTTAAACTCGAATTTGATCCTTACTTCGTACTGCTATAAACTAGTACTACGTACGAACTAATCCTGCATATAAACTGACCCTATACACGCATACGAACCGACCCTACCGTACGACTATGAATACTATACCCTACCAGAGCCGAAATTTTTTCCTACTTACCTCCCCTATATATGATACGACACAACATAATATACGACACGAAGGGGAGCCCCCGGGGGGGGAGCCCTAGGGGGGGGAAGGTAAGGGGGTTGGCCTTAAGGGCTCGGCCTGGTAAAGGGGAACCTAGTATAGATATAAGGAAGCCGTAGAGCTGCTAGAAGCGAGGGAAGGTCTTAGACGAGCTTCGGTATAAGCGTCTCCTATACGGTAAGGATATAGCGGAACGCGGCGATAGAGGCTTGGTCTGCTTTAGTTCTGCTAAGTAGGAGGACTAAACTAGCGGAGCCCATATAGTGGAGGACGCAGGACGCATAGGAATAAGGCTGACATTCGTAAGATTTTTTTTTTCTTTTTTATACGCCTCAAAGGAGCTCGAGTTTAGGAGGGGGTACTGTAACGGGACTGTCCCGTTACAGTAAGGACGTCTTAGTAAAACACTTAACGATAGTGGAATTCTATTAAAGCCTCTTGAAGCACGTGCACGTACTATAGCTACCCCTATATCTTGACCACGTCGACCTAAACCTGTTCTGTTCCTTATCTAAACGTCTTATTACTTGCAAGGTCTATATAACTTAGCTCTTAATAGAATCTTATTTCCTTTAAAGCTGCCTTAAAGCACCTTGCCCCCTTATATTATTCTCCTCAATCTTTTTATTAAAACGTGTTAAATAACTACCTTAATACCTAACTGTACGTTAAATAACAACCTTAATACCCTCTATGTACCTTTGCAGATTTTACTATAGCGTTAACCTACCTAAAGAAGTATAAGAAAGACATTAACCTAGAGATATAAAATACCGATATAACTAACCTTAAAGATATTAATTAGTAAGACTTAAATGGATTCTTATTACACTATATAGCATACTATAAAGATAGCGAATATAATAATACTATGCTATAGTACTATATAAGGGAGGACTTTATTAGATAAATAAAGGGAATATAAACTCCTATAAAGAAGGATATTATATAAGACTTCCGTAACTTCTTACGGGAGTATAAAGTGTTTATACCTATAGATGGGGGTACTATTAGAGATAATATTTAGGAGCAGGTTATTAACGTAAAAGGAGAGCATAAATGGACTCTATAAGAGATTAAGCACTAACTACGCACTATAAGGAAGCTTAACTCATAATAGAATCTAAGTAATATACCTCTAGAGGCGAATCTACCTCCGCCTTTAACTCCTCTATATCTAATTTAACCCATAACTTTAACTTTAGATACTATACCCCAATAAAAGCAGGCATAGGATCCTATTACTTTATAATTTACTAACCTTTAGACTCCACCGATTAGACCTATGTCCCCACTATAGCCTATAATATAACTCCTACCTCCTCTATCTTAATCTTAAATCGGAGGTAGTTTAAAATTGCTTATAGAGCTTATAAAGCTCTATTTAGATTAAGAGAAGAAGTTTAGTAGGGAATTATATAATATTCTTAATTTAAAACTATATATCTTTTATAACTATTACTAGAAGGTAGGAATAGAGTCTAATTAATACTATAACGCCTATTCTGTTATGCTTAAGGGCCGAGCTAGTACCTTCTATTATAATTATTTAGTAGGAAAAGGATATAATTTTAACCGCATAATATATAAGTTAAGATACCACTTTAAAATAGAAGAGAATAAGTAGCAGTATATATTAGAATGGAGAGAGACTACCTTTTTAAGGATTATTACTATAAACCTAGGTGTCCCTCGGCTTAATTATCTTTAAAAGCTCTTTAATTAACTTTAGATAATTTAGCGTGGTTTATCTAAATCATATTAAGAGGATTTCAGTCTACGTAATTAAGTTATTAGCGTATACTAAGGTGTTAAAGAATGTAACCTTACTTTCTTTAATCCTATAAATACTTATAAAGGTATATATACTTAATTAAGATCTTTTATTAGCACTACTCTACGCTCTTAAAAAGTATAGCAATTTAACGCCTAACTTTAACCTACTTTAATTAACCCGCCTAACTAATATAATTATAACTAGACTAATTAAACATATAGTGGCCGGGGTAGGTAATATGGTAGAGGGTATAATTAACAACTATAAGGTAAAGGTAGAGGTCCTTATAGAGGTTTATTTTTAAAATAATTGCTAAAAGAAATACTATATTTATAAGAAACTAAATTGCTAGTTAACTAGGCATTCTCTTAATAAATAAAAGGAGGTATATAATAAGTTTTACTAGAGTATAAGAAACGTTAGAAATTATAAGGCTACTATAGCCTACTTTTAAAGCTTCCTGGTTTAATATAAAGGCGTAGAAGATCTTAAGGATAAGGTTAATAAGGCTAAATAGCTCCTTATAGATATAGAAATTAAGGACTACTTACCTAACTAATACTTCACTAAGTATAGTAAGGTAGATGGTATATAAACCATTACTATTCTTAATAACCAATCTACGCTCCATTCTATTATAAAGTTAGATATCTTTAATAAGCTAAAGGAGAGCTCCGCGTTCTCCTTTAATGACAGATACTTAGCGAATGTCTTCTATAGTATTATACTAGATACTGGAGCCGCAGGAGTATCTATAGTAGGAGAACCTTAAGTTTAAGCCCTTTAGCAGCTTAATAACTCTATTTAGATTAACTATTTAACGGCAGGCTAATATATAATTCGTTTTAGCAAGGGTACTATAATCTCTTTTAGCACAATTAGGGTTTAAACCCCCTTAGGGTGCATCACTTTCTATATTATTCCTATAAATACTCCATTTCTATTTTATATTAAAAATATAGATAAATTAGGCGTTAAGCTTAATAACCTTAAGAATATACTTGTGTAGGGAGATAGTTGGGTACCTATTATACGCAAGTAGGGTTACCCTTAATTACTCCTTTATTAACTAAAAAAGAGTATTGCTTAGAGCTACCTAACTAAGTTAGAGTTACGTTAACTACACCGTCGTTTTAGCCACCTATCCGTTTATTAATTACTTAGGGTTCTTTAGTAAGCAGGCTATAAAGTTAAGGTTAAGGTAATTAAGCATCTTATAAAGTACTACTATTACTACTAAATAAACTAGAAGTCCCCTAGCCGATTTAAGTTCACCCTTAAAGATAACTACAGCTTTAACTTCTGTATTATTATTAACGTTATATATCTTAGCGGTAAGCTAGTACTCTAAGTTATTAACTTCTTAACCTCCTTTTAAGCCGCACGTTTCTTAAAGGATATATTAGCTAAGAACGTATAGGATACCCTATAATTATACTAGATTAATATTTACCTAGGACCCCCTAATTAAATCGTCTATAATATAGGAAAGAACTTTTTATTTATAGAGTTTTAATAATAAACAAAGGCAATGGCAATTAAGGTTAAGGAAGTCCCTATTAAGGCACATAATAGTATTAGAAAAGTAGAGCGATATTATACACTATTACGCCGCGTATATAAGATTATCTCTTTAGAACTAGAGGACGCTAGCAAAAAACTTATCTTATAAATAGCTATTAAAGCCGTTAATAATTCCACTAGCCTAAATAGACTTATACCTACGTTACTAGTCTTTAGCGCCTACCCTTAAATAACTAATAATTCTCTACTATCTCCCTCTATTGTGTAATAAGCTAAGGCTATTCGCAAGGCAATAAAGAAGGTGCGACGTCTCTATACTATACGCCAGGTTAACAACGCACTAGAAATAAGAAATGACCTAAATACCTTAACTATACTTAATCTACTACTCTAGTCTAAGGTACGCATATAGCGTAAAAAGGGAGGATAGTTAGGCCCATATTAACTTATTACAATTAATAGTTAAACTTGCACTATTTAGATGCCTTATAGACCCACTTAATTCTATTTAACTGTTATTAAGCCTTACTATAAAGATAATAGTTCTAAGCCTTTACAGGATACCCTAAAGGAGAACCACAATCAATATACTCTAGAAGGCGACTATAATTCTAATATAATTATAGTAGAGGTGCCGTAACCACAACGCGGTAAAGGTTGCTTAAAAGGATTATAAAATCACTAACATCTTATTAATTTTAAAGAGCAATTTATTGCCGCTATTAAAAATAGAGTTAAGTTATTAATGGCCTTTATAACAGCTAAGGAGAAGACTAACTTTAAGCTTATAAAACAGCTCTAAAAGGAAGGTTATATTATAACTCCTAGAGCTCCTTTCTAAGCATCTAATAAGTAGGAGATTAATAGTCTTATTATAAGAGGAGTCTTTAAGTTTAAGAAGTATAACCCTATTAAGTTTAATAAAGTTCGCATCTTTAAGTTAAGAATGGTTAATGAGATTAAGGGCAAAGCTACTAACGCCCTATTTAAGAAATTAAGGCTTATTATCTAAGGCTATAACAATAATAGTAAGGAGGTAATTCTTATGTAGTCTTTTATAATTTAACAAGCTAGTTAGCAAGTTATTATTATACTAGCTCCCTCCTTAATAAAGAATAAAATAGCGGTCTATTTATAAGATATCACTTAGGCCTATACCTAATTAGGGACGCACCTTTAGCGCTTAATATTGGCTAAAGATATGATTATAGTTGTGCTTAAGCCACTATATAAAATCGCAGAGGTAGGAACTTATTAGTAGGCTACCTATAGCAAGCACTATAAAGAGAAACTTTTAATAACTACTTTTATATTTAATCTATGCTTCCTTATTATAACTACGGGAACCCTATTTAGAATTGTCGGCATATAAACTAATAATATAATTATCTTAGGAGACGACCAATTCTTAGCTTTTAGAGAAAATAAGCTAGTAAAGGCAAATCTTATAGTAAAGCTAAAGGAAAAGCTTAATTTAATAACACTATTACTTTTTAATAAATGCATCCTCTCCCTAAATAAGGATTTTATTGCTTTACGCCAGAAGGGTTAAGGTAAGAAGATTAACGTTATTAATATTAATTCTCTAAAGTAAGGATATATAGAGTAACGCGCTTATAAAGCTTATATTACTTCTATCTATTAACCTAAGGCTTTATTTAATCTCTTTATTACCGCCTAACACTAGAAACCAACTAAGGATAACATTCTTACCCTAAATAAGCGTCTTTCCTAAGTAAATAAACCATCTTAATTAGGGACTACTCTACGTACCTATTAATCTTCCCACCGCTAAGCTCTTTATATTTGTTAATAGATTATTTATAAATAATAAAGATTTTAGCTCCTAGCTAGAATATAAAATTATTATTACAAACAAATCTACTAAAGAGAATAACTTTACAATTTACGGCAATCTTATCTATTAGAGCTTAATTAAGAGTAAACGCGTTACTTAAAGCGTTCTAGCGTTAGAGATATATAAAATAGTTAGCGGAGTTAACATAGTAATTATAATTAGAACTACCCTAAAAATAATTATAGATTAACTCGAACTTCCTATTATCCCTATAATTATATATACTAACTTATACTCCCTCTATAAGTGTTTAGTTAAGCTTAGTACTATAAAGGAGAAGCGCCTTATAATTAATATTATGGCACTTTATTAATCCTACAAACAGTAAAAACTCTTTAAAATTTAATAGATTAACGGTTAAGATAACCCGGCAGATATAATAATAAAGGTAAACCTAAATAAAGCTTTAGAAACTATAGCTAGAAGTATTAGACACATTGTAAGGGCGGCTAAGGCGCTAGTGGTAAGCAAGCCAATGGCGATTTTCCATGCCGGGCATAGAAAATCGTAATTGGTTAACAGAGGTTATAGGAGAACACGCGACAAGCCTTACCTCTCACAACGCGTAGATCTTAGAGAATTATCTATCTACAACACCGTATAGTATATATTATTGTGATATATATATTCTACACGTTATAAAAGTTATACTAACACTAATTAGTAAGCGCGCACAGATTAGGAGATACGCACTTACTTAGAAGATGTTTACGCTCTACCTTATAAAGGCCCTATTTCAGTTAAAGAGAATTAAAGTACTCTAGATTTAGAAGACGTTTAACGCTCTACCTTACCCGGAAATACCTTAAATCTACCCTAGATTTAGAAGATGTTTAACGCTCCACCTTAACCAGAGACAGACTACTATACCAGTAGTTAACGTAACCACGTTAAGAACGCGACCACATTAAGAACGCGACCACCCTAACTACTACTTAAACTGTCCCTTAAACGACCACTTAAACCGTCCCCTAAACTATTCTATATATCTTCCTCATTTCTTTTAAGATGGCTATACCTATAGATTAGAAGGTAGAAATAAAACGATAGAGGAACGGGATTAATATATAAACGGTAACTAGTAAAGACCTTATAGACTTTATACTATTTAAGTTATGGGAATATAACGAGTATAAGTTAATAGATAATGGACTTTGGTCCTCCTTCCAAGACGATTTTAAAACATTTAGTATTAATATATTTTTAAAAGTAAATGTATAGTACCTTTAAAGCATATATACCTTCCAAAAATATAAAGGAGTATATATACGTATAAAGGAGAAACGCATAATATATACGCAACTCTTATTTGAATTAACCTAGGAAGAACATCAATATTCCTAGACTTAAGAGAACTTAGATAAGGTGTATAATAAGCTAGATAAAAACGGGTTTTAATTAAATAAAATAAATAATATACTTAAGCGCGGTCTTAACTATAAAGTATTATAAGACCCAACAGTTCGCATAACCCCATTTTAACTATAACAACTATTAAGTATCTAAACTACAACCCTACCACTATCTAGAGGAACACTAGTAGGACCTTTACCGTATATAACCCCACGACCCTAAACCGTTCCCCTCCTATAGATGCCAATTATACCAAGATAGGGCAAAGAGATTTTTAACGCAGCAAAAATGTACACAAAGGAACTTAAATATAATGGTATAAATGGCAGCTTTAATTATAAACTTACTATCTTCTATAGCATCTACAGCCGATCTAATGTTCTACAAGAGGCTTATAATAAAGCTCTACTAATTATATTAATAGGTCTAGCCTTAAACTAGTACTTTAACAGCGGACTTAGTAATCTCTCATTTAAAGACATTTATAGGCACCTTCGCAATTTCTTTAAAGGCCCTAGCTTAGAACGCAAGAACCTTAGTAAATAGAATGCAATCTTATTAAGGACGATAATGGATAAGAACACAGATAAATCAACCAGCAATTGCCTCTAAATATTAATTAATACACTCTCCCAACTACAGCATAGCCTTACCCTAGAACTATAAATAACACCATTCCTAACCAATAAACTTATTATGTCTTACTAGGGAATTTATATATGCTAATTTGCTATATTAGACCCACCTTGAGAACTAGGCCCCCTTATTAATAAACTATAGTCCTTAATTACGGCTTATAAAAAACAGAACCTAGAGTAAGCTTAAACTTAAGCTTACTACACAGATCATTGGTACTTTAGACGGGAGAATAACTATAATTAGTATTAAAACCACAACTAATATTAAAACCGAACTTATGACCGAAACCACAACCGCAACCGCACCCGCCCCCATTTCTCTCTATATTATAAACCACGTTGCTTTATATATAATAAGGAAGGCTGCTAATTATAAAACTATACCTAAGAAGAATAAGAAGAGTCTAAAGCTAAGTTTAGAACCGCTAATAGAGACAAGTTTAATAAATTCGACAACCAATTTAATAAACAACTTAATTAATATATTATAGACTATAAGGATAACGATATCGACTCAGAAGAAGAGCTTAAGGAAGCTTTTTAAGCACTAACTATTAATATAAATCATAAGGCAACTAACAAGAACTCTTAACTAGATATTAACCACTTCTATACCTCTTTCGGCTAAGTAGAACAGTATAAAGCAACTTCTATAGCTACTACCCTAGCTAATAAAGCCTTCAGCCATTTAGTTACAACTATAGATAATATAATACCTCTTATAACCGACTAGGACCCCTTTACCTACAATATAACTATATCTACGTCCCGCTATACTGCAGACTACTTTATAGGCATAATAATTAATATAGGAGTATCTAAACAATCTACAGTAGGATATGGCTAATTCCTAGCATTCTAAAGACTTGATACCGGTGTATAACTTAATACTACTACATAAGGTATGGTTAATGTATAATTCGGTATCGGATTAACCTTATTAATTAGATTAACTAAAGTAACTACCCTAATTGGCATAATTAAGTTTTATATTATTAAAGTCGACACCCTATTTTTGCTCTGCCTAATAGACATAGATTAACTATAAGTGTATTTTAATAACCTAAAAAATATGCTAATTACCCCTTAGAGCGAAGTACCAGTTATATATTGCTTTGGCCATCTATTCCTCCTTTAAAATACATCCCTATGCAACTACTTAACTATATTATTTAATTAAAACCCTTACTACTTAACTGACATTAAATTGAGACGACTACATCGTTGCTTCGGCCACCCTTTAGTTAAGCGTCTTGCACGAATACTTAAACGCTTAGGGCACGACATTAATAGCAAGACTTTAGACCATCTTATATGCTACTACCACCATTATTAAAAACATAGAAAGTCGCCTGGTAGATTCAAATTTACCTTATATAATAATATTAATTTTAACTACTTAATCGTGGTTAATATTATGTATATTAATAGCATACCTCTACTATATATTGTTAATAAAGGAACACAATTTTAAGCCGGCAGATAGCTATAAAGCATTAGCGCTAAGTATATATGGGATATACTACGAATATGCTGGATTAACATATACCTAGGACCCCCTAATATTATTATATATAATATAGGCAAGAACTTTATAAGTAAAGAATTTAAATAATACGCTATAATACTCGGAATAGTTATAAAAGGCGTACCTATCGAAGCCCACAATTTAGTTAGAATGGTAGAACGTTACTATAGCCCCCTCTGTCGCATATACCACATTATTATTGCGGAACTACCGGACATTAATAAAGATATAGCTTTGTAAATGGCTTTTAAAGCAATTAATAACTCTATAGGCCCTAATAGTCTTATACCTACCTTATTAGTATTCGGAGCTTACCTATATATAGTAGAATCTAACGTACCCAATCCTACGGTTATAAAATAAGTAGTAGCTCTTAAAAAGGCTATAGAAGAAGTTAAGAAGCTTAAAGCTGAGCGCTAAGTGGCAGATACCCTTAATATGCGCAACAGACCTAAGATAACCGCAATTTATAACCTACTACTTAACTCACCTATATTGGTATAGAGAGAAGGACCTATAGGCCAACCCGGCTACTGGTCTGGTCTGTATAACCTACTTAGTATTAAAAATAAGACCTATACTATATAACTTCCCTATAGACCTACTAACTTCCGCAGCACAGTTGTAAAACTATATATAGTAGACCCTAAAATTACAGAAGATATGTAACTAGAAGATAATAATATTAAACTACCTTTACCTTAAACTAAGCCTAAACCTTAACCTTAAACTAAGCCTAGACCTTAACCCGTTAAACGCGGAAGAGGTAGACCATATAAGTACCCTATTAAAGCAAATACCGCGAATATCTTAATTTATCTATAGGATAAGGATAATAATTAACTTATAAATCCTAATTAGTTTACAGTATTACGCTAGAAGGAGATTAAGGGATTGCTTAAGAAAGGAGTTTTTAAACTAGTTAACCCTAAGGATATACTACAAGGTAATAGAGTATTTAACTCTAGATTTATTAACAAGATTAAGAACCCTAGCACTAATAAAGCCTTTAAGAAGTTAAGACTAGTTATACAGGCCTATAACGACTTAGAGAAAGACCTCATACTAACCTAATCACCTATAATTCAACGAGTTAGCTAACGCCTTATTCTTTGCATTATAGCTATAACTTAGAACGATGGTATATATCTCTACTTACAAGATATTTTATAGGCCTATATATAATTAACTACGAAACTAAACCGAGACTTTTATATTAAAGCACCTCTTAAACTTAGTATAGTACTTAGAGTCTTATAAGGCATAATTCTAAAGGTCGTTAGACCTTTATACGGCATTCCTAAGGCAGGCAATTATTAGTTTAAGACTTACCATAACCACCACATTAAAGAACTAAATATAAGCCAATCCACTTATAACCCCTGCCTACTTTACCTTAATAACCCTATAAGTTTTGGAATAGTTAGTTTACAGACTAATAACACCCTCCTACTAGCTAACTTAGTTTTTGCAGCTTCGGAATAGGAGAAGATTAAGAAAGCTAAGTTCCTAACTAAAAAACGTAAGCAACTTATACCGGAACACCCAATTAAGTTTAATAGAGGCATTATCTAACAATAGGATTACGTAATTACGCTTACATAAGAGCGCTAATGCTAGAACTTAACCCTTATTAGTATTAAGGAAGCTACTATAATAACCAGTTCTAGAGGCACTATTTGTATAGCACTTATACCTAAGGACTAATATATCGCCTAACGAGTAAGAGGAGCTTATATTGCGTCCGTATGCCAGCCTAAAGCTTCTTTTAATTTATCCTACGCTGCCTAGGTAATTAACCCTAACGAGAAAGACGCAAAACTACTTAATAAGAGAATTTAGTAGTAAATTAAGAACTTAATAAGAGGCTTAAGCTTTATTAAGCTTAATATAAAGATACTTTAACTACTTATATTTACTAATTCCTTATTTATAAATAATAAAGACCTCTTATTATAGATTGGATATATCCTAGTACTAGCAGACTTATTAAATAAGGCAAATATTATCTACTGGTCCTTAGTTAAGTGTAAGAGAATTACTAGAAGCGTACTAGCCTCTAAATTATATGCTATGGCCTATGGTTTTAATATCGGCGCTATAATTAAAGCTATAATCGAATTGCAACTTAATATTAGCCTCCCGCTTATTCTTTACACTAATTCTAAGTTAATTTATAAATGCCTTATTAAACTAGGAACTATATAAGAGAAGAGACTTATAATTGATGTTATGTGCCTACGCTAGTTATATAAAAGACGCGAAATAGCAGAAGTTAAATAGATTAACGGAGATAGTAACCCTATAGACGCTATAACTAAAAGCAAACCATTATTAGCCCTTAAATGACTTATTGACATAAACCGAATCGAGTTAAAGATAGTGGAATAGGTAAAATATACTATGTTAGTAACCTAGTTAATTAACGTGTAAATATGGCAAAGAGGGCGTATACGATCTCTGTGCCACGTAACCGTAATCTACAGCAATCTACGGCAACCTATAGCAATCTGCCTATACCTATAACACTACCTAGTACTATTATAACCTATGCTATAATAGTAAGGAAGGAAGGAAGGAGAAATGCGTATATGGATTTTTAAATTGCACAGTTATAGGATACTAAATCTTCACGTTTTCTAAAGTATTCCTAGTATAGCTAGAAGTGTTGGACACATCGTAAGGGCGGCTAAGGCGCTAGTGGTAAGCGAGCCAATGGCGATTTTCTATACCAGGTATAGAAAATTATAATTAGTTAATAGAGGTTACAGGAGAACACGTAATAAGCCTTACCTCTTATGACGCGTAGATCTTAGAGAATTATCTATTTACAACACCGTATAGTATATATCATTGTAATATATATATTCTATACGTTATAAAAGTCATACTAATAGAAACGTTTATTAATATAAATACTTTACATATATAAGTTAAAGGTTAGGTTAAAAGGGAGTAGGAGTATAATAATTTACAGACCCTAATTTCAACCAGCTAATTAGGATTTTCCATCCCCGGGATAGAAAATCGCTATTGGCTTACTTATAACTAGTGCCTTAGCGGCCTAAACACGATATCCGCCTATAACTCTTAGCAAGAGAGTACTACGTGCTAAGAGGCAAATTTTAGAACAGCAAGACTTATATTATAATAGCAATAGTAAGTAAGGAGGATTTATATTTATTACGCTAGCTAAGCGATATATATATATAGACGGCAACTATAAAAGAAGAGTTGCCAGTGTCGGGAATAAGGCAAGTGGTTATCACGTATTGTCACGTGCTGCCGCGGCACTAGCGCGGCGAGGAGCCTTACGCTCCTCGCCCTCCCTTATTCCAATAAATAAGCTTTATTAACTAACATCACTGTAACCTACTCAAGTAGTCGTTATTGGTAAGTCACCCTATATGACCAACACCTATTAAGCTAACACTAGAGGGCTTTAAAATATAGGTATTAAGTAATTAAGGCTACGTTCTTAACTAAATATTCTACGCTAAAGGTAATAAAAAAGGGCTATATAATCTAAATAAGGTATATATAAAGGAGGAAGGCTTTTCTAAAACGTAGGTAGTAGTACTTAACTTATTATTATAGAGAGACGACCTTACTAATAAGCTACTCTATTTACTAAATAAATACATTATATGGCTTAATAACTTATTTATAAGCGTTAAGCTACTCTCTTAGCTTTAAGAGGTCGGAATTAGCGCGTTAGAGACTATACGCACTACTAAAATAAAGTAAAAGGAGTAGGAGGAGGCTTTAAATAAAGTTAAGGCTTAGTATAGAGCTTTAATTAAGTAAATTAGTTCCTCCCTTGTAGAGCTTAAATTAGTATTTAATAACTAGATACTATAGGGTTTCTTATATAGGGAGCTTTCTAAAAACTCTATAGTTGTATAATTTACCTAAAAAGATATAAATATAGTGCTATTTATAAGTACGGTTCTTAACGGTAAGCTTATTACCTAAGGCTCTACTACTTAAAATAAGTATCTAATGTTATATATCGCAGGATCTTAATTAGTTAAGCGGCCATAATAACGCCCTATAAAGACCTTTACCGGTACTATAATAACTTAAAAGATCTTTAGCAGTAATATAGTTAAGGTATTAAGGATTTCGCTATTTATTAACTTCTATAATTACTATATAAAAGGCGTTAATACTACTAATTAAATAAGGTCTTATTATAGCTCCTTCTAATATTACTATAAGACTTAGAAGCCTTTACTCTACTTCCTTCTTAATATAATTATTACTAATTACTTTAAGCTATCTTCCTATTCTACTAATAGCTAGCCAAAACAAAGCGGCTATAAGAAGTTCCTTAAACAACTTATAAACTCTCTATTTAAGCTCTCTATCTAAGTACCTTAATAAAATCGCGCGTAGGTCTCTATAGATTAAATACAGTAGTACCTAGCAATATATTATAGATATAAGGCAGTTAGGATTAATAAAAAGTAGAATACTTACTTAGTATACTTAGAGGCAGAAAGAAGGAGCTATATTAAGAAGCTTTTAAATAGGAAGCCTCTATATAAGCTTTTAGTAAATATAGTAAAGAGATCGCGTAATAGGAAGGAGTTTAAGAGACCTTAAAGGTCACTAAAAACAACGTATAGGTGTAGACTCTATTAAATACCACTATATAAAGATAGCCTGTGTTAGCAGAAGTATATAGATTAACTTAATACTAAAGAATAAGAGTCTATATATAATATACATTAATATTTTAATATATTCGTGACTTTAATTAAGACCTTTAGTAATGCGGCAGAATAATTAACCGCCTAGGAATGCAGCTTATTTATTAGTGCGCACGGGCCACAATTTATAGGACGCAAGTAACAGTGCAAGGGATACTATCTCAATATTCAATTGCTGACTGGAATAGGCTTCTTCGTCGTCCCTTGCCTGGGTGTTTTCATCGACATATTCGGCAACGGTATCTCCCTACGTGAGTTACTTCGGCCATTATGCAATTGACATCACTAACCTTCACAAAGTGGTATTTTGCAGGATCGATGTCTTCATATCCATGTGTCTCGTAAACTGGGCCTGAACATCCAACGGAACAGCAGCAGCATTTGGCGTCTATACCTTCGCATACTCCTTCGGCCCAACTACTATCATCGATAGTATCCGCACGTCAATATGGCACTCCTCCGTCTTCGGGTCTGCCTATGCATTAAAGATCACCGTGAACAATGCTTAAGCCACACCTTTCATCGTACACTCCCAGCTAAGTTCTAAATTCAAACCCCAGCATGAACACCATCATTCGCGTCATCACTACTGGGTTGATCCAAGACCATGACAACGACTCATACGATAATGTCACCATCGAATACATGATCCTTGCTGCCGGCTCCATTCTAGTTCTGCGGTCCTCATCATTCTATCATGGAAGTCTGTTGATTTGAGACACCTTCAGTGGACGCGCAAGAAGCGCATAACTAGGGGCGAGTTTATCAACGAACATAAGAGAGCATTTTACGAGGAGAATGATGCGAGGAATAAACTGATCTCAATGGCTTGCTTTGCCAGCTTAGTCGCGCTGGTATTGGGGAGCTGGGTGGTGTATTTCTGGGGTGTGGCGACGGGGATTCGGGGAACAACGGAGATTGAGGAATCTTGTGAAAAAAGAGGATAGGTTGAGATACATGAATTAAGGGTTGGGTTGGCGATCGCAAAGAGATTGTAGCTATTTCTCGATAAACAGAAGCACCAGACTCGTATATACCAACCTTGTAGCACTTTATCTAACTCGATCAAACCACACGAAGTTTTACTTAGAACCAGCAAGTCTTCCCTCCAGCACGTCCTTAACAGTCTGCTCCAAATCCTCCTGCTTTAGCCCCAACTTCTCGTTCCACAGCCCCGCGGGCCTCGAATCTCCCAAACCATGCTCCCCAAATGTCGCACCCTTAATTAGATCCGGAATTGCACTAAAATCACCAGCTTGAAAACGCTTTGTTGCGTCCGCGATAAGTTCTTTAGAGTTTACATTCTTGACAACCCATTTCTGACCGGACAATTTCTCGACGACGGCAAGGATCTCGCGCTGAGAGGCGTTGAAGGAGGATATATAGATGTATTTGTTAGAGGTTTCGGTGGGGTGTGAAAGGATGGCGATCAGAGCCTTGCCGATTTGGGAGAGGTTGGTGCCAGAGAAGGGAGTGGTGCCATTGTCGATGAGGGTGACGGTTTTGGAGGAGAGATCGAAGCCTAGGAAACCGACTCGGATGCCCTGGGGCGGGTTAGTTTAGGTTTGGAGGAGAAATCAGTCAGAAAGAGAAATACCAGGACGGGGAGGAATGGAAATAGGGTATTAAAGAAATATCTTGAAAGAAAGTATTGGTTAAAGTAGTGGCTAAGAATAAGACGATTATTGAGGATGAAAGAAATATTAACTCATGATTCTGGAGATCAATGCCAACCTAGAAATCGGGTTAAGTGAATCTTACCCAATCGAAGAATACTCCAGTAACAAGACTAGACCAGGTAATCTCGCTCTCTTTTGACTTCAAATATTCCACCGCACCAGTCTTGGCCGCGAAAATGGGCACGATGGCGCTGACTCTTGGGTCCGGCGTGTTGCTGCCAAACTCGCTTGGCAAGAATCTCTTCACGCCAGCCGCAATCGCAGCATCAATGAACTTCTGCTGGTCTCCAACCGCAACGCCTCCGACAATACTGATGACGGCATCTTGGCCCTTCAAAGCAGTGGTAAGAGAGGAGACGTTGCTATAGTCGGCTTTGATGACATTGACACCCGACGGGAAGGTCGACGTGGATTCTTGCCGAGAGAGAACGCTGACATTGAATGGAGAGTTAAGAAATTCTCTTAGAATTGAAGGCCCAAGATTTCCGCTAGCCTATACGCCCATGTTAGGTTAGCATAAAGTGCTTACTGATGGAAAGGGAGTGGAACGGCGGGGCAGGGGTGGAGCGGAGTGCTCAATGCGGAGTACACGGCTTGAACATACACCTATGAGGAGAACGTTCTTGATCTCAGAAGCCATTATTCACTAATGAGGTGGAAGCCCTCCTATTAATATAATTGAGCGAAGTTGGGATTTGAATTTGCAGTGTTGAAAGTAATTTTTGATGAAGGCTTTTGTAAGTGATTGTACAATCGCATCATTTTCGTGCTACTCACATCAATTTACCTATCACACTAACGCCGGGAGGACCCCACTCGTCACGCCGTCGCAGTGCCATATTGCGTGTGGTATTGTCATGATGTCGAGCTTATGAATCTCGGTTCCAGTCAAGGCTACTCACGTCCGGCTTCCGAGCGGGGCTCGCAGAATCAACGAGCGGGAACGGTGAAAACACTGTGGCGGTGCTTCTATGCGTTTCGAAGGGTGTTGCGAAAATTATTAAAGCAGGCGGAATCCGATCCAAATTAGACCGTGATTGGCGGTCCTTAGTCAGAGTTAGGTATTTTTGCTTTGTTATAAGTGCGGAATATGGGCGCGTCTATTACAAAAGCAAGACTTGGCATCCTCAGCCACATGGGAACTCCTTGCAGAGAGGCATAAATAACGGTGCCTCATTCTGGCCCCGCTTAACATTTGTCATGTCCTTCAAGCACTCAGTATTGCTTCCGTAACCGTTTCCAAATGCTGGAATCTCAACTTGTCGTCTTCGTCTTGTGCAAGTGCTCTTGCACTGCTAACAATATTCCGAATTTGTCTCCTGTTGATCTTCTTGCAGATTTTAAATCGATTTTTATCAATATCGTTGCCGTTGTAAATGTGCTTATCTCTGATTTGGTCTAGGAAATATTTGAAGATTTTCTTTTCTGCTCTTCTTGAAGGTCCTGGTACTGTATCGCGAGATGGATACGTGACTGAACGGCAACATCGAGAGAGGTGATACGGTTAGTTGTTAGAATGATAATGCCTTCGTGGTACTCAAGTACGCGCAGAAGGACAGAAACGAGGGCATTACGAGCAGCTTCGTGAGTGCCTTTACGCTCTTCTAGGAAGACGTCGGCTTCACTTCTAGACGTTTCCGGACCATGTTAACATATCTTTCATCTCCAACACCTTTACCATTCCAAGCCGACCTCAAGGGGTTCGTTGCCATGTATATTCTTGTAGGGAAGATACATACATTAATAGGACTGCCTCCTAGCGTCCTGCATCTGCAAAAATCTCGACTAAGTTCTTCTCCGCTTTGTTGGGCTCGATGCTAATCTCTGCAACCGAGATTGGGAGAAGGGGTTTCCCAGTGGCAAGAGCAACCGTTTCAGCCGTCAAAGTCTTTTCTACTCCCCGGGGACCTCTCATACTGGTCAGATTTAGGTGACAGGGTATGAGATAGCGGATGCAGGTACCATGAAGAAGTATGACCAGGCCCTGACCTTTTCCTTCAATGATATCGGTGACTGGTCGATTCTCTTTGGCGCTTTGGCGGTTGTTTATAAACGCCTGATGTTCGCATTAGTCTTGAAACACAATACTAGGCAACCTCCACTACCTTCAGCAATTTCTTATTATCTTCATTCAACTCCAGTTTCGTCTCAAAAAAGTCTTCCTGCTTCAAACTTCTTAATCCGAAACGCGTAGGTGCGGCGTGTGAAATGCGTGCCATCCCAGTCGAACGCCGCACGGGAGATTTGCTGGACCTCAAACATCTGGTACTCGTTTAGAAAACTGCGAGCGTACACTCTAGTTCCCGGCTTGTACAGCGTCCAAATAAACTTAAAAGTCATCGTTTGGCCCGCGAGATGTGAGAGTTGCGTCTTGAAGTATGCGTCGAGCTTGTTAGAGGTCTGGACGAGCGGAAGTAGCTGTCCGAGGTCTTCACGGGCGTTTTTGGTCTCCAAGGAGTCGGAGGCTTGTGCAGTGGTGGCATTTGGAGTTTCTCCCATTGCCAAACGAATTGCTGGAAGGGTGAGATTAAGTAAACGTGCTCAGCGTCGAATTGCTACATATTTTAGTTTAAAACTCGCGTAAGGCGCTAGTGTTACGTACTTGTGGTGGGCAGTGATCTAGCGTCTCGGTGAGCAGTTTACGGAGTGCCGGGTATGCGGGGTTCTCACCCATTATCCCCGTCCATGAACCGGCGCAAGGTCGTGACCTGCTCTGTTCCCTTCGAAGTAATAGCATCTGTGCGTTCGTAGTCCTGCCGGTTATCGTCTGTGTAATTCCATTTGCTGACTACGTTGCAGACGCGCGCTTTCTTTTCTTTGCCGTCATCCTACGTAGAGACATGCCTTAGCCTCTCCAGCGGCTGGAGGGGGGGAATGCCTACGTACCGTCTTCGTACTATCTTCATCTTTTTTTTCTTTAGGTTTATCTTCCTCATCTTTCCTGTCGGCCTGAAATGGTTAGCATCTACACTATATCATGAGGACATTTGTGGGGGTTTCGGCTGACCATGAACGGCTCGTAAATGCACTTGTGGAAAGTAGTAACAATAACTTGGAATCTTAATAGACCGGAAAGCCTTTAAAGAACGCGACACAAGAGAGTTAGACTTTGATATGTTAATATAAAAGGTAGAAAGAAGCGCGTTTACCTTGGTTTCACTACTCTTCTCTCCTAGTAAAGCTTCAAGCTTTGCACATCGCTCTTCAAGAAGCCGGATATACCGTTGCTCCAACTCTTGCATTTTTGCGCTATCGGCCAGCATCGCTGGCTTTTCATGATACCAATCAGCTCCTTCAAAAATTACAATAGCTTAGAGCCGTTATACCTGAGGGAACTCCCCGTTCACTATCTGCGGGACCATGTTCGTGCGGAGTTCTTGTATATCAACTAGCCTGACAGCTGTAATAATGTATACTCAGAAATCCGCGAATACCTGTAGCGGGTCTGCTATCCTTCGGAAGACCCCACCGTGATATAGGCGCCGTCGATATTAATCACGTCCCAAACATGCGAAGCAAGCTGTTCAGGACCCCACGCCCCTAGTGGCCTCAGTCTCATTGCCCTAATCCGTTCCAGAAACTGCTGACACTGGAGCTGAATACCCATGCCTGTTGGCGTGGCGTCTGCATTCTAAGTGGTGGTCTCGCTGTTCGAGAGGCAAGGATGCGCAAGCCAGGCATCCCACCAGGGTGGTTTTGGATAAATCTTATCGCGATAAGTCTTGGCATACCCCAAATAAATTTTCGTCGCCTTTTTCTTCTTTATTATTATACAAAATATGGCTTTAGAAGTAGAATCAGAAGCTCTCGACTCTATTAATACCTCTAAATTAAAAAATATAAGAGGTTACTTAGCTCTTTTAATATAGGAGCATACCTGTCCACTAGGCAGTAATAAGCCTATATAAAATAAAAAAGCCCGTCTTTTATTCTATTATAAACACTATATAGAGTTATATGCTATATAGTTAACTTCTAACTTCTGAAATTACTTGGCGTTAAAGTATGGCATTATAGTTAAGCCTAAAACTAGTTATATAAAAGAAGTAATACGGGATTAATTAAAAGACCTTTACCTTAAAGTGTTATCTTAAAACGAAATAGAAGAGCTAGATTTAGAAGTACTCTAAGCGGTCCTAAATAAGGAAGTTATTAATAAGGCCCTTATTATATTAATTATTATATAAAACTTACTATTTTAGATAGTTAAGTAGCTAGAGTTTTATATTCTTCTACAGTTAATTAATCCTAAAGTAGATAGCTATGTAACTATAGCCCATTTAGCAGTTAGTAAAAAGATCTATAACTTATAGCTATCGCAAAAGGATATTATATAAAAGAGGCTACAGTCTGCACTAATAAGTATTTATCTCTCTATTAATATCTAAACTTCTCTAAATAATTACCTTCTCCTTATAATTTGTGGCTATTTTATTAATAGCTAGGAAAAGCTTATAAATGCTCTTCTTGGCCTTTATACGGTAGCCTTTTATAGTAGGGATAAGTAATAGAATACTCTTCTTCTAGTGCTTAAGGACTATAGGATTATATAAAAGCTAGGTGCCGTTATATCTAATAACTATACTATAAATAATAAGCTCTATTATATAATAAGCAACTAGCTTCTTTAGGAAGAAGGAATTAAATAGAATCCCGTCTACTAATAGATCCGCTATTAGGGTTATATTCTTAACCTTACTATATAAGCTTTTCTCTTTAAAAACTTAATTAGTCTTAATAATATTAAGTTATATAAAGAAGGAAAAGAGCTAGATCTAAAAGAGGAAAAAGAGAAAAGTAATTTATTTTAGAAACTTGGCGTACTTAGAAAGCTTTATAATATTACTATATATACCCACAGCTTAGCTAGTTATATAATAATAATTCATTACTTAACGTCCGATTTGGATCCCTATTGGGCACACGCGGACTACTCCTTATATATATATAGGGAGAAAACTCTATTTAAGAAAACCCCGTAATCTATCTCCCTACCTTTTAAGACTCGCCTATAAGGCGCCTGCGAGTNACCNNTAGTNCTCCTACTACCTTACTTTTTAACCTCCTTAGGAACCACTGCTGCCGTAATAAGCCTATAGACGCGCTAGTATTATAAACTTTACTCTACTATTATAGAGTTATTAGGGGGCGCCCGTTGCTCGCCCCTCCGCCCTTTATTACTATTTCCTTTATAACCCGGAACTAGTTTAGTATATTTTAGCTAATAAGCTACTAGGTAACCGCCTTAAGGCCTTTTTATATTAAGAGCAGTGTCTTATAGTTCTCTATACTAACTACTAAGAGTATTACTTCTTAGTTAGTGCGTAAGGGGCATAACAGTATTATATATTTTGGTGTTTATCTTAGCCAGCTATATTTATATCTTAGGCTACCTACTAGGACACCCACCCAGTAGAGCCAGTATTTTAGTCCTATTATTTCTATTTTTAAGAGTATTACTATTATATTTTCTGCCTTTATTAGGCCTTCTTAGAGCCCTAGAGTATTTACCCCTTATAGCGTTAACTATACTATAGCTTAGGTTCCTCTTACCTTAGTTAGCCTCTATACCTTTAACTCCTATATACCTCTCCAGCGTTAGTCTAGCTAGTATTATATTATAGTAGATGGTTTCCCAGCGTTCTTTTATACTCTACTTTAGCTCCTTTTTCTCTCTTACTATTATCTTTACTAGCCTTTTATACGTTTCCCTTTCTCCTCTATATAGGCCTAGGCCCTAAAGCAGCACTATTTTTCTTCTACTTTCTTTACCTGTTTCTCTAATATATCTTCCCTACTTTAGGGTTATTAGTTTGTTCTCCTATAAGGCGCCTTAAAGTCCCTCTATAGTTTATTTAGGCGTATCTTAATATACTTTATAACGTTAGAGTTGCGTTCCTTTTACGCCCTTTATATTATAGCGGCTTTAATATATAGTTATAGGGGGGGAATATTAGCTTCCTTCTTAAGCAGTGCTGTAGCCGTTTGCTTATATCCGCCTATTATACTCTAGAGGTAAGCTGTTTAGACCTTTTAGAGTAATTTAAGGAGTAATTTAGGGGGGCCTTTTTTAGATTCTCTAATGGCCTAAATACTAGACCTATACGTTATGGTTAGCTAGACGACTGCTATATATAATAGGCGTAACCTCTAAAAGCATAGACCCTATATAGAGTTAATAATCCTAGATAATACGATATACTATACTTAGCCCTTATAGGCCGCTTGCGCCGTATATACGCTCTACTAGAGTTTACTGTCTACCTATACTTCTAATACTTTTAGGCCCTAAACTAGTTAACCCCTAAAGCCTTAGATGCGAATTATATACTAAAGATTTATAGATTAGTTGCGTTTTCTTATAAAATAGATTAGCTGGTATTTCTCTAGTAAGAATTAGACTCTATATTATCTTGCCTATTTTATATAGGTATTATAAGCTTTCTCTAGTATTTTACAATTCTCTATAGCTGTTAGCCTATATATAATTAGGTTTATATTATTAATAAAGCCTATCCCCTAGGTTGCCCCTTCCTTAAAGAAATTAAGTAGGTTGTTTATAAAGAAAAGGAAGAGTATAGGCGAGAGGGGTAATCCTTATAGTATTCCTGTTGCAACTATAATAGGGGGGCTTTAGTATCCGCTAAAGATTAATAATATTTCTTTTTAACCTATAAACCCTTAAATAAATTATATAATCTATTCTAGGAAGCCTTTTGCCCTAAGGATGTATAGGAGACGCTTATAGGGTATATTATTATGGGCGCCACTAATATTTAGGCTAAGCATTAATACTATAAAGTCCTTTCGCATTACCTATGCAGATTTAATAGTGGTAGCGAGTAGCGTAAGTGCTAATAGTGTTAAGCGGTTC
Source organism: Cenococcum geophilum 1.58 (assembly GCF_001692895.1). Lineage (NCBI taxonomy): Eukaryota > Fungi > Ascomycota > Dothideomycetes > Gloniales > Gloniaceae > Cenococcum > Cenococcum geophilum. The sequence goes on from NW_027137609.1 coordinate 266,728, forward strand.
TTTCTTGCCCCTATATAGCTTTATAGTAGTAGGGCGTATTCCTTAGCCGTGTCTACTATATAGTCCGCTATTACCCTTTCTAAGATCTTACTAAGGGTATTCTCTAAGGTAATAGGGCGGTAGCTCCCTAGAAATAAGTAGTTTACTTTACCTTCTTTATATAGGATAAATATTGTTATAGCTCTTCTAAGTTTTAGGTAGTAGCCTATTATAAAGTATACTCTAGCTATATCCGCAAGCTAAGGTGCTATTAATAGTCCGTAGGTCTTTAGGGCTTTATTTAAGATCCTATTTAGTTCTAGTACTATATTATTTAAAAGGCGGCTAATAGTTCTGGCCATTTCTTTAGTTATTATATCTCTGTTAACCCTTAGGCAAGTTACTAGTGCTTTACCTATAATATTACTAAGGTCTACTAAAGCTAGTTAAGGGGAAAATCTTTCTATAAGGATCTTTACCTTTTTATTATTGTTACTTATAGCTAGTAATTTACCTAGTCTTTATAGGGGCGGAAGGTATAGGTCTTCTACTAGACGTTCCGCCTTTTTCTTTACCTATTTCGCTATCCTTTAGAGATTTTTATTATAGGGGAGGCTTGGGTTAGTAGTATGCTTATTTATAAACCGTCTCCAGCTATTCCTTACTTCTTTTTTTTAGGGTATTCTTTAGCTAGTTTTTTATGTCTTTATATTATCTCTTATCTTTAGGATTATAGCTACTTATATATTTTCTTTTTACTTATTATTAGCTAGTAATAAGAACCGCGTATTATACGGACTATATATATTGCGCGTAGGGGCCCGGTTTTAAGACTAGGTAGTACTCTTCTAGCCCGTTTTTAATTGCTGCCTAAATCCTTTTTAGTCTTTAGTCGATTTCCTTAGGGGTAGCTAATAAGCCTCGCTTGTTTAGTATTAAGTGGATTTCTTCTAGGTCTTAAAGTTATTATTTAACTATATTAAGGAAGCTGTTTATCTTAAGCTTTCTTATTACATATCTTTTACTATTTAGTTGCGCCTTAATATCTAGATCTAGATATATCTAAATAGGGATATAGTCTAAAGTAAGTACCTATTCTTCTTTAGGGTTACACCTTTTAAGTCTTTAGTATAGGCCTCCGTTTATAAATATAAGGTTAATTATACTTTTAGCGGTGCCTTATTACCATATAATTGCTCCTAAGGGGGTGGCTAACTTAAGGCCCTAGGTGTTTATAGCTCTTGGTAGGTACTCTGCCTATTATTTAGCAGTAATATAGATACCCCTCTTCTATAGGTGGTAAAGGTTTATATTTCCTAATAGGATAGACTCTATACCTTTAGTTTTTAGTAAGCTTATTACTAATATAATATTCTCTATTTATAGGACCCTTTTAACCCTAGGGTTATACATATTAATAATTTATACTAGTCCCCTATATATCTAAATTGTTATAATTATAATATCTAGATTAACTGCCTGCTATAACTATAAGGATAGGCTAATAGCCTTACTGATTATAAAGTATATATATATAGCTGCTTTTGGTTTATATAGGAGCTAGAATTTTTAGGGGTAGTATATTAATTATATGTAAGCATTGTAATACGGCTCTTATATAGTAAGGATATAGTATTTCTTTAGGTCTAGGCTATTTAGTAAGGGCCTTATAAGACGGTGGTTTGTATTACTATAGTTATACTATATAATGGATAGGTAGCAAACCCCCGGCAAGGGTCCTTTGCCTCTCCTTTATTCCTTACTTCTTCTATTTCTACTTTCTCTAAAATATTTAGAACTTCTATCTCTTATATTTACACCCTAGTTACTACTTATTTTATATAGAGCTTTCTATTCCTATGTCTTATATTCCTACTAGCGCTTCTATATCTAAATCTATTATTATCTCCAGTTTTTCCCCTAATCTTACTAGTTAGCTATATACCCTTTAAAAGTTAGCTATAAATATTATATTTACCGCGTTAAGTCTAATTCTTAATTATCCTAGTTTTAAGCTTACTATAGCTATCTATAAGGGTCTTTCTACAGGGCGTCCTCTTCCTTATACCCCCTATAACCCTTATATCCCTATATAGTCTAGTAATATCGCGCGGCGTCACTTCTAGCCTATTAAGGCTTGGGATAGCTAGCCTAGCCCCCCTATATTAAAGGTAGAAAACGCTAAAAAGGTACCTACGCCCCCTTAGCTTATTGCCTATTATTTCTATTTATATAACCTAGCATACAGTTATTCCTATAGCTGTTAAGCCCTTACCTTCCGTCTCCTGTATTTAATACAGTCTACTCTCTCCTACGCCTTATATATACTTTAGTGGCAGTTTACATATTTTATTTAGTCTTAATTTAAGTAGTATTTTATATTGTGGGGGCCTATATAGTAGCCGTAGCACACCTATACTGCGTATATGGATTAAATATATCCCTATTATACGCAGCGATAGCATTATTCTAGGCGGAGTCTGTAGTTATAGAGCCTTACATTATATATAAGGCCATTTATAATAATACCTTTTTAAATAAGGAGTTTTTGCATTCCTAGTATATATATGCTAACGATAATGGAGCTATACGTTTAACTAGCGTTTCCCTAGCAAGTCTCTAGCGACCCTTATATTCTTTTATTATTCTTATTATATACTTAGTTTATATTTTCCTATTAAAGCTATTAGATTTGGGTAATCTTAAGTCCTAGTATAAGGCGTTCCGTTTATTTTACTATCTTATATATAATTGCTATATTATCCGCCTAGCGTCCCTTTTCTACCCTAAGGCTTAGGGGAACCACTAGGACTTTAGCTAGGTAATCTTTATAGAGCACTTTTATACTAATACGTTCTCCTAGCCTATCCCCTACCCTAATAGCTCATTCCTTTACCTATTAGTCCCTTAGGGTAACTCTAATATCTCCGCTCCTAAGGTATTAGACTATAATAGTATCGTAAACCTCTTTATAAATCTCTATAAGGACTTCTATTTCTAATTATTCCTTAAGCCCCTTTACTTTTTCTATATTTAGTTATATTATAATTATATACCCGGATATTATCTTTAGGGGGGTAGATTCCCTATACTGTGGATATACAGCTACGGCGGCCTAGGTGTAGTTTGCCGGTAAAAAAGGGTTTTATTTATTTTTAATTTTACTTAACCGTTAGATGATTTAATTAAGGGTTTGCTAAAGGGGCGCCTAAGGTTTACTAGACTAGTAGAGCTATTCTACTAGCTATATTAATTTGTTATAGCTAATAATTGCTCCCCTATAACTATAGATACTAAACACGTCTAATAGGCTTTATATTTTATTAGATACCTTCTTAATAAGAGTCTTTCCGCTTTATAGTATAGTATTCGCCCGTTCTTATTGTGGAGGGCCATTGCTAGGCGTAGTTCTAGTGGACGCACGCGAGTATAAACCACCGTCGTTTAACGTGTGCCTCCCCTGCGATGCATATATCTTAGGGGGATTCTCTAGGTGTTTTTTAGGGTTCTTTTAGTTGGTTTTAGTCTTTTTAGGCCAGGTGTAGCAAGAGCTCCTTCGCAGATTTCTTTAAACCCCTTTTAGGACAAGCCCTTATAGTCTTTCTCTACCATAAGGTAATGGCAATTAGGGGCTAACTATCTAGCTAGTTATATAAGGGAGTTTAAAAGTCTTATAGGGAGAAGAATTCCGCTTAATAATTGTAACGGCGCTATCGCACGTTACCTACCAAATTCTGCCATATTCTGCCGACCTATAATTGGCCCGCCTAAAGCTAGCGCCTTAGCGGCTCACTCTATATATTTGTTTACATCGGTCCTAGCGACCCCTTTTTCTTCTCTTTAGCTTAGTATCTTTGTAATATAGCATTCTACAAGCTTTAGTTTAGAGGCATTTATACGAGCCGTAATATTATACTAAGCTCACCCTATATTGCCTGGGAAGGCCTTAATAATATCCTACCCTAAAGAAACTTCGTCTGCAATAACGCATTAATAAATTATACTTAGACACTAAAACAACTCTATATTGCCTAGGAAGGCTTAGATAATATCCCACCTTATAAGCTAGATAGGACTAGACCTATACCCCTAAAATTAAAACTAAAGCGTATAATACTGATAAACCTTAGGAAGCTAACGATAGTACCTAAAGTAAGCTTATCTAAGAAAGCTATCTTTATTTAAGAGGAACCTAAGATCTAATTAGGATTAGAAATTAAAGACAATAATAATGTCGTAGACGTACGCGAGTAGATTCGCGCCCTCGTAGCTAGCTAGGAAGCCAATTGTCTTAAAGCAAGAAATATATAAGAGACCCTATAAGAGATCCTAGAAAGCCTTACGGCCCTATAAAATAGCCTAGCTTCCCCTTTTTAAAGCCCTAGCTAACCTATTTACTTTACTAAATATAATATACTAGGGAGTATAGATATAATAATGAAGTAATTAAAGTCCGTTAAGCTTTCTAACCCCCTACTATTATCTAATAGGATAGACTCTACCTTTAAGAATTAGAGGATTTAAGTATAAGGAAAGCTCCGTATTAACTATAACTATTTCCTTTCTAAAAAAGCTAAAATACTCTACCTCTTTAGTTAAACTACTAGGGACGCCCAACGGCACCTTTAAGCTAAGTTTAAGAATAACTCCCCTATCCAATTTATATCTGTTAATAAGATAATATAGCACCTAGCGGCTATCTATATTAACCCGAACAAAATATAGGATGCCCGTTATAACTATAATTGCTTAATAATAAAACTAAACTAACCCTTTACTAAATTCTAGACTTAATTCCTATACCTTATAGGAGAAGGCTAGGTTCCCCTTAAGAACTATTAATTAAACCTATATAATAAGCTAATAATCTAGCTATAAGAAAAGATCGCTATAACCTTAGATAACCTACTAACCTATAAAAAACTTGTAGCTTATTACTTATTATTAGACTTAGAACTAAAGCGGATTAACACCCACCCTAATCGGCAGAAGTAACTCTATAATAATTAGAACTCGCTAGCTATATTTATAAGAGCTAGAGCAGAAAGATAAGTTATAACTACTTTTATACTAAAGGCGGTTATAACTACGTACTAGTAAGCCTTACCTAACTAGTTACGTACTACGCTATTAACTAATATCCGCCGTAATACTCTAATTAACCCTGCCTTAGCTATGTGCTTTAACTGCGATAAGTAAGATTACTTTACTTTATCTTACCCGGAGCTAAAAAATATAGGCAATATTAAGGAAATAGAGGAAGGAGAAACGTTTAATAAGTTAGGAAAAGAAGAACCCTAGGGAAAGACTCCCCCCTAGGGTACCCTATTAATCTTAAAGAGATTAATCTTAGTTAGTTAATAGGTGGAAAGTATTTTATAGTTCTATATATAGTATTTTAAAATAGATATAGAGTTAATATAACCGCCCTTATTAACACTAAAGCAAATAGCTTCGCCTTTATAAATACTACCTATATAAATAATGTTGCTAAGTTTCTAAATATAGAAGCTATCTGACTAGAGAAGCCTATTTAAGTAAAAGGCTATAACGGCTAAGCCGGTTAGCCTGTTACCTACATTTTAAAGTTATATATTGCTCTTAACGGATAACGCTAATATAGTATCCCCTTTTATATCCTAAACCTAGGGTCCTATAATATAATCCTTAGATAAAAATAGATGTCCTATTTTAATATTTAGTTAAATATATAATAAAAACGGTTTATCTAGCTAGAGGATAGACTAAGGTTACCCTCCTTTATTAGGGAGATCTAAACCAACTATAAGACACTAGCTATAAGGGCTAACCCTACCTACTAGTAGGATATCTAGGCCTATAACCTAGCCTTTACCTAAAAAAACGCCCGCCGCGAAGCTAGAAAGAACTCCGTACTAATAAAGATACTCTCCTAAAGCGCTATATTTAAAGAAGACTCTATATATAGAAGTAAGATAAATAGTAATATAAATAACGTCTAAATTATATAGATCTAACTAGTATAGAAAAGAACGTATTAATAGGATATAAGGGATAACTTCTAAAAGATATAATAGGAGCTAAAAGGAGTAACGATAACGCTAGTACCCTAGAAGTCCCTAAAGTTATATACACCCCTATTATTAGGTAACCCCCCTACTATAGATATTGCTATAATTAGCGCTATAGTGTTCTACTTTAATATATACTAAAAGGATAATAAGGTCTTTATAACGAGCCTATATAAGATTAACTAAATTATTAATAATAGAGAGGAAAGGCTAGCTAAGGAAACTAATAAGGAACTAGTTAAACGCCTCCTTTTTACCATTTATATAGACTATAAGGATGCATTCTTAAAGGCGGCCTTAGATAAATTACCCCCCTACTAAATATATAATTATAAGATTTAATTAAAAGCCAATAACTCGCTAGGCTATAGCCCCCTCTACTATTAATTAATAGATAAGTTAAAAGTAATAAAGTAATACTTAATTAATAACCTAGATAAATGTAACGAAGCCTTATAGTAGGAACTACGGTAGACTTATTAATAGGCTGGGTATATAGGTAAATAAGAAGTCAATAACGTAATAATAACTAGTGGAGTGGGTGCCTAATAGATTAACTCTAATTGTATTCTAAGATTTACTATAAAGGAGAGAACTATTTAGGTAGGGACTGTGGTCCTTTAAATATATATCTATACTCCTAAGAAATCCCCTTTATACGTAAGATACGTATTATACGTATTATATATATATTCCCTTTATATACTGCATATACTATATATAACATTATATAACCTTAGCTACCACTCCTTATTACATAGCTCTATTGGCTCTATTTTAAACTATACCTAAATTAACTAACTAGCTTCTTTTGACTCTTCTCTAAGTAGTTATAATATTATACTTAAAGCGTCCATAACACTATCTCCCTCCTTTTTATCTTTATTCTTAAAGATCCTAAATATCTCTAAGTTATTTACTAGAGGTATAATATCCGTCTAATTAATTTAGTTAATATCGTTGCTTATTATACCTAAGGCTCCTTCCTCTTTATAGGCGCAATGTTATACTCGCACTATTACTACGATATTATCTTTTAGTAAGATTATACTGTCTCTATATTCTTATTGTTTAAAAAAGGGGTTAGTTTATATTGCGTTGGCGAGTCTATCTTTATAATAACCGTCCTTTTACTTAAAGTGTGCTAAAGTAAATATTTATTTATTCTATAACGTTCGCTCTATCTCTAATACTAAATATACGCGGCCTATTACTCTTAATAGTTATTAGGTTCCCTAACCAATTTATTTTAAGGTCTTATATTTAAACTATCTTAAGCCCTTACTAAGTTAAAATGTTCTTAAAATATAGAGTAGAAGGCTCTAGAAGCCTATATTACAGCATCTACTTAGTTACTCCATCTTAAGAAGGTTTATAAGAAAGTCCATTTTAAGAAGTAAAAACTTATAAAATAAGGTTTATAGAAACTTAGCGATAAAAAAATAGATTTTTTTCTAACCAAAAAGGAAACAGATTTAAGTAGTTTGGTAACTACTCTTCTTAGGTCCCCCTTAGGTGACTTATTCTTTAGTAATCCTTTTTTATTAATACTACCTAACCTAATTTCTTTTAATACTCCTATACCTTTCTTATAGCGTTTTTTTTTAGATTTTCTAGTAGTTCCTAGGTAGTCTTATTATAGCCTATCTACTTAACCTTATACTATATTTTATTATTAATATCCTTATAACTAACAATTTTTAAAACTTACTATTTATCTTCTTTCTATCCTTTATATATATCTGCTTTATAAACTAGTAGCTTAATATTCTTATATACTGGCTTTAGTATTGCAATATACTATATAGGGTAGATCTTTATCTTAGCTGGTAAGTTTAACTTAAATGTAACCGGTATGTTACGGACGCTTTAAGTACAATGTTACGACTACTTAGAGAAGAGACGGAGGAAGCTAGTTGGTTAATTCAGGCACGGTCCAGAATAGAGCCGATAGAACTATATGACGAGGAATGGTAACCAAGGTCATATAATGTGCTACGTATTAAACAAGAGGAACAAGAGGAACTTACGTACCTTATATATAAGACATATATTATATACAAGAAGGATTTTATAGGAGTACGGTTATATATTTAAGGACCCTTAGTCCCTACCTAGATAGTTCCTTCCTTGTAGTGATTCTTAGAATATAATTAGAGTTAATCTATTAGGTAATCACTCTACTAGTTATTATTACGTTATTAACTTTTATACTTACATTTCCTATATACCTAGCCCATTAATAAGCCTATCGTAGTTCTCGCTACAAGGTTCCGTTATATAATTACTACCTAGTTACGGTATCAATATAAGAAGTTAAATAACATACCACCAAAAGCAGCCACCATAATGCCATCGACGGCAGCAACTACTTTAGGGACAGGAGGTGATACTAGTATAGCGGATACTAACTTACAGCAACCTATAATAGTCGGACAGCTATAGGAAATAGTTAACTAGCTAATAGCTAATAATATAGTATTAGAAGAAAGACTTAATAGGATAGGAGCAGTAAAGATTAAGCTACTATCAATTAAGAGATTTATAGGAGAGAGGTTAAAGCTCAAAGAATTCCTTATATAGATGCACTTTAAGGTCTTATAGGAGGGAGTAAAGTTACCTATACCTATGGATTGGATAGCCTACGCAGGACTATTCTTATTAGGAAAAGCACTTAAGTAGTTCAAACTTTACCTTATAGAGATATAGGCAAACGGAATAACAACCACTAACTAAGACGTGCAATTTATATTCTTAAGTTAGGAAGGATTTGTAGAATAACTAATATAGATATTTAGAGACCCGGAAGAAATAACTATAGTAAAAAGAAAACTCCAAAACCTTATATAATGAACTTTAGCAATTAAGTATACAACATAGTTCTAGATACTAGCAATATAAGTAGAGTAGAATAATAGGGCGCTTATGGCATAGTATAAACAGGGACTTAAGGCTAAAGTCTAGGACGCGATTATTCTAATGGAAGATGCGGACACCTTAAGGGAACTAATAGATTAGGCGATTAAGATTAATAATTAGATCTACTAAAGAGAATAGGCTAAGAGAGGCTAGGATAGAGTTCTATAGTTATATAAGGCGTAGAGTACGCAATAACAAAAGCTAAGTTAGAAATTATAGTATGGTGTAGAACTAATAGACCTAAGTAGTACTAAAGAAGCCTATAAGAGATGGAGTAAACTATGGAAACCTAGAGGACAAGGATTAAGTAATTAAAGGTCTAAGGAGTAAAGGCCAAATCAGGGATCTTAATAGTAGAAGACATTTAGGCGGACTCTATAATAAAAGAAATGGTTTAAAAAAGGAGCTTATATAAATTGCGGAAAACAGGGTTATTACGTCAGAGACTATAGAAGTAGGTAGAGTTACCATATAGTAAAGGGCATAAGACTAGCAGACGATATATATGTATAAAGGGACAACAATATACTACAAGGAATAAAAGAATGTTTAATTAGAAGTTTTGCGTTTTATTATAATAACGCATGCCAAATTTATAAGGACGCTAAGTACGGCGCAAGCTATTAGCTATAAGAGCTAGCACCTACAGGATATAGAGGAACTAATGAACTAGTTTACAGATCGGATATTAAAGATAATAAATTCAACCTAGGCGAAATATTCCGTGACGATAAGGTAATAAGGGCCGCTTACTAGGAGCGAGTAGACCTTAGAGATGTTATACTAGAGGTAGAGGATAATTCTATTATAGAATAAGAAATATTAGTAAGGATCGAAACCCTACTAGATACAATGTCTATCACTTTACAAGACGTAAGAGAAGTAGGATAGTAAGCCACTTTGGCACTTAATAAAGGCAAAAGGCTAAAGGCTTAAGATTCTTACAGCGAGATAAGAGATGACTAAGATTCTCAAGATGAGATAAGGTAAGCTTAAGGACCTATAATAGACAGAAACTAATAGAGCAGAGCAGTAGCTTAGTTTAAAGATATATAAATGAGCTCGGGACAGAGTTTCCTATAGGTATAAGATTCTCAAGACGAGATAAGTAAGATCTAAGATTCTTAAGATAAGATAAGGACACTAGTTAAGCCTAGTTGAACTAAGGCAGGAGCCAAGCTTAAGTTAGAAGCAAGCTTAGAATTAAAGAACCTAAGGGACTAAGAATTCGGAGTATAAATCGGGATACCCACAGGCAAGAGGTAAGGAGCTTCTTTATAGATTAGAGAATCTATAGCGCAAACAGTAACCAGACTAGGAGACAGATATATGGACCTAGAAGACTTACCAGGGGAACATAGTATTTAGCCTAAAGATTAAAAAGTCAATACCAAGATTAAGAAGTATAAAGACTTTAAAGATCTACTCGCAAGACGCGATATAAAGGAAACTATAGAGGAATTTAGAGCAAGGATTACCTCATAGCAAGAATAGAAACTAGATAAGAGATCTAGTATATTAGGACGTATAAAGGACAGAGTACTAATATAAAGAATTATCAATAGGCTGAGAGTAGGTATACTAAGAGCCAAGTAGCTTACTAAACTGGAACAAGAAGAGGATCTAGGGATTCCTACTAGGTTCGAAGAATGATATACTAAAGGCTATTACAATGTAGTAATAAGAAGATACTTCTTTACGGACAGACTATATACACTCCAGTAGCTATACTAAAAGTGGTATAAGCAAAGGCATAATAATAAGTGGGAAGATTTCTATATGTGGTTGGATAAGAAAGTTATTTAGGACTACCTAATTATAGAGAAGGCCATAACGCATATTAAAGGAGCCTTAATTATAATATTAAAGGATCTAGAGGAACGTTTAGAGGACTAGAGAAGTAAGAGGCGTATCTTAGTACCTATAAATAAAGTCGTAATGTTTAGATTAGCACAATAAAGGTTTAAACTTAGGGATGAAGACAAACTAAGAGTTAACCTAAAGCACCTAGCACACTATATATTATCATGGATTGCGTATATAGACGATATATACGAAATATATAAGAATCTAAAGGAAAAGAATCGGAAATACCCTATAAGGATGTACTAGATAACGGACAAGTAATAGTATAGGAATGCTAAATATATATATAGATGGCATCCAGCAGAGGTCTAAGAGGAAGGAAGTTTAGTACTTTAACTAGGAAGATTTCTTACGGAAGAATACTTAGACGGACAACAGTAGTAGGAATACCCAGAAAATATATATCTATGGTATATTAAAGATAAAAAGCGAACTAGGTATTAGCTAAAGAGTAAGCCAAGTATACCAGGATTAAGCAGCTAATAGTTAGGAAAAGTAGAGGCCTATAGGACTAGAGGGAGCTAGTGGTAGAGCCTTAGACCCTTAAAGGAATTTAAGGACGATACCTAAATTTATAAATTAAGTAGTAAGATTAGCAGTTTAAAGCACTAATAGATAGTAGAGTAATACAAAACTATATTTTACTAGTAGCAGTTAAGAGAATAGGGCTACCTTATAGATAGAAGGAGCAACTTTACCCATTAATTACAATTTTAGGAGATCCAATAACCTACGGAGGAGGGATTATTAATCTTAAAACAGGACCTATTTAGATAACTATTAAAGAAAAACAAATTAAGATGTCTTTTAATATCCTACTATTAGGATAGGATGAGGCAGTATTAAGTATGCCTTGGTTATAGGAATATAATTTAAGGATTGATTAGATTACGGGTTAGGTCAATATTAGAGATACTTAACACCGCAAGATGTGACAATAAGCTAAGTTAGTATAGTACTAAGTAGGAGTAACCTATAAAGAAACAGAAAAAGGACTAAGCTATATACTAAAAAGATACTATAAGTATGGTAAGAAACTATAGTTACTGAAAAGTAAAAAGCTATTAGAATATATAGTATGGGACTATAAAATAGAGTTAAAACTAGGAATAAGTCTAAAGTTCTTTCTAATCTATAAGCTTACTAAAGAAGAAGGTAGAGCGTTAAAAGAGTTTATCTAGGAAAACCTATAAAAGGGATATATTAGACTATTGCAGTTATTAGCGGGTTATCTAGTACTATTTGTACTAAAGAAGAATAGTAAACTAAGGCTGTATATTAACTATAGATAGTTAAATAGCATTACCAGAAAGGATAGGTATCCTTTACCCTTAATTAGCGAAATCTAAGACAGGATAGGCAATGTGTAAATCTTTACAAAGATAGATCTAAGATAGGCATACCATTAGATTAGGATTAAGGAAGGCGATAAATAGAAGGCAGCCTTTAGGTTAAAGGAAGGACTATATAAACTATTAGTTATGCAATTTAGGCTTATAAANNNNCTANNAANGTTCTANAAGNNTATTAATAATNTATTANNAGAANACTTANATAANTTNNTTATNGNATANCTTAATAATATTATTATCTACTTAATAACTAAGGAAGAATATAGNGAACACGTTAAATAGGTTTTAAAGAGACTATAAAAAGAATAGATGCTAGTAGTAATTAAGAAATGCGAGTTCTTTACTAGGAAGACTAATTTTGTTAGATTTATTATTAAACTAGGCTAACTTAGTATAGATCTAAAGAAGATTAAGGCTATAGTGAATTAGTAAGAACTAGAGAATATTATATAGTTAAGATTGTTCCTAGGGTTTTATAATTACTATAAAAGGTTTATAGCGTAGTGGTTAAAGAATATTAAGCCATTTACGCGGTTAATAAAGAAAGAAGAACTATAGGCATAGGGGGAGGAGTAAAGAAAACTCTTTAAAAAAGTTAAAGAGTTATTTACCTAGGAGCCAGTTCTTAAGATCTATTAACTAGGACTAGAGACGGTTGTAGAAATAGATATATTAGACTATATACTAGGGGCGTACTTTATATAAAGGTATTAAGATAGATAGCACCTAGTGGCATATTATAGTTAGAAGATAATACCACTAGAGTTAAACTATAACATCTATAATAAGGAGTTATTAGGTATAGTTATAGCATTAAAGGAATAGAGAGCATTCTTATAAGATATAGAGAAACTACGTCAGGAAAACGGGAGAGTGGTAGGGGCTAGCTAGGGGCTAGCCCGGGGCTAGCCCGGGGTCATTTCCGCTGGATCCGCTGATCTGCTCATGTACACTTTTTTACGCTAGCCTAGGGCCACTTTAGCAACCTTATATCTTAAAATTATAATATTTCCTATGACCGTAATAGTTGCAATATTTCCCACGACTGCAATATTCATAATATTTCCCGCGACTGCAATAATTGTAATATTTCCCACGACTACAATATTTGCAATATTTCCCACGACTGCAATAGTCGCAATATTTCCCACGACTGCAATAGTCGCAATATTTCCCACGACTGCAATAATCGCAATATTTTCCATAACTGTAATAGTTGCAATATTTCCCACGACTGTAATATTTGCAATATTTCCCATAACTGCAATAGTTGTAATATTTTCCTCGACTGCAATAGTTGCAATATTTCCTATAGCTGCAATAGTCGCAATATTTTCCACGACTGTAATAGTTACAATATTTTTAACGACTGCAATAGTTGCAATATTTCCCACGACTGTAATGGTCGTAATATTTTCCACGACTGTAATAGTTGCAATATTTCACACGACTGCAATAGTTGCAATATTTATAATATTTCCCATAATTGCAATAGTCGCAATATTTCCCATAGCCATAATAGTCGCAATATTTCTTATAACTGCAATAGTTATAATATTTCCCANGACTATAATACTATAACTNNAATAATCGNAATATTTTTTATAACTGTAATAATTATAATATTTTATATATAAAAAAAAATTATTATGCAATAATTAGAAAGAAAGTAAAATATTATTTATATACCTTAAGGAAGTAACTATATATCTAGGTTGTTATCTTTAGGCAATCCTAGCCTTATTTTAATATTACTATTTTCCTTTTACTACATAGACTCCAAAAATATGTTAAATCTACTATCATTTAGTAGCTTTTCCCTCTTTCCAAGAGTATACTAAAGAAAATCTTCTTTAACGCCTAGCAAGTTTCGCAGTTTATTTGGTGTTATTATATACAGTATATCAAGTATATGTGGTTTATTATCTAAGTTGTGGTACCAAGCAACCCTAAAGCAAGAAGCCTTATGGTTTTAGGTAGGCGGGCTGTCTATAGTTGTTAGCGGCGAAGAGACTAAAGTTGAGCGTGAAGTGCCCTGGTTAAGTTATTAATATAATGTTTGGAAATATGCTTTTGCTTACCCTTTAATCTAAACCCAAATTTTTACTTTTTGTTAGTATTACCTTATCCGTATAAGCAAAAGAGGAAGAACTGGTAGGCCCTAAGTTATTACTGCTAGAGATAGGAAAGCCATCTATTGCTAAGAACTTGAACTTATGCTAGGTTATGTATAGCTTAAGCTTATCTAGATTATTAGTGTTGTCTGCGTATGGATTATACACTATATGCGTATTATTAACTAGGTTACTGGTCTTGTATATTTACTTTTAAATAAGACCAGCTATTACCTATAGTAGTTTAGCCTTTCTATTGGAAGCTTACGCGTCCTATATCTTCCAAATTTGATAGTACGTTGCTTTGTAAATTAGTATTTTATAATATACATATAGATTAGAGTATTGCTCGTACTATTTAGTTCTTTTGTTATATTTACCTTAACTATTTGCTGCGGACCTCCCTCTTTATATTCGGTAAGTGTATGTTAAATATAAGTAGTAATTAGTATAACAGTGTAAGCCGAAAGTAGGTGGAAATACTCGGATGTTTAAGGATATAAAGCTAGGCCTTTTAAGTTTGGGTTAAAAAAGCATTAAGCAATATACTTAATAATTATAGGTGCTGCGAATCGTTATTTCCCCTTTTATTATTAGTAGGTAAACTCTAGGAGTATATAGTAGGGCTTATAAGCTTTGGATATGCGTATGCAAATATATTATCTTTAAGTAGTTAAAAGACCAGAGCTCGGGTATCTAGTGTATTAAGGAACGGATAATATATATATACAACTATATAAACATTACTCAGAATATAGGATCTAAAGTTGCCAACGCAGTTAAATAACTATAGTTTTGCGATATATACTGTGTTAGCATTACTTTAAATATTGCTAGTAGGAGGTGTAGATTTTAGAGACTTGCCCTATAAGCTTCTTTTGGTTTAGGTAAAGGCCGAATATTGTTAAATATACGCCCCCGATTGTTTAAACTAGCCTTTTATTAAGCATTAATAATTAGTACGTTTAGGCCCGACTTCTGTCTTTCTAGCCATGGAGAGAGCCTATAGGAAGGATTAAAGTGGCCTGTTATAACCATAGCCTATATAAGCAGCTTAGCATAGGCTAGTATAGGTGCGTATGCGGGTATAGAGTTAAACTTAGCCCGCCGTTATACTCCCTGCTAGAGTAGTTCTAGTTTATATCTTAATCATTTTATACCGTTAGTGCTTCCGTCCTCGGCAGTGCTTAGTTAATAATGGCGTTTATTAGGCAATATGTTATAATAACCCTATATACACAGGTAAATAGTTAATCTATATACTAGGTGTGTAGGCCTTACTATTTTCTAAACTAATGACTTAGAATAGGTGGCAGATTTAAGCTTATACTAAGTTATATTAGTCCTACGGCGAGTGTCTTAAGGGCAATAGGGGTGTAGTGGAATCTCATCACTATTGGATTCGTCCTTAGGTATACGCTAGTCTTTCTAAGCTTGCTAATACTGTAGGCTCTATCTTATTAGCTATATAGCACTGCTATAAAGCGGATATAGGTCGTACCTGGCTGCTGGACGCTGCAATAACCTATATATTAGATAATTTGGCCATGGTAGAGAATAGTATTAGTTTAATATATTGGTGTTAAAGATGTATTTAATGGCCCATAAAAAGAGTACCAATATAGATTGTTAATAAGAGAGAGGAGAAAAGTAAAAATTGCAAAGGGGCTTTTTAATTTTAAGACTTGCTTACTTAGGTTAAGCTATCTAGTATATCTAGCTAAGCTAGCATATATGCGCAACCGTGCATATATTGACACCATATTAGAAATATTGGGTATGTAAAATGTAGTATAGTACGCGGGATAGTTAGTATAATATAAATATAATATTAGGCCCTTGGTTTTTTTTTCTTAGGCTAGATGGAGGTCTCCTGTTTCCGCTTTAACTTATTACTTGCCAATTCTACTTTATATATAGAAACCGTTGGCCTAAGTGTACCACTGATTTCCTATATAGATGCCCTTAAACCCTTAGGCCTAGAATGGTTTCTCTCTAACTCTAGTTGTGTTCCCGGTAGCTTTAATGATGAATTGCTTATAACGGCTTATAATATAATGGTTTTGATATATATAGGTATAGTGGCTGGGTGTAGTATGCCTATTTAAATGCGTTAGAATATTTCTAATATTACTAAAATTGCTTATATAATCTATCTTACCTTAGTCTTTATATCTTATTGTGAAATAAAAACGATTAAGTCCTTTAGTATATATTTTATCTATAGTAGCCCTCTAGGTCCGTTTAGTAAGAACTTCTATCTCCCTTCCTCGGCTATTATAATAGAAAATTCCATGTTTTATAGGATTAAAGCTAATATCTTCTAAGAGTATACTAGTAAATAGACCAAAGTTTAGATCGGTCAACATAATCTTATTATTTGGTATACTACCGGCCGTAAAGTATCTGTAACCATATAGTATTTCCCGGCCATCTCCTTTATAGACTACTTTAGTTTGCACCGTCCTGAATATAAGGCTATTCTAAGTAACCAACTTTAGGTCTTCTTTGCTTAGCTAGCGTGTATTGGTTAATTTAAGACGATGCATAACGGACTCAATTTGTGCTAAGGTTGTTGCTTTGTCTAACACTTAACGCTTCTAATTATTATTATATTTTTAGGTAATTGTAGATAAACACCTACTCTACTAAGGTTCTGGTATACCTGTAAAAACGGTAGGAAATAATTTAATTACATTACGAAATACCTAATTAAGTCTTAACTAGTTCCCGACCTTATTTAGTTATAAACTAAGTATTTAAATGTCTGTAAGTCCCTGTTCTATAGTGGAATAAATATCGCTATATAATATTTTATTGATTTTTAGGCCTAGGTAGATAAACTTTACTAACTAGTTCTTTATTACGTGGGCCTTATATACTAAAGAAAGCGATATAGGTTCAGATTGCTGTTCCATTTGCGCTTAAATGCCCAGTATAGTGCTATCAATTGTCGTTAGGTTGTTTATAGTGGTTGTTATAATTAAGCGCAAGGGAAAAGGAGTTATATAGCGGCTAAACCTAAATAGGTATATCTACCGATTATTTATAATATTCGCAATATATTATATTTATTACCTCTTTTATAATATTTATGTATATGCAATAACCGTAATATCTTTGTTATATATACTTAGAGCTAGGTATTATAAAATATATTATAATTGGTGTACTGTAGAGGCAGTGCCTGCTTAGCTAGTGGTACTAATTAAGCCAATTAAGTATATAGAAGAAACCGTCTATTCCCTACTATATAGCCTTGCTAATAAAACCCGGTTCTAATATATATTAAGCAATCTTAAGTAATAAGGCACTAGAAAGGTGCTTCTTTTTAGTATAATACTTTAGCGCTCTAGAGAAAGCGCCTAGTGTAAAGATCTTATGTTTCTTAGCCCGCTGCTAAATATATACCTTTATATTAACCTTATTAGATACGGCCCTAATATTTATAACTTTATCTTCTAGCTGTTTAATCCTATAGGCACGTCCAAATGCCTAAGCTTTAACCGTAGGCAGCGGCTATGGCTTAAATATAAACACCTTACTTGTTCTGATTAGAGTATATACTTTAGATATAAGACCGGTAGTTAATACAAGGAATCTTAGAGTGGGGTTATTTTTAAATTCTTTAATAATGCTCTCTCTCTCTTCTATCTTAAGCTTACTGCTAACTAACTTATAGCTACCTAATCCGTACCTATTACGAAGATACTAATCTAGCGTTAGAATATAAAAACATTGCTTTAAGAATAGACAAGATATACTAGATAAATAATAAAGGCGGCTACTAGGAATACTGTAAAGACGACCAACTTTTTAGGATAACCTTTACAGTTAGTCCTTAGCTAAGTAAGAACTATCTTTAAGGTATTTATTTTTGGACTTAAAGCTATAATAGAACGCAGTTCTCACTTAAATATAGACTGCTTGGGGTTCTTATAATGGTCGAGCGTATAGCCTTTATTTTTATCTCCTTCCAAATATAAGCTAGTAAAAGGCATATTAAAATCTTTGCCCTTGTTTTTCTAGAGTTACAGCTTTAGGAAGTCCGTAAAGATTTGAAGCTTGTGGGCAAATGCCGAGCTGGACTAGTGTGGTTTTATAGGTTTTTGATTAGCGTTTAAACCTTTCCGCTTTTACTCGGCTAGTTTTCTCTTATATGCTGCATTAATCTCTTTCTTTAGTTCGTCTATGGCCTTATTTAATCGCTTTAAGACCTCGCCTATATACTTAACACGAATATTCCAGTCTACTCTTTGTGCGTTAATTTTAATTAATGGTTTATTATTAAACTATTGTGTATTTATAGAGCGCCCGATTACAAATTGCGAAATAATATCGCGAAAACCGTTAATAATGGCCCCTATTTCTTTCTTAGCCTTCTTTAATAGCTTGGCTTTTATTTAAACTATCTTATTTATTTTTGCCTATAGCGTACGGATATTAGGACCGAGTAGTAGGTTACGATTAGGCTTTTCTGCCTATTCTTTATCCCGCCCTATTGCTAAGGTTTACAGAAATGCAGCGAGATTACTAGGGCTAGTGCCTACTAGGGTGCCTAAATATCCCTAGAGATAGATATTATTTAGTAAAGCCTGAATCGCGAGCTGTCTAGTTATAGTTTATAACTAAGTTTGGCTGTTTTTGGTGGCATGAAACTTATTAAGAAATATATAGAGCTATGCTACTGCGTTTAATTGATAGTGTACCCTAGGTAGAATCTCGCCTAGTAAGTATAGGAATCGTTGTTTCTAGTATTTAATAGTTATGGCGATAATAAAGCGGGACAAGTTAGTAGGAGGATTATATAATATATTGTCCGGGTTATCTAGGTTAGGCTCTATATAGCTAAAAAGGAATTTAGAGTCACCTTTCCGGCACTCCTAGGCCGTTTTTGCGTAGTTGTTATGTATGATTTGAAACTAAATATCCGCGGTGCCCTTATTCTTGCCTATGTTCTCACGTATTATAGTTAAGTAATTTTCGCCAAATACTAGCTTAATGTTCTTTTTTTATGCCAATAGAGCTTTAGGTGGTGCTATTACGAGCATTAGGCTATTAAGTCTTTTAAATGCGGAGTACGGATTCTTGTTAATATATATATACTAAATTGGCAGGCTACCCTATAAGGGGCATTGCGCATCCTTAACTTCCCTAGTAGAATGAGTAAGATATAATCTATCTTTTTTTGCTTGGGAATCCTAAACAGCCTATTAATTAATAATAATTAATCTGTTTAATAGATGGGCAAGAATTATGGTAACTATCTTACCTAAGCCTATCTGGTCCGCGTATATACCGCCATTAACGTTATATTTTTCGTTTATAGTCTAGTAATAGGCGGTAATTAGTTAACATTTTTTCGCTCTAAAGGATTTTGTAACCGGCTATAGCGGCAATAGAAGGCTATTTACATTAAGGTCGGTGTTGGGATTAAGACGGAGGCATCTATATACCTCTGACTATAGAGTTTTGTTAATACGTTTGCACTCCTTCTTCATTACCTAATTAAAACCAGAATTTAAGCTAAAAAAAATTAGTTTTAAATTAAGAGAGCATCTATATTAGATATATTAGAGATATATGCACGTATATATATCTAAAGAACGTAGTATTAGGATTATTCCCTTTCTCGTCGTCCGTATAGTCCTTAAAGTCGTTTTTGGCCTTATTACCTGTATTAGGGAGGGGATCGTCATTATCTTTATTATTACTACTGTTATTAGATGACACTTCTATAACATTTATTATATTCATTCCGTTTCTTTCAACCTATATAATCTTCTTAATTTTATAGAGTTCTGTAGTATTCGCTAACGCTAGTAGCGAAGGTGGTTAATTGTTGGAAGCATTCTTATCGCCCTACTTAGAGGTTCCGCCTATTATAGTATCCTTTCCGCTAATAGTAGTGGTCTTAGCAACACTAGGCGCAGGCTAGTTACTATTATTGGGAACACTGGTATAGATTAAAGGCGGGTTAGTTAGGGTGGCGTTATTACTAGAACTAGTAGATGTTCTAGTAATAACTAGTTTCCGGATATTGGTTTAAGGCATTATTAGCGTGGAAGCTACACTGTTTAGGTTTAGAAATGGGTCTAGTGTGGTCTATCTATTTAATTAGGATATAGCTAGATTTAAATATTAGCAATATACTAAAAGAGCTGCAATACTTATAATATAAAGCACTTATGTAGAGGTCGGACTTCTAGCTTTAGCATCTATAAGCTAGAGTTTATAGTATCGCTAATTGCGGTAGCCAACTCTTCTTTATTTCTAATAGGGCCGAAGCTATCCTATAAACACTTAGTATTAAAGTTAACGGGATAAAACACGCTACTGGATGTAGTGGCTTTTAACACAAGCTTATCCTAAGATAAACTATCTAGCGTCTAATTAGTGGACCTATAAAACTTATCTTTTATAATAGCTTAGAGACGAAACCGAGTAACGGTAGTATTGGAACTGCGAGATATATATATAGTGCACGCCGATAGGGTTACGTTACTCTTAATATAGTGTAGTAAGATCCTAGCATAAGGGTTAGCTTTAGGTATTTCCGGTTTTACTTAATAATGCTTCTTATAACCTTTCCGGTTTTTGTTTAGGCGTAGAGGAATTAAGTCTAAGTTATCTTTTGGGTCTGTTAATAGAGTTGGCCTCTTTTAACTTAGCGGTTCTGATTTTACTCTTAATTTGTTTGACTTTATCCTTATAATAAGTGCTAAGTAGCTTCTTCCCGTAAACGTTTGATTGGGATACTGCTTAAAGGCGTCGATTTTAGTAAGTGTAATTGCTTTTACATTGCTATGGATCTCAGTCTGGTAGTATTGTTTAGCCTTAAAATATCTATGTTTATTAAGTATCTTTTAAAGGTGGGCCTTAGCCGTATGTAGCCTAGATACATTAATTGCTAAACCCTAATAGACTATTACGTCCGATGGCTAGATAGTAGCCAAGGCGTATTAGATGGGATACGGGTATAAGGGTTTATTATTAGCAATAGGCTGTACTTTAGGACCTATAATGGCGGGTTAGTATAAATAGCAAAAGGATAGACTAGCTTGGCTTTAATAGCCTATGTAGTTTAACTTACTAAGCTTACTTTCTTAAAAAGCTATTATAAAAAATCTCCTCTTAATAATATCCGGTGTAAGAAGATGTACTAGGATAAAAAAAGTTAAGACGGTGGACTTATAATGGAAGACATAAGGTAAAAAAGGTCTGCTAACTATATAGGTAAATAACTAATAACCGAGAAGGTGAATTAATTTGAGAATTAAACTAAAATAAAATAAATGGTTATTGCGCGCAATATTGGCAATATTAGGCTGGGTATAACAGATTAAATAAAAATAATTAAAATATTGTATATATTTGCGTAGATCTAGTAGCGTGTTCTAGATTAGGGATTTTAGGGAAGTAAAACCCGTTAGTGCTAAGTGCAGCTAAAATACGAGAAGGTAATAAGTTAAGCCTACAATTATTATAGATATAAGATGCCTTAAGTATACAACATAGTATATTAGTATTTATAATATTGCAAAATATGTTAATATAATAGTCTAGTGGTATGCCCTAGGTTAGGGATTAAGGGAACTAGAACTTAGGTAGTGCTGCTAAGGGGTAGGAACTAAGATTACAATATTGCGACTATTGCATATATAGCATACCTTAGGTATGCGATATAGTACGCTAATATCTACGATATTGCAAACCGTACTAACGCACGGGTCTAGTGCTATACCCTAGAGCCGGGTAGTGCTGCTAAGAGGCGGGAACCAAGGTTGTAATATTGCGACTATTGTATATATAGTATGCCTTAGGTATACGATACAGCACGCTAATATTTACAATATTATAAATCGTACCAACGTATAGGTCTGGTGCTATGCCCTAGAGCTAGGTGGTGCTGCTAAGAGCGGGAACTAAGGTTGTAATATTACGACTATTGCACATATAGTATGCCTTAGGTATACGATACAGTACGCCAATATTTATAATATTGTAAATCGTACTAACGCACAGGTCTGGTGCTATGCCCTAGAGCTAGGTAGTGCTACTAAGAGCGGGAACTAAGGTTGTGAAGAGGCGATATTGCGACTATTATATATATAGCATGCCCTAAGTATACGAATTAGTGTAAAGATATTTATAATATTATAAACTATATATCTACCCATCTATTACCTACTCTCTATATTAGAACAAATTTCCCCTCGCCTTAACTATATACTAGCCCTTAACCTATTTTAAGGTAAACGTCGCAATAGTACGTATGCTAGTAAGGAGTCATAGATATCTTATACTAATTAGTTATTATAGATAAATAAAAAGCCGGGGTATATAACTACCCTAGCTAAGCGCACTAAGCGTCCCTATGTTAAAAAGGTGTTACTAAAGAACGGAGATGGAACTACGAAGCTAGCTCTAAAGCCGTAAAAGAAAAAGGCGGCGGATAGTTGCTAAAAGGGGATTAGAGGGTTTCTAATTGAGTAAGAGAAGAATAGTAAGGCAGCTAAAGCTATAAAGATAGTTTAGCTACCTCTTAAGAAGCCTTCACCAACCTATTCTATTTTATCGGCCGCTAGAAATGCCGCTATATATAGTCTAGAGAGAACTAAGTTAAATAAAAATAGCGCTATGGAGATGGCTGTTACGGAAACTGGAAAACCATAAAAGGGGGACCTCTTTAATATTGTAAGTTAGACAATTAGTTGTATAAAGGAGAAGTGGGATGCTTTATAAACTGTGTTAGCTGCTAATTACCAGAATATAGAGAGTCTAAAGACTAATATTAAGGAACTTTAAAAAGCTAAGAAGGCTTGGAATATATTTATCGTTAATTTGATTTAGGACGCCTAAGTAATAAAGTAAAACTATAACTCTAAGGTTATAAAACTATATTTGTACTAACTGAAGCGCATAATAATGTAAATTAGAGAAAGGCAATATTTTAAGAGCTTTTAGCGAAATATAAGGCACTAGATATGACAGTCTTATCTTATTTAAGATCAGTCGATTATTAGTATAATAAGTCCACTGTAATGTCTAAAAAGTTAGTTAAATTTATATAAGAATTGGAGGCTATAAAGAGCATATAAAAGTTAATAGAGGATTCTTAAACGCTTAAGCGCGACTAACTAAAGGCGGAGCTAGATTGTATAAAGACAGCCTAATTAGCCCTAGAAATCCGTTTTATAAAAAAGCGTAATAAGTTAAAGGCAGAAATTAAACGAATTAAGAAATTGCCGCTAGAACTAGTTATGCTAAAGTATAAGTAAGACTAGCTTAATACTAAGTTTAAGGACTTAAAAGAGTTTAAAATAGCTAAACTAGACGCTATAAACTAAAGACTTAATGGTATTTAGAAAAACCTTATCCGTAAATAGCTCTTTAAAGTCGCAAGTAATGTTGGTAACTACGCCGGTTTAATGGCCAATAATTATTATAGAGAGGTTGGCCGAGCGATTAAGAAGCTAAAGAGTAAGCTGTAGAACGGCGGTCCAACGAAAATCTAATAGGGGGTTAGTAAGGAGCTTTTAAGGTAATTACGATAGTAAATGCCTAAAATTAAGATGGGATAGGGCTTTTACTCTATACGTTTACTATCCTAGTTATTTAAAGGATCTTAGGTAGGTGGCGCATAACGTGGAAATTTAATTAAGGTCGCGTAAGTGGTATGAGGAGCTATTGGAAATAAAATAAACTTACTATTATACGGGTTTAGGGTGTATACGGGGTCGTAGAAACTATAACTCCGGCAATAGGCAAGATTTTAAATATTGTACGTATGGCATGCGACGCACGTTAATATTTATAATATTACTAATATTATTAGAGGCCTTTTAAACGGCGTTAAAGACTATATTATCCCGTGTAAACCCATAAATTTAAAGGCCTATACCTACTAATAAAAGCACTAAAATTAAGCGCTGTTAACGTTTTATTAATAGGTTATTAATAAAAACTCTATAAATAGGATCTTTAAAGTTTAATACTACGCCAAGTATTATAGCCTTTCTATAGTGATAGAGCAACCCCTAAATTCTCCTAGTGCTTAACGCCAAGTCTTATTATATTACTGCTGAGTTTTATAAGCCTTATTATATTGTCGCCAAGTCTTATAAGCCTTATTGTATCATTGCTGAGTCTTATTATATCGTTACTGAGCCACTTAGCTAGATCGAGTAATTAGATATCGTGAGTGCAACTCTTAAGCGTAGTAGGTTTAATTCTTATCCGTGGCGCGTTAAGAATAATAAAAAGAAGGTTATTTATTGTGAAATCACGTATTAGTAAAGGCTTTAAATTATAAATATTATATTTTTGATTAAATCTTAAGGCCCAATTTTATAAGTTATGCTTCTTATTATATATATATATATATTAGAGATAACTGTTTTTAATTTTATTAGGCTAGCTCCAAATAGCAGTAATTATATCACTTACCGTATTACTATACCGCGAGGACTTTTAGTTATAATCTTATAAATTTAATTAAAATATAATTCTTATAATTAAGCATTTCTATATACAATACTATACTAAGGATCACGATACAGATTGCCTAGATATAGCTTTACTATAATATAACGGCTCTACGCTAATTGATTGATCTACGGCTCTAAAATCTACAATACTAAAAATAAGCTCTAAGCCACTAATTTTACACTGGCAGAACAAAACTTAGCAAGAGATTTAAGCAGTAAAGTTACTGTTAAGAGTTACTATCTGGATCCTGGCCGGTAGAAGTAAGAGGCCTCGGTAGGCCTTGGTGTTAAAGTCGTTAATAATAACTTTATCCCTCTTAATCTGGATCTAGCTGGCTATAAGATAGCAGGTATTCTCGCTATATTTATATCTAAGAGATTAAATAAAGAGTGGGATGTAAGAATATTGCGCTTATTATAAATATAATATACTAGGCGTATTATAAATGCGATTATAGGGAATGCGGTAAATATAATTAATTTCTATAGATTATATTTACGAGTAGGCCCAAGTTTAGTAAAAATAGTCTTTAAGGCATCTATATTTGGGCTCATCTATACAGAAGAGTCTAACTTACCGTAAAGGATTAAATTGTTAAGGTTCTTACAACGGCCAAGGGTATAATTTTATTTATTATTATCTTAACAAGCACATAGGTGTAATAGGTATATTAAAACCTCAACCTTTATCCTTTTAATTATGCTATCTTAAAAAACTGGCATAGATATAAAGGCTTTCTATAATACCATATTAAGCTAATATTATTCTATAGTTCCGTATTATAGTTTTAACACTCTATATAATTAGCCAACTAATTTCTTACTATATAGTGGCTTAAACTTTATTTTAAGGTTAAAAGTGGCCTTATTTATCTGCTTTACAGTAAAGGGATTATAGGTAGTATAGGAGTTCCGGTTAGTTCGCGTCGCTTTAATCTAAATAAGTAGTTCCTTAATAAACTACTTCGTCTTTATTAAATATCTAATAACAAACTAGGGGATAACATTATAGAAGCCGTTTATAACCTCTTACATTTTCTTCCTGGTACCTTTAGTTAGCTTTACTTTTGTTCTAACTATCTTATTAACACTTCCCTATAGTATAAAGATATTAAGGCCGAGTGGTAGATTATAACCAGGCTTACTTTCCCATTTATTACCCTACCTTATTAATAGAGTTTCTAGAAAGGCGCCGAGATTACTAGAAATAGCGCCTTTTAGAGTACTGGAATATTACTAGATAAGGGCATCGTCTAATTAGCTAATTTTTACGGACCTACTAATTAACTACTAGCTTTAAGTTAAGCGCTTCTTAATATAATAGAATTGGATAAGATGTACATAGTGCTATATAATGGGGCATTTTAGACTTTATAGTCTGTGCTATTTTATACCTAGTAGACTTAAGAGATTTTTTTTAACACTTTAATATTGTAGTAATAACAAAATCCAGATAAGCTGATAAGTGGGGTATAATATTTAACGTTGGGGGTATCTGCATTAAGAATAATATTGCTTTTACAGTACTTAAGAATATTAGAGAGGAACTTACAGTTTATTTTATTATAGTTATTATAAATTAGCCGAAACTAAATATCCCTTCTACTATTTATATCTACGGATTTGCGTATATCCTTAATACGTTAATAGCTAAGCCCTACTTTTATATCGTTTACTCAGGCTAATAAACGTCTAGGTGGCGCTATAAGAAGTATTAGTTTATTAACTCTTTAAATTTAGAATATGGATTCTTATTAATATAGGTATACTGCCTTTATAATCTATCCCATAAGGAGCATTCTGCGCTTTTAACTTTCCCTCTAAAATAAGTAAAATATAATCTATACTTTTTACTCGGGAATCCTAAATGGCCTATTTATTAACATTAATTAATTAGTTTAGTAGATAGGTAAGAATTGCGGTTACCGTCTTGCCTAAGCCTATCTAGTTAGCGCGCATACCGCTATTAATATTATCTTCTTTAAATATAATCTGACAATAGGTGGCAATTAGTTAATATTTTTTCTCCCTAAAGGATTTTGTAACCGGCTATAGTGGCAATAAAAGGCTACCTGTATTAAAGTTAGCATTAGGATTAAAACGGAGGCATCTATATACCTCCGGTTATAGATTTTCGTTAATATACTTGCATTCTTTTCTTATTGCTTAGTTAAAGCCAGGATTTAAACTAAATGAATATTAGTTTTAAATTTAGAGAGCGTCTATATTGGATATATTGGAGATATATAGACGTATATACATTAAAAAAACGTGGCATTAGAATTACTAATATCCCTTTTATTCTTATAGTCCACAAAATCATTTTTAGCGCCATCACCTTTACTAGGGAGGGGAGCGCTATTATCTTCGTTATTACTACTATTAATAGACTTTACGTCTATAGCGTTGTCTAGAGTTATTATATTATTTTCTAATCGTACCATCTTCTTAATCCTATACGGCTTAGGGGTATCTACTAACGCTAGCGGCAGAGATGGCTAACTTTTAGAAGTATCTATATTGTCCTTTTTAGATCACAGTATTATTTTCGCTAACAGTAGTGATTTTAGCAATACCAGCCGTGGACTAGTCGCTATTTTTAGGAATATAGGTGGGGATTGACAGCGGGTTAGTTAGGGTGGTATTATTACTAGAACTAGCAGATATTTTAGTAGCGACTAGTTTCTAAACACCGGTTTAAGGCGTTATTGGTATAGAAGTTATGCTATCTAGGGTTAGAAATGGGCCAGCTGTGACCTACATATTTAATAAGGATGTAACTAGATTTAAATATTAGTAATATGCTATAAGAGCTGAAATACCTATAATATAAAGCACTTATATAGAAGTTGGACTTCTAGCTTTAGCATTTATAAACTAGAGTTTATGGCGTCGCTAATTATAATAGCTAGCTTTTTCCTATATTAGGTAGGACTATAGCTATTACAAGGGCGCTTAGTATTAAAGCCTATAGGCTAAATCTTACTACTAGGTGCGATAGCTATTAACATAAGCTTATTTTAGTATAGGCTGACTAGTGTTTAGTAGGCGGACTTATAAGGCTTCTACTTTATAATAGATTGGAGATAAGACTAAGCAATAACATAAGCAGTACTAGAATATATTGTTATGGAGCAAGCTTATAGAGTTACTTTACTCTTAATAAAGTGCGGTAAGATCCCACTTGGGGCGTTGGCCGGAGGTGCTTTTAATTTATTATAGTGATGCTTCTCTACGAGCTCTGGTGTTCTAGACTAGCGAGAAGGCACTAGGTTGGAATTATTCCTATCGCCTATAAATAGTGTTGCCCTCTTTTAGCTTGCCAATTCTAGTCTTACTCCTTCTATTATTTTAATTTTTGCTCTATAATAGTGCCGAGCAGCTCCTCTCTATAAATAACTGGATGGGATACTACTTAAAGATAACAATTATTAAACGCCAACGCTTCTATATTGCTGTATATCCTATACTTAACGTATTCTCTAACGCGAACATAATTATAAGTGCTAGGTATATTCCTAACTTAGTCCTAGCTTCCCTATAGTATTGCCGCCTTAAGTTCTAATCTCTTAGGGTTTATCTTATAGGATAATTAGATAGTAGTCTCGGCGTCCTGGATAGTATTTATATAGAAGGGTAGAACCCTAACAGCGGGTTAAAATACAGATTCTAGAATGATTAATTAGCGCGATTAGTAAATGGGCGGACTAGTATAGCACTAATAGACTAAGATATATAACTTGCTAAACTTAAATATAAGAAAGGATATAATATAAAAACTGCCGCTAGTAAAATATTTTACGAGTTGCTTATAATATGGTAAGAAATATAATATAGAAAAGAGAAGGTTAAGGAGGGTTAAATATTATAGAAGTAAACAACTAGAGGCCAGATTTGCGACGGTAAGGTAAATTAATTTTATAAATAAGTATAGAGATAAAAGTAAAAGTGCATAACCCTAGATATTAGCAATATTGCAAAAACGCATAATTGCCTAAGGGTAGAGGTGTCTTATAATTAGGATCCTAGGAAAATATAATTATTATATAAAAAATATAAATTAAAAGCTTAGGTAGAGGATTTAGATGTTATAGACAATGCATATATTCCATTCCTTAGGTATACGGCACAATGTTTAAATAACTGTAATATTACGGAATCTTATAGTTACGGGGAGCTAAGTATATGCCTTAGATCCGGGATTAAAGGGAAGTAAAACCTATTAGTGCTAAGTGCAGCTAGAATGCGAGAAGGTAATAAGTTAAGCCTACAATTATTATAGATATAAGATGCCTTAAGTATGCGATATAGTATAGTAGTATTTACAATATTGCAAAATATGTTAATATAATAGTCTAGTAGTATACCTTAGGTTAGGGATTAAGGGAACCAGAACTTAGGTAGTGCTGCTAAGAGGCGGGAACCAAGGTTGCAATATTATAACTATTACATATATAGTATGCCTTAGGTGTGCGATACGGCACGCTAATATTTATAATATTATAAATCATACTAATGTATAGGTCTGGTGCTATGCCCTAGAGCTAAGTAGTGCCGCTAAGAGGCGGGAACTAAGGTTATAATATTATAACTATTACATATATAGCATACCTTAGGTATATAATATAGCACGCTAATATTTATAATATTGCAAATCATACTAACGCACGGGTCTGGTACTATGCCTTAGAGCTAGGTAGTAGTGCTAAGAGGCGGGAACTAAGATTGTAATATTGCGACTATTGCATATATAGCATGCCTTAGGTATACGATATAGTACGCCAATATTTGTAATATTGCAAATCGTACCAACGTACAGGTCTAGTGCTATGCCCTAGAGCCGGGTGGTAGTGCTAAGAGGCGGGAACCAAGGTTGTAATATTGCGACTATTGCATATATAGCATGCCTTGGGTATGCGATATAGCATATTAATATTTACAATATTACAAATCGTACTAACGCATAGGTCTAGTGCTATGCCCCAGAGCCAGGTGGTGCTGCTAAAAGGCGGGAACTAAGGTTATAATATTGCAACTATTGTATATATAGCATGCGATATAGTACGCTAATATTTGCGATATTGCAAACCGTACCAACGCGCGGGTCTGGTGTATGCCCTAGAGCTAGGTAGTGCTACTAAGAGGTAGAAAACGAGGATACAAGGAGGTGATATTACGACTATTACATATAGTATGCCCTAGGTATACGATATAGTATGCTAATATTTACAATATTGCAAACTAAACTAATACATAGGTTTGGCAGTGTGCATTAGAACTAAAATCGTAAGAAATTAAAATCTAGTAATGTTAATAGGAGATAATTTCGAGGTCAGTAGTTTACGAGAGTTAGATATCCGCAATATTGCAAATATTACATTTTTAGGTGTCTTATTATTAGCGGATTACATAATACCTTATAAACTCCACGCGTAAGTAGTTTATAAAAAATCCTCTATACGCGTCTACTTCACTCCTTACTAACTATAAAGCTAGAAATAATAATATTATATCTGCTTAATATATTACTACCCTAGCACAAGAGTAAGTTAAGTATTAATAAGCCGTAAATACTAGCTAAATCTATAATAGTTACCGTATACTTTATAGACAGAAGATATAGCCGATACCGTACAATCCTATGTTCTACTGGCGGCGCGGAACGTTATAAAATAAAATATAAACATAAGGATAAAATCTAAAGGCAAAGCAACCCCTAGAAAAGGCGTAGATATAAGGATAAGAACGAACCGGTCCGATTTAACCATTAAACTGCTGATGACGGATTTAATAATATACTGAAAATTGCCAACCGTAACTAACAAATATCTTCTAAAGACGAGGGCTTTGTATTGCGTAATAATAACATAGCAATTATTACTGCTAATGGGATATCTACCCCACTGTTAAACGACCAGGCTATATGCTGTGAGGTACCTACTATAGAGACCTCTATTAACTAACCGAAACCCCCCCTATAAGAGAGAGGATTGTTATTAACTACGACATCTGTTAGGATAGAAGGCTACATAGAGGTTACTAGAAGAGGTGCTAGTAAACTAGTATAATACTATACAACCAAAGACGAGACGTGGCTATATTAGTAATGCCCTAATCTACCTAATAACGCCGGAACCAAATTCCACCCATTTTAAAGTGAAGCGGAGTATGTACTTGCCCTATTCTTTGTCCAAGAAAAAGTGTTATAGGGGGCTATTAATCAATTTCTACGAGACCCCTGGCTTGCTCCGCTACTACAAGATTAGATATCTATAAAGAACTTAAACGACTTATTTTAGAAATATAATTAATTAAACCAAGGTATTATGCCTAAAAAATGGGAAGAATACACATTGCAAGTTAATAAAGGAAAGGATTTAATGGAATAGACTGAATACTATATCTAATACAGAAGTATTATGCAGGTACTACGGTTTTTACTAGGTTACCGGCCATTCGCCCCAAATCTTATATACGCCCTAGTCCGACTATTTAACGACAATAATTCACGGATATATACAGAAGTTCATACTAGTAACTATTAGTGGTACTAGCAGGACCAGCTTCCACCGGGCGCTACTATAGTGCCGCTAGTTATTGCAACTAATAAGACCTTACTGTCCGAATAAGGTGAAATAACGATATATCTAGTGTACGCTTTAGTGTTTAACTTAGATAGCCGAACTCGCCATATACAGAAACGCCCGGGTATAGTATTACTTGGGTTTATTTCTGTTACAAAGGGGCAGGTTAAATTAGAAGTATACTATACCGCAATAAAACTTATATTAGCCCGTAAGTGCTTTAAGCCACCTACCCGTATATTACTAACTAATGGCATCTTAAGCGCTAGAAACGATTTTAAAGACTAGTATTTATATTGCCTGTGTAGACGGAAAGATAAGAGTATGTTACCCTATTATCTCATTAATAATGGCGAACTATAAGGAGCAAGTCGTAATTACAGGTGTAAAGAATCTTCGACAATGCACTATATGCTAGATACCGCCCAACTAGTAAGGAAATCTCTAGGCTAAATGGAAGTTCCGTGATTATATAAGCATAAGATAACAAATAGAGCTCTAATCTAGAAGAAATATTAAACAATTAGACGATGCTTGGGTTTACCCACGATAAAACTTTACCTAGAAGCATTACTTAGTGAATATCTATACCTATATAACTCCTGACATACTACACCAGCTTATAAAAGGGATAGCAACCGACCTAATTGACTAGACTAAGAATCTTTTACTTAAAAATGCAAAACTATGGCGATTAAAAGGGCAACTGAAGTGGTAGGGTTCAACCGAAGACTATGTTAATGCCGTGCTGAACGAACGATTTAGTTAAATACCGGAATTTGTTGGTATAAAACGGTTTAAAGAGTTTATATTGGTTAGTTAATGGATGGGCCATCTCCGGAAGGACATAATATGACAGCTTGTAGTAGTACTGGCACCCCTTATACCAAAGGAATATACGGGAGTAATGCTATATGCTTAAGCAGTCTCGGACTTTATAATACTTACATAATACGCTTTATATAACGATAATACTATTAGGTATATAGAATATGTACTCTATATTATAGACTAGATAAAAACCGCCTTCTCTAGATTCCGCCTATTACACCACGTAACATAGAAACGGCACTTTAATATTCTAAAGCTTTACGCTCTTACCTACTACCCCTACTATATCCGTAAGATAGGTAGCCTTACCGGTGTAGACGTTAAGTATAGTAAGGTTATATATAAACTTCTAGTAAAGGCATTTTTTAACCGTATAAATAAGCGCTCTAACTACTAGGAGCAATTGCTCCATTATAATACCTAGTACCTCTAAATGATGGCAATGAAAGAACTCCGTATACTTAAAGTGACGAAACCTTTATTGCTAGCAGATATTGCTAAGGTAGTTTACGCTATAACCCTAACACAACTAGTGGACCTAACTGATATGGGCTGGTTTATTAACTAGGACGATAGATATATAGCGAAAGAGGCTAGTATCCTAATTAAAATATGGCGCCGGGTATATTAAGTTAAAAACGAAACAGGGCTTTCTGGTTTTATTAAAGCACTAGCTGTGTTTTTATAAGAGAATTGTAATAAGTAGGATAGAACCTCTATTACTAATATTTAAATGGATTATAGAGAAGAGGATTCTTCTAAAGTAGGCTTATACTTTATATATATCTATAACTCGGTCCAATATTAGAAGCGGGATAGAAAGAGCCTAGACTCTATAGCTAAAGAGTTTATCCAATACGTATATAATTGGCAGAGCTAAGGTAAATAGAGACAAGACTATATATAGGTGCAAGAGTATACGCAAACTGCTACTTCTAGGTAGATATACCCTCTTAGCGGTATGCTTCCTGGAAAGGCTTAACTGATTATTACAGTTATAGATAAAGAAAAGTTAAACTTATAGGGTAGGTGGCTTTAATATACGGGTGTTTTGGTTAACCTGCTTCGTCTTAAAGATATGGGCCGCGTAAACGATTTTTACGGTATAATAGAGGTAGAGCTATGGCAGCGATCTCTTATAAAGTGCCAACGAAGTATTAGTGGACGTCGTATTTATGACCTTTTATTGGTGCTCTGTAGCGCGCATATAGTGCCATTAAAGCTTGGGTTAGAGCCCCAAAGCTTTTTTATTAATTCTTAGGTTGATTTTAATTAGTTTAATACATTGTATAATGAAGATTTTCTTTTAAAAGGTAAATAAGCTGCTAATAAATATGTAAAGAGTTAGAGCCGTAAACGAAAAGCATAGTTATAAATATAGATTTTAATGAAAGTAATATATATAATATCTGCGATAAATGCAATAATGGCAATAATATCTATTTTATAGCTATAAGCTGGCTTATTGCTGCAATATATATAGTATTGCGCTCTTTTAGCCATGGCCATTTGAGAATTGTAATGGCTCCAGGCTTTGGCGAATATGGCGGAAAGCTAGCCCTAGGCCCCAAAAACGCTTTTAGCAGAACTAAATTTCCTGCGCCACTTCCCGTTTTCCTGACGTAGAGCCTGCTAGGAGGCCTTTAGGATTTCAATACCCTAATGGCAAAAAATACAATAATAGTGACAATATTTATTTTATAGCCATAAGCTAGCGTATAGCTCTAGGGGGTCAGCTAATATGGCAGAAAGCTGGCCCTAGGCTCCAGGGGGTCGGCTAATATGGCGGAAAGCTAGCCCCGGGCTCTAAAAACACATTTAGCGAAACCAAATTTCCTGCGCCACTTCCCGTTTTCCTGACGTATTTATAGTTAAGACGGACTATAAGAACCTAACAAAATTCTTAATGATAAAGAAACTTAACTAAAGACAGGTTAGATGGGTAGAGATACTTATAAAATATTATTTTAAGATTTAGTATACTAAGGGTATAGATAATACGCGGGTAGATACTCTAAGCTGTAAAGCTAAACTATAAAATAAGGAAAAGCTATTAGGGGCTTTATTGCGAAAAGATATAGACGGATTAATTAGGTATAATTATCTAAAAATCGCAGTAACTTAAGAAGATGATAAACTAGAGAAAGTCTATAAGACACCGGAAAGCTTTTAGGTATAAAGAATTCTAGAAGTATAGCTAGAAGATCTATAGACGGATATATACGAAAATTAAGAAGTAAAGTATATCCTAAGAAGTATAGTAGAGCAGTTTATGGAGGACTTCTATAAGGGACTAACTTAAGGACATAATAGAGCTACGGGCTTAGTATTAAGACTCTAGGAGGAGTATATTATTGACGGAATCTAGAGGATAGCCAGAAAGGTTATAAAGGAATATTTAGATTGCTAAAGGAATAAACTAATGAGGTATAAGCTATATAGAGGGCTATAACCTATTAAAACACTAAAGAGACCATAGGAGGTTATATTATAGGACTTTATTATTAAGTTGCTAAAATTAAAAGATCCTATTATTGGATAAGATTATAACGTGATTTTAGTAATAGTAGACAAGCTTATAAAGTGGGGATACTTTATAGCATGCATAGAAGAAATCTTAGCGGAAGATATCGCTAGAATTTACGTTAAAGAAGTGTTTATAAGATATGGAGCACTAAGCAAGATTATATCGGACAGGGATTTAAGATTCGTAGTAGTATTCTAGGAAGTATTCTTAGTGGAGCAAGGAGTTTAAGCAGCAACTTCTACTGCATATTATCTACAGATAGACGGTTAAACGGAAAGATTAAATTAGACGCTAGAGTAGTATCTAAAACATTATGTTAATTATATATAGAACAATTAGGTATCGCTATTACTAATTATACAGTTTACATATAATATAACACCTTAAGAAGGAATAGATATATTACCATTTAAGGCAAATTATGGATACGAACTAAGAATATTGTTATTACTGTGGTGGTGTGATTTGGCCCCTAGATTTAATATCTAGATTGGGCATAGCTTTGGGAGAGCCTAGGCCTTCTACAAGTTATATAGATCGGTCTAGAGCCCTTAGAGTCTTTAATAACTTAGGCGACACCGATAGATATACAACTTTCCTTAAATACACTCTTTTCTTTCTCTTCTTACTGCTTAATTCTAACTAATTGTAACTAACTAATAGACTAACCGATAGACTGACTAATAGACTGACTAACAGCACTGTGACTTTCCTATCTTAGAGAGGTCGTACCCTCCTATATATTTTATGGCATTCCATATAGGGACGACGGTAAGCTCTTTAGATTAGAAGTCTGGTGCTCTATATATAGGAGACGTATAGGAACGATCTAGAACTACAATAGAACGACTAAGACTAAAAAGTACGGGCATATTAGCGACCTATGCGCAGCCACCGCCACAAAGAATAAACCGACGACACTTGCCGAGTTTTTTATGCGGGAATAGTGGTCGGCAAGCAGCGATAAGGAGGCAGGTACGTAGCATAGTAAGACAAAGGATAAAAGGAAGAACTATAGCACACTAGGAATAGCAGAGAAAAATCTTTTATATTTTGTTTACTATATTTGCAACAATCTATACTATTATTCTCGTATTTATTGGAGCTACCTTTAAATTTATAATAATGGCGATAGTACCAGTAAAGGGATTATTAGGAATATTAGGCCTATTCTATAATGACAGTAAGGGCGCTAAAAAGGGAGAGGAAAGTAAGTAGCCTATTAAACCGCGAAGCTCTCCTAAACCAGGGCATGCGATACTAACCCTAACTCCTATAACGTTAGGGACCGACAACCCTTAATAGATAGAGGATAGGGGTCACGAGGTCTACTTATCTGTCCCTAGAGAAACTATAGGTCTGCTACCTCCCACTAAACTACTAATAGAACGAAATAAGGTGTATATTATAGCCCAGCCTATGCCGGCTCTGAGAACCCTTAGGACCCCTTACTTTACGGGATAAAACGTATTGCAATTTATTAAGTAGTATAAGCGGCTATATATCCGGCACCGTGTTATAGACAATAAAAAGTATTAAGGACTTCCGGAGTATTACGACTATTAGATAGGAATATGGATTAGAAGTCTACCTAAGTTTACTATTAGTAACTAGATAGAACTTATAAAAAAGCTTAGGATAGACTACTAAGGAAGTAACTATTTTTGATAAGTTAAAACGGTAGAATTTTTAGAAGCTTATATACTATAATATAGGAATACTCTACCTAGCAGTATACGCGAATACTATAGGTAGTTTATGTTAATCTCCTAAAAGGTTACTAAGGCTAGCAATTTAGAAAACCGTAAACAAGGGTACTAGTTCGTAAGAGGACTCCTATTTAAATACCAAAGATATATAATAACTAAAACAGGAGCCGACCCTAATAGGCGAGAGTCTTTTAACTTTTACATGCTAAGGAGAGCTATAGAAGACAGGCTTAATTCGTATAAAGGCGCTAATTAGTTATTAATAATAAATCCTAAGAAATAAGGCCTTCGTTAGCTAGTTAGATAATTCTATAATTAGTAACTAGCTATAACAAATTAAAGAGATACTACCCTTTAACTACCTGTAGTCTCTTAGCTAAGCGAGTTAGTAAATACCTATTAAATGACTTAGGAAATAAACCCTAAACTAGAGAAACTCACTAATTAACTCCGGAAGCTTAATCTTAGGACGGTTAAATTAGTAGGCGTTGTATCTTTAATACCGTTTCTAAATAGGATTTGCTAAGATCTAATATAGTATATACAGCTTCTAAATAGGGCGTTAATGCGTTAAAAATAAATAGACCCGCGACCGGCACTAAGTAATAATAGACCGCAGCCGCTCTATAAGGGAGCGCTATAAGAACAATATAAGCCGGGCCTAGGAAGGTATAGAGGGCCAGGGAACTTTAGCGTATACTAGATATAAAATCAGACGTATTATAGATATGGGGGTGCCTACTATTTTATTAATTAGTGTCTAGAGCTTAAAGAGTTAGTTTATTGTGGTTTTCTATATATAAATAAAAACAACTAAATATGCGCTAGAATACGTAAGCGCCTAGGAAATATAATTCCGTATTTACTGAGCGATAATTAGATCTAGTTCCTTAAAGATTAGCTAAGGCAGAACACGAATATTAATCCTAATACGCTAGCAATAGGTGTTTAACTAAAGGCAACTTCCGTGGAGCTTATAGAGGGTAGTAACGCTAAAAGCGAAGAGGAACTTAGTAAGTCTTAGGAAGATGTGTACTAAGTAGAGTTAATATATATTAATTTAGTAGGGGCCGCAACCCAGTTATAGCCTACGCCGCGGGTATATAATCTTAGGAGACCGCAAGGGGAAGTAAGGGTAATGAAATAGCCTTTAAAACCATCTAGTCCGCGACCGGCAACGGTTTAAAATGTACAACCAGGAGGACATGTCCAAATTACACCACGGCCCCAGTAGTAGGCTCCTCTACTACTGTTAAGCAGTAATGGGGGTAATAAAATAAATTATACTAAATAGCTAGGATAGACGGAGCAAATGGCGGATATAATAACAATAGTTAAAGTATTATAACTAAAGCCAGTCAGGATGATGGATATACTAAAAAGAAACGTCCTAAGCCCAACTATGATGGCGGACAAGATCTTATTAAAAACCATTAAAGTTACTGTTAGTGACTGCCTTATATACATACCTAAAGTTGTAAGGCTATTCTTTAAGCCTCTCCCGCTACCCCTTATGGAGCCTTACTAACAGAAATAGGAGGACGTTAAGGTATCCGTGTTGTTAGTATACCTAACGTTCTATACTAATTAAGCCGGCCTAATAACTGCCGAAGTGGACTAGATTGAACGAGAAGTAGGATTTGTCTAGTTTTAAAGGCGATGCCTAAAGGTAGAAGCGTAGATAGGAGACGGAAGGGCTAAATGCCTAATTAACTCTAGAGCTAAGCTTAACCTAATTAAGGAAAGCGTAGCCCTATGACACGGCCTACCAATATTAAGTCTACCTTTATAGTTATAAGGCGCGCGTCTAATGTCTATAAATAGAACTTAGTCTAAGTTTATTAGGCTAGTATATGCGGTCCCTATAGTAATAGGTAACGTCTTAATATCTACAACGTTTATTGCTGTAGGGGAAATGTTATATAAGGTAATATTTAGTAAGCTATAGTCGGTAAGGGCTAGACTAGCAACGAAATAAACCGCAATAGGTTAGGTATCTTATATTATTTAATTAGAAGATAGTAGAGTTAAAACGAAGTTCTTAACGTCCTATAAGGATGCGATGTTCTTTAAACTAGATAAAGGTATTAGTATAAAAAACAGTTTAGGAAATATATAGCCGGTATAACCGCTAAGATCGTATCCGGGGTTACTTATAACCCGGCGTATTAGGACAAAAAGGATATTAAGAATAAAGAGGAGGGAAATAAGGTGCGACTCTAACACGGATATATACCGTTTTGGATATCCGCTAGACAAAGCTATTAGTAGGGAAAGGAGTATAATATTAGATAGAGAGAGCTTAACAGTAAAACATTAAAGGAAGTCCTAAAGAAATACTTAAGGAAGAATCGGAAGCTAGTATTTAAAGCAAAAGCTAAATCCCTTACATATTAAATATTAAAGATAATAGATCTATTTATAATATAAATAGAAAGCTGCCGGAGTAAGGCTTAACTAAGCACTATAAATGTAGCAACTGCGTATAAACGGAAGGTAGATAAGGTCCACCTAGTTAATTCATCGGCACTAGATAGAACAGTTATGGGAGGCATAGTGGAATAGTAAGAGGTAGCCTTACGTTAACAGAAGGCGTCCATCTAAGGATTACCTCTTAGACCGTATAATCATTTTCTTAAGCCGCGATATACTAAGCTAGCCTACGGTATACAACTAAAGCCAGAATAATTAGAGCGTATAATTATAGGAAATATTTAGCTAAGAGAACAAGAGATCCTTAAGGCCATATTATTTAACCGAGAAGAGGCTCTAGTATAGGAGTTCTCTAAGATGGGTCGTGTTAGTAGAGACGTAACTTTACCACTAAAGATTAAAACCGTGCCGTATAAAGCATGGCAAGTACCAAACTTTCCAGTACCCAGGGCCCTATAAGGAAAAGTAATAAATATATTATAAGAACGACTAGCTTAAGGGACTCTAAAATATTATAAAAGCCTATATAGGAATCTATGGTTTCTTATAAGTAAGAAGGAACGCAATAAGTACCAACTAATTAACGTAGTAATGAATATTAACTAAGTAACTGTTAGGGACGCAAATCTGCCGCTGTGTGCTAATGAATTTTCCAAAGAGTTTGCGGGGTGTAAAGTTATATCTCTAGTAGACTTCTTCTTAGGCTATAACTAATTAGAGCTAGATATAGAAAGCTAAAACCTAATAGCTTTTATAATACCTCTAGGACTTCTATAATAAACGATGGTACCTATAAAAGGCACGAATTTTATAGCCTAGTTCGTGCGGACAATTACTAAGATCTTAGAACGACATATCCCACACTATACCCTACCATTTCTGGATAACATTATAGTAAAAGGCCTACAGACAGTATATAATAGGGAGGAGAGCCTTCTAGGTATGCGTAGATACATTCTAGAACATATTATGTGGCTAGACGGGGTACTTGCAGATTTGGAACGAGCTAGGTATACGATCTCAGGCGCAAAGTCTCATTTCTACAAAGACGAGATTATAGTGGTTGGTTACCGCTATAATAGAAAAGGACGATATCCGGAAGAGTTAAAGGTCGCAAAGATTATTTATTAGAAAGACTGCGAAGACGTCACGTCAGCCCAAGCGTTTTTAGGAGTTATCGTATATTACTAAATATAGGTGGAAAACTTCGCAATTAAGGCAGAGCCAATCTTCCGACTGCTATAAGTAAACGTTCCGTTTGTATAGGGCATAGAGCAGATAGCTGTTATAAAGACTCTAAAGTATACAGTCACTACTATACCTATATTAGTTTAGCTAGATTATAGTAAAGGGGCTAGGCTAATTATTCTCGCCGTTAACGGATATAAGAATAGATAGGGGTGCGGCCTTATACAACTGGACGTATAAGGTTATCGTCACCCATATTAATATAAAAGCGGCATCTAGTCTTAGGCGGAGCAGAAATATAACTTAGGAAAGCTTAAATATCGGGCATTAGTATATACGTTAAAGAAGTATCGCGTATACCTATACGGCGTTCGCTTTACAATAGAGACGGACGCAAATACCCTAGTTATATAATTAAATTATACCGCCACTAATTTACCTAGAGCCTTAATAATAAGATAGCTAGCATAGATTTAGCTATAGGACTTTAATATTAGATATGTGCTAGGGAAGAAGAATAGCCTAGCTAACGGATTTTTATAACGACTACCTAATAGTAAACGACCTAATAAGCCGACTAAGGATATTAAAGAGTTTATTAACTATAAACTAAGTGCCTTAGAATACATAGCTGCCCCTCTTAAAATGGAAGCGGGTCTACCATTAGAAGACTTATATTTGGAGGAATCTTAGAAGATTATAAAGTAGCTAGTAACCTTACGACGTCCGGAAGAGATAAATACTAAAGAGTTCAAAAAGTTTAAATGATATACGCTAAAGTTCCTAGTGCGTAATCAACAGCTCTTCCGCTAATAGTTAAAAAATATACTAATGCAAAGGGTAGTTAATAATAAGGACGCTTAGTAGGAGATCATTAAAAGCCTTTATAATTAAAGCGGATATTACGGATAAGAGGAAACGTATTAGAGGGTCTTAAATTGATATTAGTGGCTAGGGCTATGGGATCAGATATCGTGGCATATTAAGTCGTATCTATAATATTAGGAGCGACAGCTAGGACAGGAAGAAGAAGCAATATACCCTACGTAGGAGTCCACCTTATAGCAACAAGTAGTAGTAAACATTACGTTTATACCTCTAAGCCGTCTTAAATTCCGGTATCTGGCTATTACTTAAGAATATATATCTAGATAGGTAGAGGCTCGGGCCCTTCAAAATAAGGATATAAAAAGTATAGCAAAGTTCCTCTACAAAGATATTATCTGCCAATAGGGAGCATTTAGACAGCTCTCTATAGATAGTAGAGAAGAGAATGCTAACGTTACCGCTACGCTCGCAAAGCTCTATAATATTAAGAGGGTTATAGCTTCCGCTTACCACGCTTAGGCGTAAGGCTTTATAAAGCAAGGCCACAGACCTATAATAGATACTTTAGCAAAAATAAATGGCTTATAGCTGGACAATCTTTATACTATTTTGTGGGCAGATAGGACAACTATTAAGTGGCCTATGGGAATAATACCAGTAAGAGTTATATGCGGATATAAGTATGTCCTTTTTATTAAACTCTATATACCTACTTAATAGACGCTACCTTAGCAAACAATCCGGACCACTATAGAGCTACTAGTACTTCGTGCAAAGCAGTTTAACTAAAGAGACGTAGATATAAAAGAGGCTATCGCGCGTATAAGACGACTAAGGGTAGTAAATAAGGAGTACTTTAATAACACCTACTATATTTACTAGGACGGATTTAAGGTTAGAGATATAGTTATACTTTATAACACGTAGCTTAAATAAGACTATTCTAGCAGTCGTAAGTTGGATCTAAAATGGCTAGGCCTATTCCGTGTACGTAAGAGTCACCCTTATAAAGGATAGTACTTAATTAAGGATCTTAACGGTACGCCGTTCTATAATTAAACTCTAGGGAATAGATTAAAGAAGTTCTATTAACAACGGATATCTAAGGTCCGCTAGGAAGACTAGCTTAACCAGTTAGGCGGAACTATACTATAAGAAATAACAGTAGAGCCAGAACTTAAGGAGGATGTTATATAAAATCTACTAATATTGCAACGCCGTATAGTTTAAGAAGTATGTGTTTTAGAAAGATTATTTAACAGAACTAAGTATAAAACATTTAACTAGGGGACAGTTAAGTTCTAAGGTAGGGGAGGGGATATAGATAACAGCCGTGTAATCCGTCCGTTTATTTACCATATTTCCTAAAGCTCTTTCTATTACGCTTTCTTATTTACTTTTTTTAGTTACAGGAATCTAATATGTGGTGGCAGTAAGGTAAGGATAGAAGAATGTTTATATATAACTATCTAGTATTATTTACTATAAAGATATCAGTTCCGCTTACCGCCTTTACTAAGCTAATAGCAATTTTCCATCCTAGGGATGGAAAATTATAATTGGTCTATTTAATGATTAGAGCCGGTAGAACTCTATACTACTACCTAGATTTAGTAGACCATTTAGATTAGGAAACCCTATTTAGAACTTCACCTTTTTACCCTTAATAAACCTTAAACATAGCTATAATTAGTTAAAGTTACAAATTAAACAGAATTAATAATAGTACGTTTATTATATCTTTATCTAGCAGACCTCTGGTACTATATAAAGGAGCTAAATAACAAATTAGTGACATCCTTACAGAAGTTAAAGGCTTCGCAGTTAATTAGCGTTGGGTAGTGCTCCTCTAAATCTATAACGAGATTCTGCTCTCTTGAGAAAACTATACAGATGCTGCTAGTATAGTAGTTAATTTCGTTAACCAGGATAACGGGCTGCAAGCATCTCTAAAAAGGGATACGTTCTTATTAATCTTTAAGAACATCTCTAATATTAGTAAGATGGCAAAAAATTAAAGAAATTAGTATAATAAAGCTAGAGAAACCATCCGAAAGTCCTAGGGACAAGGTGTTCTTAACGGTCTACTTAAACACATAGTCTTCTACCACTTCCTTTCTACCGCCTAAAAGCTCACCGTCTACCTACTTTATAAAGTGACGGCACGAGTTAATAAGGCCCTAATTAATAGGCTCGAATATCTAGGGCGCGGCATTAAGAACACTACTTGACTATAGCCGACTAATTTTACGCTCGCGCTAAAGATGCCAGGAAGGGCGGTATTAGACCAGGTAGTAAATAATTATAGCTTAGGAAAATACTTAACTAGTTTCCTTATTCTAAATAAGGACCTACTGCTAAGAAGTAAGAGACTAACTACTGTGGGACTAGAGGTCACTAATGTCGGAATTAGATAAGTAGGAGAGAGCTTAGCTCTTATACTGCGAATATATTTACGATATACTTCTAATATAATAAATCCCTTAGCTTTTTAGCTATCAACACCTGTTTAAGGAGGAGGCATTAGTATTATACTAAGCCCGTCCTAATAAGGATCACCTATATTAGTTAACTCGCTATTATTATCTATAAATAAGAGCATTCTCGCGGCTAGAACGCCTATTAGCTCGCCCCTATAGCTGCCAGTATCTTTATCTAGGAGGAATCTAAGAAGAGGGCTAATAATTGCTTACCCGGAAGTAGGAGGGCTAGGGGTAGCATTAATGTTTAATAAAAATGTTATTAAGCTGGGAGATAATAAGGAGTATATTAAGGAGGCTGTAGATACTATAGCGGTACTCCGTGTAAAACAAGGGTATAACTATAAGGATAACGTGCCCGCTTATCTTAAGGCGTCCCTAAACTAAACCACTAAAATCGAACCAACTAAGGTTATAAAGCTCTTGCGCAGTTAGTATAGGGTAGCTAGTTCTAATCTAGAGATATGTAAGGTCTGCTAGATGCATACGCAAGCCATAGGAGGATATATAGGTTTAGCGATAAAGGGTCTAAACTATACCGCACTATATTACAGACTCTATTTAATATATTACGCTTATAACTACCTTAGCACTATAAAGACCGATCCTACTACGTACTCTTAGTTTAGAAAAGCTTATAGACCTCTAGTTCCGTCTAATTCCTTAGGACTGTATAAGTTCATTTATAACTTAGTACTAAGGTTTTTATATAACAGAGAGGCTTTACTTAATTGGATAATGTTACTAAAAGACCAAGAAGTGTAGCAGCGAGAAGGATCTGTAATTTCGAACGTATTTAGATGGTAGTAGGATTCTAGTATTTTAGCAATAATTAATAAGGAAATATATATATACCGCCACTATTAGCGTCTAATTAATAGGCGGCCAAATTATAGCTAGTTAAGAATAATAGTTTACGGTCTCTGCTAACAGCTAATAAGATAAGACCCTTAGTATTATTGTCTCTATTGCGCTCTTAGGCCTAACAGCTAGTAGTAACTTATTTCCTACCCTTATTATACGAAATTCGCGGTTAAAGGAGACTCTACAGCTTTCCGTTATATTAACGTTAATATTCCCTTACTTCTTAAAAGTGGACGCGGTGCCGATATAATCTAAGGGAGCGTTTCTCTAAATAATAAGACTAAGGATAACTGTATAATTATCCTACCTAGCATGCATTACTACCTAGAATTATAGTAGGAGGATCTTAAGGCGTAAGGATCGATTAAGGGTAACGGATTTATTTATAAGATCTCTAACCAAAACTAGACCACTAAAGACGTAGAAAAGTATGCGACTAACTAGGTAGCTTAGCTATATAAGAAAGGAGATATACATATAATTATGCCTTACC
The DNA here is from genome assembly GCF_001692895.1 of Cenococcum geophilum 1.58. Classification (NCBI taxonomy): domain Eukaryota; kingdom Fungi; phylum Ascomycota; class Dothideomycetes; order Gloniales; family Gloniaceae; genus Cenococcum; species Cenococcum geophilum. Next base: position 311,435 of record NW_027137609.1, read on the forward strand.
TTCCTTATAGAGCAAAAGGACCTTTAACTGGAACCCGGCGAATAATACTACCATAGTTCGTTAGTATTTAGGATAATTATAATAACCTTAAGGTTACTAAAGGAGGTACTTAGGTAGAGTTGGTAGATACGTATTAAGACTTAAAAGCGCCGCCTTATACGCCGTCTAGACATACCAATCTCTATAGCGCGATTCCATATCGCTTCCCTATAGCAGTTAAGCTTATAGCTGCTAGCGCTCTATCCAACGCCCTTCTCGGTAAATAACAATAGGATTCTCTAGCGGTAATTTAAGATTATAACCTTCTTCTTAATAGTAATAGGAACAAAGTTAGGAAATAGATGTATTCCTACCGTCTTAGGGCCGTTAAGAATTATAAAGATGCGTTTAGGCTAATACGTGTAACTAAGATGGAACGCTTTAATAGCCGCTCTTACTTCTACTGCATTAATAATAGAATCGATCCTTTAGCTATTACGGTAGATCTAAGTAGAGTGCCCCTAGTTGTTGTAGAAGAATAAAGTCATGCGGAGTTACCTAAAGAATTATGGGATAGAACTAAGCAAATAGAAGGGCGCGAAAAAGCTATATTATCTAAGAGCCGCTAGTCTAAGGTCTCTTTTACTACTTAGCCAAGTAGATAAGAATGGTCCTATTTAACCAGAACGGAGTCTCCTCATTTACTATCTCGAGTTTATAGTAAGGGTAAGGAACGTATGCGATTATCTACCACGTCTTTATTTTAAAGATAAGGAGTTTTAGAGTTTTGGAAGTCGTTAGGGGATAACGACTTAGGTAGGGGAGGTATATAGTAGTGTAATTTAGCCCCTAGATTTAACATCTAGATTAGGCATAGCTTTAGGAGAGCCCAGGCCTTCCATAAGTTATATAGATTAGTCTGGAGCCCTTAGAGTCTTTAATAACTTAGGCGACACCAACAGATATATAACTTTCCTTAAATATACTCTTTTCTTTCTCTTCTTACTGCTTAATTCTAACTGATTGTAACCGACCAACAGACTAACCGACAGACTGACTAACAGACTGACTGACAGCACTGTGACTTTCCTATCTTAGAGAGGTCGTACCCTCCCACATTACTACGGCAAGTAAAGAAAACGAGTAGTATAGCTAAAGAAAGAATAAAGATATTAATGAATCTTTATGCAGACCTTATAGAATTAATAAAGAAAGTATAAGAGAGAATAAAAAAGTACTATAATGCTAAGAGATCTAAGGGACCAGATCTTAAGGAGGGAGATAAAGTATGGCTACTATACAAAAATTTTAAGAGTTAACGACTAAGTAAGAAATTGGACTATGTTAGACTAGGACCTTTTAAAATTATATAAAGGATTTTACTGGTTACGTTTAAGTTAAACCTACCAGCTAAAATAAAAATCTACCCTATATAGTATATCGTAATGCTAGAGCTAGTATATAGGAATGTTAAGCCACCGGTTTATAAAGTAGATATATATAGAGGATAAGAAGAAGACAAATAGTAAGTTTTAAAGATTATTAGTTATAAGGATATCGACAATAAAATATAGTATAAAGTTAAGTAGATAGGCTACACTAAGACTACCTAGGAGCTACTAGAGAATTTAAAGAACGCTATAGGAAAGGTATAGGAGTATCGGAAGAGATTAGGTTAGGTAGTATTAATAAAAAAGGATCGCTAAAGAATAAGTTACCTAAGGGGGACCTAAGAAGAGCAGTTGCCGAGCTACTTAGATCTATTTCCTTCTCTATTAGAAGAGAATCCATTCTTTTATTACCTAGTTTTTGTAGACCTTATTTTATAAGTTTCTACTCCTTAAAATAAACCTTTTTATAAACCTTCTTAAGATAAAGCAGATAAGTAGATGCCGCAATTTAAGTATTTAGAGCCTTCTGTTCCGTATTACGGGAACGTTCTAACTTAGCAAGGGCTTGTAATAGTTTACTATCTAGCTATATAGTAGCAGATTAAACATAAGACCCTAAGATAAATTAATTAGGGAACTAAACAACTATTAAGAGTAATAGGTCGCGTATATTTAGCATTAGAAGTAGAGCGAATGTTATAGGACGAACAAATATTCGCTTTAGTATACTCTAAGTAAGAGGACGGTTGTTGCGAAGATGGGTTCACTAACGTAATATAAATTAACCCCTTTTTTAAGCAACGAGAACACGGAGACGGTATAATTTCACTAAGAGATAGTATTATAGCAACAGTGCGAGTACAACGTTGGGCGTATAAAGAAGAAATTGCTTTAGGTATAATAAGCAATAATATTAACTAAATTAATTAAACGGACATTATACCTCTAGTAAATAACTTAGAGATATTTTAAATCTTTAAGGATAAAGATAAAGAGGAGGAGGATAGTGTTACGGACGCTTTAAGTACAATATTATAACTACTTAGAGAAGAGACGGAGGAAGCTAGTTAGTTAATTTAGGCACGGTCTAGAATAGAGCCAATAAAACTATATAACAAGAAATAGTAACTAAGGTTATATAATATGCTACGTATTAAACGAGAGGAATAAGAGAAACTTATGTACCTTATATATAAGACATATATTATGTATAAGAAGGATTTTATAGGAGTACGGTTGTGTATTTAAGGACCCTTAGTCCCTACCTAGATAGTTCCTTCCTTATAGTAATTCTCAGAATACAATTAGAGTTAATCTATTAGGCAACCACTCCACCAGTTGTTATTACGTTGTTAACTTTTGTACTTGCATTTCCTACACACCTAGCCCATTGACGAGCCTATTGTAGTTCTCGCTACAAGGTTCCGTTACACGGTAAAATCCTCTAAATAATTTTAAAAGGTCCTAGTTTAACGTGGTCCAACTTCTTACTTAGTTGTTAACTCTTAAAAATTTTGTATAGTAGCTATACTTTATCTCCCTTCTTAAGATCTAATCCCTTAGATCTCTTAGTATTATAGTACCTTTTTATTCTTTTTTATACTTTCTTTACTAATTCTATAAAGTCTATATAAAGATTTATTAACGTCTTTATTCTTTCTTTAGCTATACTACTTATCTTCTTTACTTANTATNGTAATAANAATATNCTTAGCTNNTATCNNTAATTTGCCTTAAATAGTAATATGCCTATCCCTTTCTATGGTGTTATATTATATATAAACTATATAACTAGTAATAGCGATACCTAATTATTCTGTGTATAATTAATATAATATTTTAGATACTGTTCTAGCGTTTAATTTAACCTTTCTATCTAACCGTCTGTCTATAGATAATATATAGTAAAAGTTACTACTTAAACTCCTTACTCCGCTAAGAATACCTCTTAGAATGTTACTATAAATCTTAGATCTTTATCTAATATAATTTTACTTAGTACTCTATGTCTTATAAACACTTCTTTAATATAGATTTTAGCAATATCTTCCGCTGAGATTTCTTCTGTGTATGCTATAAAGTAGCCCTATTTAGTTAACTTATCTACTATTACTAAGATTACATTATAATCTTATCCGGTAATAGGATCTCTTAACTTTGGTAACTTAATAATAAAGTCCCACGATATAACCTCCTATGGTCTTTTTGGTATTTTAATAAGTTATAGCCCTCTATATAGCTTATGCCTTATTAATTTATTCCTTTAGCAATTTAGACACTTCTTTATTACTTTTCTTATAATATTCTAGATTCCGTTAATAATATATTCTTCCTAAAGTCTTAATACTAAGCCTATTACTCTATTGTGTCCTTAAGTTATTCCCTTATAGAAATCTTCTATAAAATGCTCTGCTATGCTTCTTAGGATGTACTTCGCCTCCCTATACTTATATAGTATTTCTTCTTCTAAATATTCTAACTGCTCTTTTAGCTATGCCTTAAAGATTCTTTATACCTAAAAGCTTTTTAGTATCTTATAGACTCTTCCTAGTTTATTATCCTCTTAAGTTACTACTAGTTTAGGGTAATTATACCTAATTAATCCATCCTTATCTTTGCGTAGTATTACTCCTAATAGTTTCTTATTATTCTATAGTTTAGCTTTTCTGCTAAGTGCGTCTGCTTTTATATTCTTAGTTTCTTTAGTATACTAAATCTTAAAATGGTATTCTGTAAGTATCTCTACCTATCTAACCTATTTGTAATTAAGTTCTTTTATTATTAAGAACCCCGTTAGGTTCTTATAATTTGTTTTAACTATAAATAGTTTTTCTGCGCCTTATAAAAATGCTCTCTATTTCTTAAGTGCTATAACTATCCCTAATAACTCCTTATTGTAGACGTTATAGTTTAACTTTAGTAGTGTTATCTTTCTACTATAGTATACTACTAGATGCTATGCGTCTTTGTGCTTTTATAGTAAGCATACTCCTAGTACGTAGTCTAATATGTCCGTTTCTATAACTATATCTAATCCTAGTTAATAGATTTTAAAAATTAGCTCCTAGGTAAACAACTTCTTAAGTTCTTTAAATAACTTTCTTTACTTATCTTCCTATACCTATAGTTCCTCTTTCTTTATAAGCCTAGTATACAGTTTAATATTCTTTAACTATTATACTATAAACCTTCTATAGTAGTTACAAAACCCTAAAAATAACCTTAATTATATTATATTCTCTAGTTCTTACCAACTTACTATAGCTTTAATCTTCTTTAGGTCCATATTAATATGCCTTAGTTTAATAATAAATCTAATAAAATTGGTCTTCCTTATAAAGAACTCGCATTTCTTAATTACTACTAGTATCTATTCTTCTTATAGTCTCTTTAAAACCCATTTAACGTATTCCCCATGTTCTTCCTTAGTTATTAAGTAGATAATAATATTGTTAAGGTATACTATAATAAACTTATTAAGGTGTTCTTCTAATACGCTATTAATTCGTTTCTAAAACGTTACTAATGTATTTATTAACCCAAATTGCATAACTAATGGTTTATATAGTCCTTCTTATAACCTAAAGGCTACCTTCTATTTATTGCCTTCCTTAATTCTGATCTAATAGTACGCCCATCTTAGATCTATCTTTATAAAGATTTACGTATTACCTATCTAATCTTAGATTTTGCTAATTAAGGGTAAAGAATACCTATTCTTCTAAGTAATGCTATTTAACTATTTATAGTTAATGTATAGCCTAAACTTTCCGTTCTTTTTTGGTATAAACAGTACTAGATAACCTGCTAATAACTGCGATAGTCTAATATATCCCTTTTATAAGTTCTCCTGGATAAACTCTTTAAGTGTACTTATTTCCTCTTAAGTAAGCTTATAGGTTAGAAAGAACCTTAAACTTATTTCTAGTTCTAACTCTATCTTATAGTCCTATGCTGTATAATTTGCTAGCTTTTTACTTTCTAGACTTTATAGTTTCTTACTATACTTATAGTATCTCTTTAGTATATAACTTAAACCTTACTTAGTCTCTTTATATATCGCTTTAACTTAATACCATACTAACTTGGTTTATTATTATATTTTATAGCGTTAAGTATCTCTAATATTGACTTAACCTGTAATCTAATTAATCTTTAAATTATATTCCTATAACTAAGGCATGCCTAATACTGCCTTATCCCGTCCTAATAGTAGGATATTAAAAGATATCTTAATTTATCTTCCTTTAATAGTTATCTAAATAGGTCCTATTTTAAGATTAATAATCCCTCCTTTATAGGCTATTAGATCTCCTAAAATTATAACTAATAAATAAGGTTGTTCCTTCTGTTTATAAGGTAATCCTATTCTCTTAACTACTACTAGTAAAATATAGTTCCGCGTTACTCCACTATCTATTAGCACTTTAAACTGTTAATTTTACTATTTAACTTATAAATTTAGGTATTGTCCTTAAATTCCTTTAAGAATTTAAGGCTTTACCACTAGCTCCCTTTAGTCCCGTAGGCCTCTACTTTTCTTAACTATTAGCTACTTAATTTTTATATACTTAGCTTATTCTTTAGCTAATGCCTAGTTTGCTTTTTATCTTTTATATACTATAGATACGTATTTTTTAGGCATTCCTACTACTATTATCCGTCTAAGTATTCTTCCGTAAGGAATCTTCCTAGTTAAAATATTAAGTCTCCTTTCTCTTAGATTTCTGTTAGATGCCAGCTGTGTATATACTTAGCATTCCTATATTATTGCTTATCTAGCGCCTAATATATCCTTATAAAGTATTTCTAATTTTTTTTCTTTAGATTCTTATGCATTTTATATATATCATCCACGCATACAATCTATAATAGCGTATGGTATACTAGGTGCTTTAGGTTAACTCTTAACTTATCTTTATTCTTAAGTTTAAACCTTTACCGTGTTAATTTAAACGTTATAACTTTATTTGTAGGTACTAAGATACGTCTCTCGCTTCTCTAGTCCTCTAATTATTCTTTTAGATTCTTTAACGTTATAATTAAGGCTCCTTTAATATAAGTTATAGCCTTCTCTATAATTAGGTGGTTTTAGATAACTCTTTTATCCAACTATATATAAAAATCTTTTTACTTATTATTATGTCGTTATCTATACCACTTTTAGTACAGCTGCTAAAGTATATACGGCTTATCCATAAGGAAGTATCTTCTTATTACTGCGTTATAACAGCCCTTTATATATCATTCTTTAAACCTAGTAGGAATCCCTAAATCCTCTTTATTTTCTAGTTTAGTAAGCTATTTAGCTCTTAGTATACCTACCCTAGGCCTATTAGTAATTCTTTATACTAGCGCTCTATCCCTTATACGGCCTAGTACGCTAGATCTCTTATCTAGTTTCTATTCTTGCTATACGATAATTCTTCGTCTAAATTCTTCTATGGTTTTTTTTGGTTTACGTCTTATAGATAGATCCTTAAAGTCTTCTTACTTCTTAATTTTAGTATTAATATTTCAATCCGGTTGCTAAGCCTTACTCATAATTTCTTTAATGGTCCTTATTTATATATTAAAATCTTAGTCCTATAGGATTTTTAATCCTAAGCTTGCTTCTATCTTAAGCTTTACTCTAGCCTTAGTTTAATTAGGCTTACTTAGTGTTCTTATCTCGTCTTAAGAGTCTTAAATCTTACTTATCTTATCTTAAGAATCTTATGCCTTTAGGAAACTTCGTCCTAAGCTTATTTATATATTACTAAACTAAGCTATTACTCTGCTCTATTAGTTATCGTCCGTTATAGGTCCTTAAGCTTACCTTATCTTATTTTAAGAATCTTAGTCGTCTTATATCTCTTCTTAAGAGTCTTAAGCTTTTGGCCTTTTACCTTTATTAAGTGCTAAAGTAGTTTACTATCCTACTTCTCTTATATCTTATAAAGCGATAGACGTTATATCTAGTGGGGTCTTAATCCTAACTAATATTCCCTATTCTATAGTGGAATTATCCTCTACCTCTTATATAATATCTTTAAGGTTTATATATTCCTAGTAAACTACTTTTATTACCTTATTATCATAAAATATTTTGCCTATATTAAAGTTATCGTCCTTAATATCCGATTTATAAATAGGTTTATTAGTTCCTTTATATTCCGCTAAATATAGCTCCTATAGCTAATAGCTTACGCTATACTTAGCGTCCTTATAAATTCGGCATGCGTTATTATAACAAAACGTAAAACTTTTAATTAAATATTCTTTTATTCCTCGTAGTATATTATTATCCCTCTATACGTATATATTGTCTACTAGTTTTATTCCTTTTACTATATAGTAACTCTACCTACTTTTATAGTCTTTAATATAATAACCTTATTTTCCGCAATTTATATAAGCTCCTTCTTTAAACTATTTTTCTTACTATAGAGTTCGCCTAAATGTCTTCTATTGCTAAAATCCCTAGTTCGGCCTCTGCTCCTTAGACCTTTAATTACTTAATTTTTGTCCTCTAGGTTTCTATAATTTCTTATTTCATTTTTTGGATTCTTTAGTACTACTTAGGTCTATTAGCTCTACGCTATACTATAGTTTCTAATTTAGCTTTAGTTGCTATATGCTTTGCGCCTTATATAACTATAAAACTCTATTTTAGCCTTTCTTAGCCTATTCCCTTTGGTAGATCTAATTGTTAATCTTAATTACTTAATCTATTAGTTCCCTTAGGGTTTCCATATCTTCTATTAGGATAATTGCGTCCTAGACTTTAGCCTTAAGTCCTTATTTATACTATACTATAAGCGCCTTATTATTCCACTTAACTTATATTACTAATGTTTGGAACTATATTATATACTTAATTATTAAGGTTTATTGCGTAATATCTTAGAGTTTTCTTTCTACTATAGTTACTACCTCTAGGTCTCTAAATATCTATATAAGTTATTCCATAAACCCTTTCTAGCTTATAAATATAAACCGTACTTCTTAATTAGTGGTTATTATNCNATTTNCTTATATTTCTATAAGGTAAGGCTTAAACTATTTAAGTACTCTTCCTAATAGGAATAGTCCCGTATATACTATTCAATCTATAGGTATTAGCAACTTTACTTCTTCTTATATAACCTTAAAGTGCATTTGCGTAAGAAATCCTTTAAGTTTTAATCTTTCCCCTAAGTCCCTTTTAATTAATAGTAACTTAATTTTTACTGCTCCTATTTTATTAATCCTATTTTCCAATATTATATTATTTTCTGTTAATTAGTTAACTATTTTTTATAACTGTTTAACCGTTATAGGTTGTTATAAGTTAGTATCTGCTATACTAGTGTCGTTTCCTAATCTTAAAGTAGTTGCCGCCGTTAATGGCGTTATAGCTAGTGCTTTTAGTGGCATATTATTTGACTTTGTTAATACTATAACCTTTGTAGTGAATATGTAATAAAGCCTTATAGCAAAAACTACGGTAGACTTATTAATAGGCTAGGTATATAGGTAAATAATAAGTTAATAACGTAATAATAAGTGGTAGAGTAGGTGCCTAATAGATTAACTCTAATTATATTCTAAGATTCACTATAAAGGAGAGAACTATCTGGGTAGGGACTGTAGTCCTTTAAATATATAACTATACTCCTAAGAAATCCCCTTTATACGTAAGATACGTGTTATACGTATTGTACGTACGTTCCCTTCGTATACTACGTATACTGCGTATAACGTTATATAATCTTAGCTACCACTCCTCGTTATATAGCTCTATCGGCTCTATTCTAAACCATACCTAAATTAACCAACTAGCTTCTTCCGACTCTTCTCTAAGTAGTTATAACATTGTACTTAAAGCGTCTGTAACAATAAAGGGTTTATTAAGCTAAGTTAAGCCCCTTTTACTTCCTTTATCCTATTTATAAAAAAGCCTAATAAAGGCCTTTGTTTTTATATTAACTATTAAAAGCTAAACGCTATTACTTAAAAGGACCGGTATTTTATTCCTTTAATTAATGAAACCCTTACATACCTAAGCTAGGTAAAGATTTTTACCAAACTTAATATCCGCTAAGCTTTTTACTAAATTAGGATAGACCCTATATCTAAAGATTTAACAACGTTCCGTACCTATTATAGTTCCTATAAATATAAAGTTTTTCTTTTTAGATTAATAAACGGACTGGCTACGTACTAAAGGTATATAAATAATGTTCTTTTTAATTACCTTAACGAATTCTATACGGTATACCTAGATAATATTCTTATATATTTAGATAACGAACTTAAGTATTAAGTTTATATTAAGAAGGTTTTAGAGAGACTATAGAACGCGGGCTTATAAGTTAATATTAAGAAATATAAGTTTAGGGTAAAATGTATAAAATATCTCGGGTTTATTATAACTATAGAAGGAATTAAGGTTAACCCTAAGAAGGTAAAGGCAATCTGTAACTAAAAGCCCCCTTATATAATAAAAGAAATCCAATCCTTCCTTAACTTTTATAACTTCTACCGCTAGTTTATCTATAACTATAGAATTATGGTAAAACCTCTTATATAACTAACTAGGAAGGACAAGTCTTTTATCTTTAATAATAGCTATATAAAAGCCTTTAAAGAGATAAAGGATCGGCTTATCTCTTTCCTAATCCTTTATTACTATAACCTAGACCTTAAATTAATGCTAAAAACGGACGCCTCTAATAGGGTTATAGTAGGAATCCTATTATAGTTATATCTAGACAGTAAATAGTACTCTATAGCTTACTTCTTAAAGATAATAGACCTGGTTAAGTATAACTATAAAGTATATAATAAAGAAATACTAGCTATTATTTAATTACTCTTCTAATAGTGTATAGAGCTTAAAGGTATAAACTCCCGGATTAAGATATATATAGATTATAAAGCCCTAAAGTACTTTATAACTATAAAGCAGCTTACTAAATAATAAGCCTAGTAGGCCAAAATACTCTTCTAATTCTTTTTTATAATTATATATTATTCTAGTAAGTAAACCTTTAAGGCTAATACTCTAACCTAAAAAGAATAAGATGTAGGACCCTAGGATAAGCTAAAGACCTAATATTAGACGCGCGCCCTCCTTTATTTAGAATAGCTTAACCTATAGATTCTTAAGGAGCTAGACTTTTAGTAAAACGAGCTAGTACTAATAGAGGAGTCCTTAAATAAGCTAATAGGGCTAATTAACCGCCTCCTAACTATAAACTGTATGGCTAACGCCTTAAGGGCCCTCCGCGAATAAGCTATAAAAGGAGACCCTAATTTTAAGACGGAGGAAGGATTACTTCTATACTAGGAGCGGCTTATAGTCCCTAACGTTAATAATTTATAGACTAAACTAATCCGTGAAGCTTATTACTAAGTCTCTACGGTATACCCTAGCAAGAATAAGACCTATAAAATTATTAACTGCCGCTACTACTAGCTAAGAATAGTTATAGATATTAATTAATATATATGGAACTGCGAAGACTATTAAAGAGCTATAATCCCACGGGATAAGACCCTAGGACTACTTAAGCTACTCCCAATACTAGAGTGCCCTTAATAGTATATTTTTTATAGACTTTTATAAACTACCTAGGGACTGTAACGAATATAATATAGTTATAGTTATAGTTAACCGCTTTAGTAAACGCCCGTTCTTAATTCCCTGTTATAAGAATATTAATACTAAAGAGGTAGCCTAGCTATATGTTTATTACGTTTACTAAATCTATAAATTACTAGATACTATTATGTCTAATTATAGGCTATAGTTTATATTAGCCTTCTAAAATAAGTTTACTTAGATCCTAGGTATTAAGCTAAAGCTTTTTATAGCTTATTACCCCTAAATAGACGGTTAGATAGAGGTTATAAATTAGTACCTAGACTAGAGGCTTAGGCCCTTTATTAACTATTTCTAGGATAACTAGTTTAAACTACTACCCTTAATAGACTACGCGCAAGTAACCCTACCCTATAACTCTATAGGGTTTGCCCCGATTTAGCTAAAAATAGGATACTTACCCCGTATAAGCTTTAACTAGAAAAGGCTAGAAGAACCCTAGACTATATAAGAGAAGCTATCCTATACTAAGGCCCAATAGTACGCCAAATAATTAGAGGAGGCTTAAATGGTAGCCTATAAGAACCTAAAAATAGCTTAGAGATTAATAGAATAATAGGTAAATAAATACCGTTAAGAGCCTAATTTTGCCCCTAGCGATATAGTTTAGGTTATAATAAGGAATTAGAAAACTGAATAACCTAGCCATAAGCTAGACTACTAGATAGTAGGACCGTATAAGGTTTTTAAGAAGATAGGTAACTTATATAAGATAAAGCTCCTAGATTTAATTAGGGTTTACCTTATCTTCTTACTAAATAAGTTATAAAAAGCTATAAATAACCTATTGCTTGGACAAAAGAACGAGCCTTCTCTACTAGTTTAAGTAAACGGTAATAATAAATGGGAGGTTAACGAAATACTAGCCTATAAGATAGTATAGGGAACGCTAAAATACTATATTTAATAGAAGGGCTACAATCCTAACCTAACCTAGTACCCTATGTAGAACTTTATAGGCTACCCCTAAAAGCTTAAAGAATTCTATAACTAATACCCTAATATACCTAAACCCTTAAAGTACCTAGACAAATAAATAAAATGCTAGTATAATAAAGATAATAAGTTACTAGAAAAATATAGGGATAAAAACGCCCTAAAGCCCTAATATAGCTATCTGCCAAATTCTGCCATATTCTGCCGTTTTCTGCTAGTACCGTAAAATTTTAAATATCTAGGAACTTTAACCGCCGGTTAAAGTTATCTAATTAGTTAGATCCGTGCTAAGACTTTTAGTAGCTACTCTTTCTAGCCTAGTGCTTCTACTTAGCCTATAATTGCCCTTTATACTTAATCTAGACGTACTTATATCCCCTTTATCTCCTTATCTTATATTTTATAATCCTATATTTATAAGCCTAGTACTACCCTATTTCTAACTAAGCCTAAGGGCAAGCTTTCTTTTAAAGAGGGGGGTGATGTAATGGCGCTATTGCACGTTACCTGCCAAATTCTGCTATATTCTACTAACCTATAATTAGCCCGCCCAAAGCTAGCGCCTTAGCGGCTTACCCTATATATTTGTTTATATCGGTCCTAGCGACCCCTTTTCCTTCTCTTTAGCTTAGTATCTTTGTAATATAGTATTCTACAAGCTTTAGTTTAGAGGCATTTATATAAGCCGTAATAATAATTATATAAGATGGAATAGCTAGTATTTTATACTTAGCGTAGCAATTTAGAAAAAGTCTGCCCTTAATATATATACTAAGCGTAACCTTAATACGCTTAAAAAGGACTATCTTGGTCTAAAGAACTAAGAGGCGCTTTATATAATAAAAAGCTTTCTTTAGATATTTTACTAGGCAACCCTAAAATGCTAAGGATATAAAGCAACGCTTAAGAATATGCTTTTTATAATGGATGTTATAATTAAGCACTTTAATAAATCCTAGGTTAGTTTATCTCCCCTCTTTATTTCCTAGCTAATATATAATAGAAGAAGTATATATCTAATAAGGAGTTCTCTAAACGCATTAAAAATGCTTAGAATACCTTTAATAGATATTACTATAAAATAGATAACTCGCCCCTTTACGCCGCTATACTTATTCTTTATTTAGCCCGTTATATAAGATATATTAAGTAGATTTAAAAGAAGGAGTAGCGTAAGCCTATAATAATAATAATAATAATTCATTACTTAACGTCCGATTTAGATCCCTATTAGGCCTACGCGAACTACTCCTTATATACATATAGGCAGAAAACTCTATTTGAGAAAACCCCGTAATCGATCTCCTTGCCTTTTAGGACTCGCCTATAAGGCGCCTATAAGTTACCTATAGTGCTCCTACTACCTTACTTTTTGACCTCTTTAGGAACCACTGCTGCCGTAATAAGCCTACGGACGCGTTAGTATTGTAAACTTTACTCTACTACTATAGAGTTATTAGGGGGCGCCCGTTGCTCGCCCTCCCGCCCTTTATTACTATTTCCTTTATAACCCAGAACTGGTTTAGTATATTTTAGCTAATAAGCCACTAAGTAACTGCCTTAAGGCCTTTTTATATTAAGAGCAGTATCTTATAGTTCTCTATGCTAGCTACTAAGAGTATTACTTTTTAGTTAGTGTATAAGGGGCATAATAGTATTATATGTTTTAGTGTCTATCTTAGCTAGCTATATTTATATCTTGGGTTACCTACTAAAACACCTACCTAGTAGAGCCAGTCTTTTAGTCCTATTATTCCTATTCTTAAGAGTGTTACTATTATATTTTCTACCTTTATTAGGCCTTCTTAGAGCCCTAGAGTATTTACCCTCCATAGCGTTAACTATGCTACGGCTTAGGTTCTTCTTGCCTTAGTTAGCCTCTATACCTTTAACTCCCATATACCTCTTTAGCGTTAGTCCAGCCAGTATTATATTACGGTAGATAGTTTCCTAGCGTTCTTTTATACTCTACTTTAGCTCCTTTCTCTCTCTTACTATTATCTTTACTGGCCTCTTACGCGTTTCCCTTCCTTTTCTATATAGGCCTGGGCCCTAAAGCAGCACTATTCTTCTTCTACTTTCTTTACCTATTTCTCTAATATATCTTCCCTACTTTAGGGTTGTTAGTTTATTCTCCTACAAGGCGCCCTAGGGTCCCTCTATAGTTTATTTAGGCGTGTCTTAATATACTTTATAACATTAGAGTTATATTCCTTTTACGCCCTTTATATTACAGCGGCTTTAATATATAGTTATAGGGGGGGAATATTAGCTTCCTTCTTAAGCAGTACTGTGGCCGTTCGCTTATATTCGCCTATTATACTCTAAAGGTAGGCTATTTAGACCTTTTAGAGTAATTTAAGGAGCGATTTAGGGGGGCCTTTTTTAGATTCTCTAATGGCCCAAACACTAGACCTATACGTTATAGTTGGCCGGACAACTACTATATATAGTAGGCGTAACCTTTAGAAGTATAGACCCTATATAAAGTTAATAATCCTAGATAATGCGATATACTGTGCTTAGCCCTTATAGGCCGCTTACGCCGTATATACGCTCTACCAGAGCTTACTATCTACCTATACTCCTAATACTCTTAGGCCCTAAACTGGTTAACCCTTAAAGCCTTAGATGTAAATTATATACTAAAGATCTATAGATTGGTTGCGTTTTCTTATAAAATAGATTAGCTAGTATTTCTCTAGTAAGAATTAGACTCTATATTGTCTTGCCTATTTTATATAGGTATTATAAGCTTTCTCTAGTGTTCTATAATTCTTTACGGCTGTTGGCCCGTATATAATTAGGTTTGTATTATTAATAAAGCCTATATCTTAGGTCGCCCCTTTCTTAAAGGAGTTAAGTAGGTTGCTTATAAAGAAAAGGAAGAGTATAGGCGAGAGGGGTAATTTTTATGGTATTCCTGTTGCAACTGCGATAGGGGGGCTTTAGTATCCGCTAAAGACTAATAATATTTCTTTTTAACCTATAAACCCTTAAATAAATTATATAATCTATTCTAGGAAGCCTTTTGCCCTAAGAATATATAAGAGACGCTTATAGGGTATATTGTTATAGGCGCTACTAATATCTAGGCTAAGCATTAATACTATAAAGTCCTTTCGCATCGCCTATGCAGATTTAATAGTGGCAGCGAGTAGCGTAAGTGCTAATAGTGTTAAGTGGTTCTTTCTTGCCCCTATTTGGCTTTATAGTAGTAGGGTGTATTCCTTAACCGTATCTACTATATAATCCGCTATTACCCTTTCTAAGATCTTGCTAAGGGTATTCTCTAAAGTAATAGGGCGGTAGCTCCCTAGAAGTAAGTAGTCTACTTTACCTTCTTTATATAGGATAAACGTTATTATAGCTCTTCTAAGTCTTAGGTAGTAGCCTATTATAAAGTATACTCTAGCTATATCNNNAAGCTAANGTGCTATTANTAGTCCNNAGGTCTTTAGGGCTTTATTTAAAATCCTATCTGGTCCTAGTGCTATATTATTTAAAAGGCGGCTAATAGTTCTGGCCATTTCTTCAGTTGTTATATCGCTGTTAACCCTTAGGCGAGTTACTGGTGCTTCGCCTGTAATATTACTAAGGTCTACTAAAGCTAGTTAAGGGGAAAATCTTTCTATAAGGATCTTTGCCTTCTTATTATTATCGCTTATAGCTAGTAATTTACCTAGTCTTCGTAGGGGCGGAAGGTGTAGGTCTTCTACTAAGCGTCCCGCCTTTTTTTTGCTTATTTCGCTATCTTTTAGAGACCTTTATTATAGGGGAGGCTTAGGTTAGTAGTATGCTCATTTATAAACTATCTCTAGCTATTCCTTACTTCTTTTTTTAGGGTATTCTTTAGCTGGTTTCTTATGTCTTTATATTGTCTCTTATCTTTAGGATTATAGCTACTTATATATTTTCTTCTTGCTCGTCGTTAGCTAGCAATAAGAACCGCGCATTATGCGGACTATACGTGTCGCGTATAGGGGCCCAATTTTAAGACCGGGCAGTGCTCTTCTAGCCCGTTTTTAATTACTACCTAAATCCTTTCTAGTCTTTGGTCGATTTCCTTAGGGGTAGCTAATAAGCCTCGCTCGTTTAATATTGGGTGGATTTCTTCTAGGTCTTAAAGTTGTTATTTAACTATATTAAGGAAGCTGTCTATCTTAAGCTTTTTTATTACGTATCTTTTACTATTAGGTTACGCCTTAATATCTAGATTTAGCTATATCTAAATAGGGATATAGTCTAAAGCGAGTACCTATTCTTCTTTAGGGTTATACCTTTTAAGTCTCTAGTATAGGCCTTTATCTATAAATATAAGGTTAATTATACTTCTGGCGGTGCCTTATTGCCATATAATTGCTTTTAGGGGGGTAGCTAGCTTAAGGCCCTAGGTGTTTATAGCTCTTAGTAGGCACTCTGCCTATTGTTTAGTAGTAATATATATATACCCTTACCGCGGGTAGTAGAGGTTTATGTCTCTTAATAGGATAGACTCTATGCCTTTAGTTTTTAGTAAGCTTATTGCTAATATAATATTCTCTGTTTATAGGACCCTTTTAGCCCTAGGGTTATATATATTAATAATCTGTACTAGTCCCCTATATATCTGGATTATTATAACTATAATATCTAGGTTAACTACCTGCTATGACTATAAGGATAGGCTAATAGCCTTGCTAATTATAAAGCATACGTATATAGCTGCTTTTGGTTCGTATAGAAGCTAGAATCCTTAGGGGCAGTATATTAATTATGTATAGGTATTATAATACGGCTCTTATATAGCAAGGATATAGTGTTTCTCTAGGTCTAGGCTGTCTAGTAAGGGCCTTACGAGACGGTGGTTTATATTACCGCAGTTATATTATATAATAGTTAGGTAGCGAACCCCTAGCGAGGGTCCTTTACCTCTTCTTCGTTCCTCGCTTTTTCTATTTCTACTTTCTCTAGAATATTTAGAACTTCTATCTCTTATATCTACACCCTAGTTACTACTTATTTTATATAGAGCTTTCTATTCCCGTGTCTTATATTCCTACTAGCGCTTCTATATCTAAATTTATTATTATCTCCAGTTCTTCCCCTATTCTTACTAGTTGGCTATATACCCTTTAAGAGTTGGCTGCGAATGTTATATTTGCCACGTTAAGTCTAATTCTTAATTATCCTGGTCTTAAGCTTGCTATAGCTGTCTATAAGGGTCTTCCTATAGGGCGTCCTCTCCCTTATGTCCCCTATAACCCTTATGTCCCTATACGGTCTAGTAATATTACGCGGCGTCACTTCTAGCCCGTTAAGGCTTGGGATAGCTAGCTTAGCCCCCTAGTATTAAAGGTAGGAAACGCTAGAAAGGCACCTACGCCCCCCTAGCTTATTGCCTATTGTTTCCATTCGTATAACCTAGCGTGTAGTTATTCCCGTAGCTATTAAGCCCTTACCTTCCGTCTCCTGTATTTAATATAGTCTACTCTCTCCTACGCCTTATATATGCTTTAGTGGTAGTTTACGCATTTTATTTAGTCTTAATTTAAGCAGTATCTTATATTGTAGGGGCCTATATAGTGGCTGCAGCACACCTATACTGCGTATATGGATTAGGTGTATCCCCATTATACGTAGTAATAGTATTATTTTAGGCGGAGTCTATGGTTATAGAGCCTTGCGTTATATATAAGGCTATTTATAATAATACCTTTTTAAATAAGGAGTTTTTGCATTCCTGGTGTATATGTGCTAACGATAAGGGAGCTATATATTTAACTGGCGTTTCCCTAGCAAGTCTCTAGCGACCCTTATATTCTTTTATTATTTTTATTATATACTTAGTTTACATTTTCCTATTAAAGCCATTAGATTTGGGTAATCTTAAGTCCTAGTATAAGGCGTTCCGTTTATTTTACTATCTTATATATAGTTGCTGTATTATCCGCCTAGCGTCCCTTTTTTACCCTAAGGCTTAGGGGAACCACTAGGACTTTAACTAGGTAATCTTTACGAAGCACTTTTATGCCAATATGTTCTTCTAGCCTATCCCCTACCTTAACGGCTTATTCCTTTACCTATTAGTCCCTTAAGGTAACTCTAATATCTCCGCTCCTAAGGTGTTAGACTATAATAGCATTATAGACCTTTTTACAAATCTCCGTAAGGACTTCTATTTCTAATTATCCCTTAAGCCCCTCTGCTTTTTCTATATTTGGTTATATTATAATTATATACCTAGATATTATCTTTAGGGGGGTAGGTTCCCTATGCTATAAATACGCAGCTATAGCGGCCTAAGTGCGGTTCGCCGGTAAGAAGGGGTTTTATTTATTTTTAATTTTACTTAGCCGTTAGAGGATTTAATTAAGGGTTTGCTAGAGGGGCGCCTAGGGTTTACTAAACTGGCGGAGCTATTCTACTAGCTGTATTAGTTTGTTATAGCTAATAGTTACTCCCCTATAATTACGGATACTAGATACGTTTAATAGGCTTTATATTTTATTAGATGCCTTCTTAATAGAGGTCTTTCCGCTTTATGGTGTGGTATTCGCCCGTTCTTATTATAGAGGGCTATTTCTGGGCGTAGTTCTAGTGGACGCACGCGAGTGCAAACCACCGTCGTTCGACGTGTGCCTCCCCTGCGATGCATGCATCTTAGGGGGATTCTCTAGGTGTTTTTCAGGGTTCTTTTGGTTGGTTTTGGTCTTTTTGGGCCGGGTGCAGCAAGAGCTCCGAAGTCTTTTTTTTTAGTCCTATTATGTGTAAAATATTAGCGTAAGCCTATATATAATAGCGTTAAAGAGCTTTAGAAAAGATATTAGAATAGAAGTTCTACGCCTAGAAGTATATTATTATATAAAAAGCTAGCTCTAGCTTAAAACTTTAACGAATTTAATAAAATTACTGAGGATTTTAATAGTATAATATTTTAACTAAAAAGTTAGGATAAGTATAAGGACTTTATCTTTAAGATGCTATATAAGATTTTAATAACTATACTTTAGTGGTAGTCTTAAGAACAGTAACGAAAACGCTAGCCACAGCTCTCGCTTATAGTAATTAAAATTCTCTTAATTCTAGCAATAAGTAATAAGCTAAAAAGAGTCTTTTTAGGAGGACGTTGTATGGTATTATAGGAGAGAATATAGATAGATCCTAAAACTCTTAAGAAAACAAAGTATTTAAAGAATTGGTATTAGAGAAGAACTATAAGAGAAATAGGTAATTTTTCTCTAAGTATATAGCTATTATATAGTTAGGGGGGAAAGGTAGATAGGGACCCTATAATACCTTACGCCTATCTATAATATCCGTAATATCCGCAGTATCCGCAATATCTGCGATATCCGCAATATCTATAATATCTGCAATATCCGCAATATCCGCAATATCCGTAATATCCGCAATATCTGCAATATCTGCTAAATTCTGCTAGAATCGAGTCCTATTCTACCTGGTTGGGGTAGAAAAGCTCCGCACAGGGCACTTTTATCCTTATCGATTGCGATATTTATGCATATTCTATTGGATAAAGGATATTTTATGCTCGCTTATTCGCATTATCCAAAACCACCCTGCATCCCACCCTGGTCCGTTCGCAACGCCCCTATCATTATTAACCTGCATTACCAGCTTTCTTCAACACGAAGTCTATATAACCTGCTTCGGCCTCCTGCCTCCTCGCCCTTATTCTGTATTAGTTTCCACGACTTTCTCAAAAAAGTCTTAGAGGCGTTTTGTTAGCCAGCCGGATACACAAACCGAGAACCCCACCTGTCAAACCTTGGTCCAATGTGGGCTTTAAAACCTTGTTGATGGTCTATTTCTATGTATAAGCTATCAATTTACTCATTCATTAAGATCCTAAGTTTTATATCCGACCCATACCCAAGGAGGCTGTGAGGAATCCCACGAAGAAATAAGGAAACCCCAGAGCCAGGCAGCTGTTAGGCCGTCGGCGTGTCCGTACCATCACATTTTCAGTCTACGCATAGTTCTCTAGCACTACTAAGGGAAGGACTAGAACCTAACTGCAAAGCCCGGAATTTTTCTCCTGGAATTTTTCAGACTCAATCTTGTCCTACTGTACATATATCAATCGAATTTGTACTTCAGTCTTCAACGTTTTCAACATCGCCAATCCCGTAAATATCTATAATTCTCCCCGCAATAGCTCGAGGTTCCTGGCTCCAGATTGAAGATGATGATAACGCTACTC
Organism: Cenococcum geophilum 1.58; assembly: GCF_001692895.1. NCBI lineage: Eukaryota > Fungi > Ascomycota > Dothideomycetes > Gloniales > Gloniaceae > Cenococcum > Cenococcum geophilum. The sequence continues at coordinate 331,575 of NW_027137609.1, forward strand.
TAGTAGGTGATAAGAGCGTATCACTGCCCGACAGGTAGGCGGAAATGCCCATCTCATCAAATATAAATTCACAAGAAAGCAGTGCACTTGAACCCGCAAAAGCTGTCCTTGAAGACCGAGACTCCTGGAGATAGTCCCTGGACAACAATTTGCAATCTATCGACGCCAATTATGATACCACATACAGCGATCTCAAAGCGGAGCTCGGTGTTCTGCAAGCTGAGGTAACCGGAGAAGGAGATGTGAATAAAGCCCATGAGGGACCGCGCAAAGCGCTCACTAGCCGCAGCAGGTGGAAAGAAGACAGGCAGAGGTCGTCGCGGAAGGCAGGCGTGGTGTTGCAGAAATGGCTAAACGCGTTTGCGGGGTTCTTGGAGAGCTATTTAGGGATCGTAGGGGTGGTAAAGGCGGCCGATCAACAGTATGGTGGATTGGCTTATGGGACGCTTTCTATCCTCCTGGGTGTAGGTTGAGTTGTGTAGAATGTTTTAGAGGTATGCTGACGAGTGCTTTTAGGTTGTAGTGGATAAGGATTAGCAAGAATATGTGATAGAAGATGCGCTCGGAGAATTTGCTTTTGCCTTCCCACGGCTACAAATGCTGAAGAAAACTTACGTAAGCCCTCAGAGTGAGACTCTTTGGAGACTTGTTGGAGCTGTATATGCAGAAGTGATCGTATTCGCGCAGGAGGCGGCAATATACTACCAGAAATCTTCATTCAGTAAGTTGGGCGACGACTGCATGTGTACAAGCGCCCTAACACCCCATAACGGGGAAAATCACCGAAACAATGCTGCACCCCCCAAAAACGAAAGTATTGAAGAATGTGGCTCTCATTCGAAAGCATCTTGCGGAGATTACATGGGAATCGGAGACACTCATGCAACATCGTTTAATGGAAATGGTACAAGAGAACAAGACACTCCAAGTAAAAGTCGATGGTATGCGACCTCGGCAACGAGGGCTGAGGGTAAAAAAGAAGTATACTGACCACCCTAGAATTAATTGAGAGGGAAAATACGAAGCAAAGAAACGAGGACCAAAAAAGCTTAAAGGAGCTCCGCTCAATACTCAAGTTTAAGGAGTCCGACAAGCATACTAATATCCAGCACTACAAAGGACTCCTGGATCCTGCATTTGCTGATCGCCGTTATGGGCGTGAAGAGCCCTGCTTGATGGATTGGGATATCCTCGCCGAGGAAGCTTCTTTCCACCGGTGGTGGAACACAGAGTCATCATCGCTCCTCTTTCTTTCCGGGAAGAATTGGATTACTGTGAACAATAGCACGTTGAGCTGGCTCTCCTATGCTGCTGTTCTCCTGACCCAAAAGCCACTTCAGGATAACAGAAACGTAGCATATTACTTTTGCCAGGCTAATAATATGCTCACTGATCGTCGACGCCGCACAATTCAAGACCTAATGGCAAGCCTGCTCTACCAGATTGCAAACTCGCAACCCAAGCTTCTTCGCTCCGGAGTCGAGGCCATCCGCGACGCTATTGCTAGCGATGAATGGAATAGTGAAGACGAGGAAGTTGTATTGGAAGCCATGGCCGCTCTGTTCATTGAAGTGCTCTCTACGCTAGATTCGGACGAGGAGTTTACGTTGGTCATTGACCGCATCGACCAATGCCGCTGGAGCAGTGAGAGCGAAGATTCAGGATCCTGCATCGAGAATGCTTTATTTTAGTTGCTCCATGTGGCCAGGAAAGTTCCTTGCACCATTAAAATTGTGGTGATCACATATTCTATCTCCATGGGGAACTTGAGTCACAGCGTCCGCAACAGGTTGCAGAAGCGTGGCGGCGAGCGATATCTTGGGAGGACCGACTGGCATCAGGAGGGCCAAACAAGCCGGTCTGTGCCTCCTCCTATTTAACTAGTTATGTCTGGTACCGGTACAAAACTTTCCAGCACTGGGATTGTCCGGAGACTGGTCACAGTTCTGGCGCACAGCTATCAGAGCGGCGGACTAACTTCGGCATGAGATCCCAGACCTGCATGTGGCAAGCACACATACGAGCTTATTAACACCTTATTCTCTAAGTGTGGGAGCTGGCTCTGTTCCGACTTCCGGTCAGTTAGCCGAGTACAGGATTTGAAGGTATCTATAGTCATGGTGTATCGTCGCGATGATTTTACCTATTACGAGTGTCAGTAGGTTGCCGGCAACAGTGATTTTAGAGTGGCTCATTTTGGTCTATGTGGTGTTGAGGGATCGATCGTAGAGGTAGCTTAATAAAAATGGATTAAGTACCACAATAGAACTATTTGATGGCTATCGCCATCTTGTAAATGCACTGATGCGGTTTAAAAAGCGGGATTGATAGAAAGAAATTCCACAATGATCCCGCCCGCGGCTTTTCCGCAACGCCTTAACGCTACGGTATGCATGGACCAAAGTTAACACTTCAGCGTCTTGATGAGAAAAAGGGAAACGGCGCAGAAACTGGCAAGTCGCCATATGGGTAAAGAAAGATATGTAAACAAAGGAAATGCAAAAATACGATTGTAGAAATCTTTAAACATCCTTCCACGATCCGTTGACAGGTTTTCTCCCGACACCACCGGCATATTGTTGGTCCTGCCGGTGTCCAGAATCCAGCTCCTGAGAGTCCTGATAGTTATTCTGATACCCGTTGTGGGATGGCTCAAAACGTGTTGACCCTGATGGAGCATACCCTGGGGAGATGCTGCGAGCGTAAGGATCCGCACTATAACTGTTATCCTGATGCAAATCCTGGTATAGAGCTGCAGATGGCTGGCCATAACCTTGCGTTCCTTGGCCTCTAGCGTGGTTACCCATTGGAGGACCTGGCGAGGGAGACCCATACGGCCGGGGTGCTCGGCCTTGTTGACCATTGTAATTTGTAACTCCTAGTCTATGAGAGCTCCGCCCGTACTCTTGATTTTGGCCATACATGCCTGTCCCTTCACGTACAGGCAATGCAGGATCGTAGCCTTGCCTTCGTTGACCATACTGGTCCACAACACCCACTTGCTGCCCGGAGTGGAATGAATCCGGACTTCGGACACGTCGTTGCGGGGCACCTCCGACGAAACCGTTATTCTGCTGATCCTGAGTCGGGAAACCGTACTCATCACATGTTTGGTGTGCTGGTGATCTTGCTGGAGATCGCAAAGATGCTCCTGTAGCACCTGCTAGCATTGGACTTGTGGCGCTGCCATTGTGATCCAAACGATTCAGTTCCACATCTCCTGGTTCTTCTGGGACAGCAGTTTCTTCCACTTTCTTGCTTGTCGCATCACCCCAACTTGGCATGATCAGTTCCACATCTCCTGGTTCTTCTGGGACAGCAGTTTCTTCCACTTTCTTGCTTGTCGCATCACCCCAACTTGGCATGTGTGGCAGCGCATCCTCATTAATGGGTTTGCTCGGTGCGTCGAATTGAGCATATTGGGGCTTCTCGAAAGCAGGTGGATCAGGCGATCGGTATTGCGTATTTATTGGTGAAGGCTGGGAAGCAGGTTGGTACCCTGGAAGCGGCGGCGGGGGTGCAGAGTTCATGGAGTTCATGCGTTTGTGTCCTTTCCGACCGCCAGATGGGCAGCAAGACGTGCAACATTTGAAGCAGCAACATGCGCATTCAGCCCCGCAACAGATGCAACGGAAGAGGCAGAAAAGTATAGAGAGGACAATGCATGAGCCGATAATTATTACGGCAATGACGGGCCATCTACATTCACGGGGTTAGCCTTCGTATTGTGAACAAGAAGCGTGGGTAGAGAGGGCAAAGGCACTTAGTGCTGACTTGCAGTAGGCCTTCGCCATACACTTGTCCCAGGACGAGAAAGTCGATTTTATATCGCCTGTGCTAGACGCGATGTCACGCCTCCACAGCAGTGTCGCCATATTTTTAGGTATTGAGAGTGATGCGTAGAATTAACGACACTTTTCGAGTTCAAGGAGGCTGGTATTGAACGTTATCACGAGTCGCACCACGCCGAAGCGTTCGCGAACAATATGCTCTAAGGACGAGGTTTAAGGACGAAAGGATTAGCCTGGAGCCAAAAAGAATGTGCATCCGTAGGTAAGGTCCCGCACAGCGTGCACTCTGACAAACACAGTGTGCAGTTGAGATGAGAATCGTCATCGGGGGGATTTGGATGTGCGGGCTTCTAAGGTGAAACGGGGAATTGAGGATTACAGGAGGGAAGTGTGGCTGAGCTTCCACGCGTTGATCAAGGTAACGTTGAACGATAGCCCTCAGACCCTCGGTGGAGAATTCGTTGGTTGATAAGGAGCAGTTCGTTCGTGCACACCTAAGTTTAAATATAAAAAGTATATTTATAATTTTTTGGGGTTTTTCCTGCGTAACACACAATTTTCCCCTGTGTGCGGAGTAGTCTGCGTGGGTCAACCAAAGATCAATAGTACAGGGGGTAACACGTACGGGGCAGACGCCCTCCCTGCTAGTAGGCTAGCAGAATAATACAGCCCAACCATTTTGCAAGGGCTCGCTTATTTTGAAACATACTAGCAGGGAGGGCATCCGCCCCGTTCGTGGTACCCCCTTGTATATCCACAGCTTGGCGCTGGTGGCGCTATGGATATACGCGAATCTGCCCCAGGTGGCTGGCTGAACACGTGACTTTTTCACTGACCGACGATCAGCCGGGCCTCGAATACCAATATATATATAATTAAGGTAAACTTAGAAATACCCTATAATAGAAGAAGTACGTGAGGCTGAAAAAGGAAACTCCGAAATAGTTGTTCTGAAGTGTCTCCATGGTCATCTGCTCAACGGGGCGTACTTCTTGCATTAGTCTCAACACATATCTCGCACACGTCTACCAATCAATCATGAACACGCCGCCAACAGCCCTCATGCCTTCTCCACAGAAACTATGCCTCGTATCCGCAGCAGAGGCAGCCTCTCAATCACCCACCATAAATATTCTCCTTATCCTCTCACCCATCCTCCTCAGAGAATACGTCTACAGCTATTCTTACTCCCTAGTATCGACTAGACATTTGCAATCCCGCATACCCTTTAACCTATTCCAAAATGAAGCCACAATCTGCTGCACCCAAGCTCTTTGTTGCTGCAATTGAGATGGTGAGGGATGATCCTCAGAGGTTCGACCAGAGCTGGATTCCTCCTGGACAAACAGCACCATCCGAGGGAAAATATGGTACAACACAACTTGAACCTTGGCTTCACGAATATGCCTATATCTATTCTAGCACTAGTCAATATTTTACTGATGAAGTCCCACTGAAAGTAAGCAAAATTGTATATTATGTCTTATCACCTATAAAGGTACTAATGTATTAATTTAAGTGCCATCAGGAGTCAAGCCATCGACATGAATTGGACCAAAGACATGCGTTAGGTCAACACGATAAACCGGACATAAGACCGGAACGCCTCGATAGGATCACCACCATTAATAAGGCTTCGAATATTGGTGTGAGATCGGAGGGTCCGCCATACAATGATGCTGCTATTGAGGGTATTCCACGACAGGTGAGCTAAGATGTCCACTTACCTCTCAGCTTTCTCTAATAGAACTCGTCCTCCAGTCTGCACCTCATTCGCCAAGTGATCTACCTCCCAAAGCTATAATAGGTCCTCAGAGGCCTCCTGAACCTCCTCCTCGGTTTCCTGAATTTCCTCAGAGGCCTTCTGAACCCCCTCCACCTCCGAGGTTTCCAGAACCTCCTCCGAGGTCTCCTGAACCTCCTCCGAGGCCGCCTAAATCTCCTCCGAAGCGACAGCATTCGGGCTCTTCAGAATTGGGTTCAAACTCTACTATACCCGGTTCAACCTATGCCAACAGCAGAGTCCAAGACAATAGAAAACCCAAAAGGAAAAAGAGGTTCATGGGCTGGATGAGAGGGAAGAGGAAAGATGAAAGACATGACGGAATGAACGAACCGAGAGATGCAAACAATCACCCCCACGGCTGCAGGGATGGTTGTGACACGTCCACATCGCCTCATGAGCCGGGTCAACCATATGACGCCCATTACCGCCACGACTCAAAAGAGACACTACGGCCATTAGAACCAGCGCCACGTCAACCAACCCCCACTTTCTTCTCAAAAGTCAAGACGAGCTTTGCACACTCGCGCAGTGGTAATCAGACATCCGGTGAGAACGGGAGGGACTCGAATGCAGGACGAGACTCACGCTCAACAACCAAGTCTCTATCCTCGAAGCTCAAGCAGCATGTTGTAGGACCTCTTGCGAGACTTACGAGACACGGAAGTAAGGACACCCACAGGCCATTACCGGACTCATCACCGTTACCGTCAAGCCACACCACAGACGTACCAACGCAGCATTGCCTCGCTTCTAGGAGCTCAACATTGGAACGTAGCACTCCCTCATCTACCTCAACACTTTGCTCTCCTACTGCGTACGAAAAGCACAACAATTTCGGGCTGAACGTCCGAGTCATACCACGAGGTCCACCACGTCCGTTTCAATGCACGTTTTGTCTAGAACAATGCGAAAACAGATCCGACTGGATGGAACACGAGAGATCACACTTTCCGAAGCAAGGATGGACGTGCATGATCAACAGTCAAGATCGAATTGAATATGACGGCCGGATTCTTTGTGATTTCTGTGGTATCGTCGACAAGAGTCACAATTTTTCACAGCACAATATTGATGCGTGTGTCAACAGTAGGCTCGAGAATCGTACATTCGCTACAGAGAGTGACATGACACACCACCTCGCCACTGTCCATAACCATGATAACACTATGATTGAAGAGTGGCCAAAATGCATGGACAGCTGGTTCTGGTCCTGCGGATTCTGTGATAGCGTCCTACTATCATGGGACGAACGCCAAAGTCATATCGCTGATGAGCATTTCGAAAATATGTGTACCATGGCTTTGTGGAATCCGCTCACATCGCCTTATCCATGGAGCAAGCAGTCATCAACGCTCGTCCGTGGATTCCCTCGCTGGGAACAGTCAACCTTACTTGCAGCAATTAGACAACCTACGATTCTCGACTTCATCAACAGGTAAGCCATCTACATGTTTTCTCTTTTATCTAGAATCTAGTCAATTAACAGAGTCCCCTGTTTTGAAGGGTCGGCGAAACCCGGCTGCGAAACCAATGTAGACTCTGCAAAATTGCCTTCTCAACCTTTGACGACTTGTCACAACACATGACACAATGGCATGGTCACCCGAGGAGCTGGTCCTGCCCCAAAGGCTCAACATTCAAAGACTTCTTTGAGCCTGATAGCAGTTATACCGACAATTCTGCGGTTGCTGACAACGACATCTGCCTCTATTGTGGAAAGAAATTTAGCAACCCGCCAAATTGGAGCTTGCGGAAACGGCACCTTGAGGAAGAGCATCACTTTAATGAGTGTGCCCATGAGAAATTCTTCAAACAGGATCAGTTCTGTCGACATCTAGCAAACAGCCATAACGTAGACATTGAATACATGAAGGACTTCATATCTTCCTGTTGGAGAGAGGATGATCGGACTCCAGCAACCGGATTAGTTGGTAGATGATTCCCGCTATGGAACAATTAATACATGAAGAGGTATGACTCAATCCTCTAATCACTTACCTAAACTAACTTCTAACCTTCCGACATAGCCACTGATCATCATAGAGATAAAAATGACTAATGTGGTAACATCGTCATCAGCCATTCAAACACGCATGAGTTAGAAAATCAGCCCATATCCACCGGAGCGTTGGAAGATACGGACCGAGATATCAGAGATTGTCAGGCTTAGCGTAAAGTCTATCACCCAAACACGAAGGTAAGTACAATCAGTCTATATTACCCAAAACCTTGGAATAGGCTTTGGAATATGGGACATTGTTAGTCTTGGTGTACAGTGAGATGGCGCATGTATGACTGTTGTATCCACTACCCTTCTAGGACTCTTTTCATTTGTTCTATCATGATTAGGATGGGCATCTATATTCATGGCGTTCAAGCCTTCTCATATTCCTGCCTCGGTTTGGAGGAAATTGATATTTCAACTTCTAGATAAATACAAATCTAGACGATAATACAGTTCAAACCCAGAAATGTCCCAGGAGTGAATCATACCTACCGGACGACTCACCCATTTATGCGTACTTTTAGGAACCTGTGTATCCACGCGTGGCCATATTTTCTGGCTAGGCATTAATCGCATCGTGACAGCCCAGACACCCGCCTGAATACCTACCTACTCCCACACCAACACACCTCACTTCTCCACACATCTCGCCAAGGATTCTCAAGTGTACAAATGGTCAGAGCACGAGTAGCTTGTGAATAGATTCGACTGTGGGAAATTCTGCAACTGTCCAGTGAATTCGTCAACAATATCTAACAGATCACGGAAGGATTACGTTAAAGCATCCAAGTCCAACAATTTCCGATGCCATAGGACTGAAACAGTGACCTCGTGTCTAGCCTAGTCCTACAAGTTTTTATCCTTCGCACTCCTATGTCGTCAGCTCGCGAACAAACCGTGTTGCCAGCTGTCATCTACGCCGTCCACCTGTTGTCCCTCTTCGAAATCGTCTTCTCTGCCCCTGTGGTTATCCATGTGCATCAATCTCGCTGGGATTGCGTCTTGCGTCCCAATAATAGTCTCTTGGAATTGAACAGCAAATTTCAAGTCCACGGAGCCGATGTTCACCAAAACTTTCTGCTCAATTTCAAAGTATTCCCGGGGTGTCTTCCACACAGGCCTGCGCCTCCTTCTCACTCCTTCAGAGTTGGGCCCAAGCGCACGCACATTTAATAATGATGTAATCTCACAGAGCTTCTTGGCATCTCCTTCGTAGATATTTTGCGGAAGACGGTTAGGATCGAGCTTGGAGATGGCGACGGCGTCCTTCCAGGTCAACTCGGGTGTATTAACGTTAGTGATACGGCGGAACATGTGGTTGACTGGCTCATGACGACTAATGGGCGTACCCTTAGTGATAAGCCAGTAGATTTGACCGACAGCATACCATTTTCCGTCGACCTTGTTTTCATGCTTTTCAAGACGTCGCTGGTTATCGTGTTTCCTCTTATTATACAGTTCGTTGACAATAATACCGTACGAGGCGCTACAATAGACAATAGGTAGGATAGATATTTGATATTTTAGGCGAAGTAGGCGATCAAGGACAAGGCCCTTACAGACGACAAGTTGCCTACCAATTCGATTAATACAGCAGTCTTAGTAGAATTACAAAGAATTATAATTCGCTTACGGGTGTGTAGAGATGAGGATCTTTATTTTTTTTCCATGTGGGTCGTACTCGTAGTGTTCCTTGATTCTATCCTGGACATATTGCGAAGAACCAAGGCCACCTGAAATAACGAAATGTGACTGTTGTTGGAAAAATCAATTAAGGTGCTATGACGAAAGGATTTGTAAAACTGAGAGAAAAAATTACTTACGACGACCTCCGACGGATGGCCAGCTTTCAGATTTTCCAGTTGTTTGTCAATTAGTTTGAAAATCTCTGTAATCTGCGTATCGAACATGGAGCGGATCTCCTCCCTTTTATGCCCAAGACGTATCCATAAACTCAGCCATGAACCAATAAAAAAGAACAAATCCTGAAAGGTCGTACTTACAAGCTGAATACCATTCTTCCATCCCTAATCTTAGCATCTGCGTTGCTATAACTTCGATTCAGATCTCGCACTAGCAGTGCAACCTCTGGGAGTGTCCCCACGGGTGTCCCGAAAGATCTCTTGATCCCCTGGAAGTGAGCTGTCGCCATTTCCTCAGCAACTAATCTTGTCTTTGATGGGTCAGGGCCATCTTCATCCTGGTAAGTGAATTCCAGTCGCCTCTTGACCTCCCTTTTGAAGGCTTCATCAATCTGAACGGAACCGATTGCTCTCCCTAATCATTGTTCAGTGAGATCACCAGTTGGCCTTGCTGCAACACTGAAGTAGGTACACACCATCGACGCAATCAAGTTGCCCTAGCTCCGTGATTTCCTCTTCACCTTCTGGTCCTACAAAACGTTTAATAGAGGAGACCTTGAGCACAGCAACATCCTTGTAGACAGTCGTAGTGTTAGCCAGTTGTTGGGATCTCAGAACAATAGATGAAACACACAGTGGTACCACCGCCAGCGTCACACACAAGGACGGTGTCGCCTTGTCGTAGACGCGATAGATCATCTGCTAAGCTTGCGCTTTTGGCTGGAACGCCCACTAAATGCCGATTCCTTTGACTAGCTGCAGTATACACCGCCGCAGCTTCCGCCTCGCTCAGTGAGATTTGTACGGAATGTTCCTCGCTTTCCCCAAATCCAGCTTTGGCCGCGATGGCTTTGAACATCTCAAGGACTTCCGGATGATTGTCCCAGGTAGTTGGTACACTGAAAAGATACTCTACCCTTGCAGCTCGCCAATCATCCAACTCGAGTTTCTCAGAAATGCATTTCTTAATTTCCTTATACAACGCTGTTAAGAAGTCCACGAACCACATTTGTACATCCTCAAAATTCCCAGGCGCATGGTCACCAAGGCCTCCGAGTGTCTTCTGAAAGAATTCTTCAACCAGATACAGCTTGAAGCGGTCTTTCACCATCATCCCATGCTCCGTGCTGCCAGGCGGGGGGCACTCGAAACCCCATTTCTTAGGGCGTCTATTGCCGGCGCTATAGTAAAGGGCTGTTGGGACCTTTTTTACAATTCTGTCAGTAGAACCAGGCCACTCAGAGATGACGGCTACAGTTGTTGTGTCATCGCCTGAGGGGTAAAAGGCGACACCTGAAAATTAGAACGGTATTCAGTGAGATGAACAAATTCTCTTTCGTGACCGGTGCATAGGATGTATCGCACATGTCCCCTGGCACCTCTCGGACTCCCCCACTTTCGTACTACATACCTGTGTATGTCAAACCCAAGTCGATCCCAACAATGATTAGTTCTGAGTCTTCGGCCATTAGGTATGACTGCTGTGGGTCGGTACTGCTTGGTTCCTGCATCCTAGCGTCTAAGTTCTGGATCTTTGAGATGTAATACGAATAATATTAGTAGATCATTTATCCGACGAAGCGTTGCTTAAATAAAGATGCCGCCCAGTGATTTTAAGCCTAATAGCAGAAGAGAGATTCGACCAACGGCTGATTGAGCTGTTGGGTTGAGCTTGAGGCTATGCTACGTGGCTCCATTGCAGGCAGCACCTGAGTTTTGAGGCTCTGTTTTGTAACAACGACGTTATCCAATTTACAATTGGGTAATAATAGGTCTGTTTATCGGTCCGTTTTCCCTTAGGGTTAGCAATCTAATATCGCAATGCGCAAGCGAAAATGTCGTGTAAATACATGACGTGGCAACGCAGAAATAATCTGGGGAAGGGTTGTACAGTATCTCACCGGACATGTCCGGGAAAGTTGCTGCCTGGAGTTGCCTTTCCAAGACTCTTAAACCCAGACCGCCCGCCCGCCGCGAGAGACATCTAACCGCTCGAGATATTCCAACGCCTGTTGGATTCAGTCAGTGAGTTACTCAGTTTTGGCGCCGAATGGAGAATAGAAATCATTACAGCCTAACCCCTCAGCAGACAAGCATGACCAGTTACGCAAAAAGCCTACCGACCGAATAAACTTTCAGGATGCATTGATCCGGGAAGAATCGGTATGACGGACGTATCGGTGAAATTTCGGTTATGTATAATTGTGTCACACGCTCGAGCTACAGCTTTGTGCACGACCAGCTTCACCCTTTTGGCGAGCGCGCATCCAATCTCGCTCGATGCCTTATGCCTTCCTCCGCAGTATCATGATCCTTATCAAATATCGTGAGGTTTCCACCCGCACAATATTATCAAATTTCATCGGCAATTGCAGAGACAGCGTTATTCGCACTTCAGCAGAGGCATAGGCAAAAGAGAGGGAAAGAGGAAGCGTACGTCAAGGAAGCGGACGTCAGACAAGTTACTTCGATTTCGTTCTCCTGGCCAACCAGAATAATTCTCCAGGGCAACCAAAATAGTCCTTGCGTGCAGCCACTGCCGTTCGCTGCAATTGCTATCTACAGTTGGGGCAACCAAGCGAGATTGGATGCGCGTACCGAATTTAAAATTTTGGAGCGCTCGCCAAAAGGGTGAAGCTGACCGTACACAACCCTGTACAGCCCGGTGCACGACCAGCTTCCACCCCTTGGCAAAATACGAATTAGGTACGCGCATCCGATCTCGCCAACCGTGTAGCGAACGCCTATGGTTGCACGCAAGGACCGTTTGGTTGCTAGGGACGTCGAATTGAATTTGTCTTCAATATGCACACTCCGCTCGAGTTACTCGAAGAAGATACTCAATTAGGGCGCTGATGTGAGCCCGTTCGCGGAGCCATATTGAGAATATTGTACGGGCGGAAACCTCACGATATTTGACAAAAATTACGACACTGCGGAAGGCCGATCGCGAATAGTTCCAAGTCCGTCAGAAGCAAGATTCCTACAGCCAAGCATATGGCTTCGCTACAATTACTATGTACGGTTGGTGGAAATTGGATGCGCGTATCGAATTCGAATTTTGCCAAGGGGGGGTGCACCGAGCCGTATTTAAAGTTCTAACCTTTACCTTAATAATCCTAGATTACGAATTATATTAGTAAGCCTCAGAGCGACATAAAACGACTTTAATGTTCCATCACAGGGTCAAGATCAGTGCTACCCCGATCGACCACGTTTGAGCGTTCAAAAACTACTGCAAAAGCTGGCGGGCAGTGTCCGAATGGCAAAGGCCTGTTGTTGGGAAATCAAACCCAACGCTTGAAGACTTCAAATTGACTCGTAAAAGCCCATCCGCCGGCTTTCCGGCGGATGTTTCTTGACGTAATCCTTACAAGCTCCAGTATCCGTTATCCTATTAGTATCCAGGATCCAGGTGCTCCCAGGACTACAAGCACTTATCTATAGTCTGTACGTCTTCGGTTTCATGCACGCACAACCTTAAAGTAATTTCGCTTCTTTGCAGGCTAATCTAAAGTGTTTTAAAATGTGCACTGTGTGTACGTTGGCTCTTTAGCGAAATTGGACACCATATATGGGGGACAATGAGCCCAGATAAGCCGCACGACTTACTACAGTCCTAAGGTGAGCTTTCTCTCATGGTCGTGTTACATAAGTGGCTAATTTTTCCAGACAGGTGTCACTCGAATACAGTAACTCCAAGTTTGCGGAGTACACAATCCCTTACGGATCCTCCATAGTGCATTGTCACGATCAATGCACTGGAAGAAACACCATTCAGGCGGACAGAGTGGCAGATACGATAGAGTCGGGCTTAAATAAGATAATGGGTTGTGGGGGTTCTAAAGAGGCTGACCCTGGCCCTCCAGCCCACGCAGCCCACGAGCTTCAATCTCGACAATCTCGTGCAGGGCAACAGTCCCGCGCAGGGCAACGGTCCCGCGCAGGGCAACAGTCCCGTGCAGGGCAACAGTCTCGTGCAGGGCGGCAGTCCCGTTCAGGGCAACAAGCAGGTCAGTACTGTCGAAGATGTCATGTTATCTTATTCTTAAATAAATACCAATGCTAGCAGGGGTTAACTCCGTTCGGTAAAGTTGACCATCCTAAGTCAAGACAACAGACTAGTCAATCGAGCCGTCGCAAGCGCCCAGCTAGCAGTCAAGAACATCCGTCTAGCAGTCAAGACAACCGACAACGTCGGCATAGCCGAATACCTCCTCTCACTGCCCTAGAAGAAGAAGTGCCAGAAGACGGTGCAATTCGGACTGATATATCAACTCTCTCTACGTTAATCGACCAGCACGCGGAAAACTTCTATATAAACCGAGAACTTGTCCGCGGAACTATCACGGAAACAATACTTACTGATATTGTAAAAGGGTCGGGGAATGGTATAGCGTTAATAATATCCCAATATCTGCTTTCACACTAACTTATTGGGTGTCATAGAGACGGATGTATCACAAGAATTATCAGATCGACTTCAACCCTACGTTCAGAGTCCAGCAGGCCCCACGCGTGATGCGCACCTCCTACAGTTATGTGAGATGGCAGGGAGAGTCCGAGATATGATAAATAGGCATCCCTCAGAATGGACCTTTGGGCGCTGGGATACTAAGTCTGGCGCTATGCTTTTCCCGAGCGTCTCCCGCGACTATACCGAGTTTATGAGTGCCGAGTACATGTGACTTCAAGCTTGTTGTGGGCTCTTTTATCATGTTTTCGGCTGCGAGGACGATGGTAATTTTGAAAGGCTTAAGAGAACGGTCTTTGTACTCCAACTGTATAATTGGAAGGGTTCTTCGCCTAAAAAAAAAGATTTAAAATTAAAGTTTGGAGAGCACTATGGAGAACAGTCAGGAAGGTCCGATAGACGGCCAGTTCCATAGTCGGATGAAGGGGTCATTGAGCTGGCTGATGGTTGCAGTTATGTTTGCATGTAAGCCTCTCCTCGGCATTCATCAACTGTATTGTTTTGCGCATATCTGCGTTCGCAATACTGGAGCGTGCGAGATAATGTTTAATCTTAATGGTAATATTTATTAGTTATACTGATCGTCCGATACTTCAGTTTCTACATAAAACATTTTCTTTCGAAATTTAGACTTGTTTCCACCCTCGAGCGATGAATCATACAGTCATATTAGACTTTTGTCCCATTCGATGATTCCTCAACAGGCATTCTCCCTAATGCCCCTCAACAGCCATGCACTGCTACCCACGTCTGCATCTCGACCGGCAAGGCTTGGATATGGAATTCGCTAAGTGTCGGAAGGCAGAAATCGATCAGAAATGCTACGGTTTCGACCTTTTTGCAGCGAACATGACGTGTCGTACTGTCTCGGCCAATTAGCCATATAGGTGGATTGCGCGCATAGTCAGACGAGTCTTGGTTCTTGCTCCAAGCGTGGTGTCGAGGGGCCACATTCTCGCATACACAAAGAGTATCCGAATCAACCTTCGACAAAATGATCCTCTCATGATTAGTGCAATTCCTTTACTATAGAGAGCTCCATTTTTATCATCAGCAACGTAATTCACGACCCCCTGGAAACCCAATCCTTGAGGTGGTCTTAGACTGGCAGTCATTAACCTGGGACCTTGGTCCCAGGCAATTGGCTTTTATAAATCTCTACTCTAGTGTTCTGCACACATTAGTGGAACACGTGTTTGGAGCATAGAAGTCATTTTATGGCTTGCTTGAGTGGTCAGCGATAAGCTCGAGTTCGTGGCACGACTAACATTTCTGCTCGGCCAGCTTTGTAACCCGGGAGTCATAAAGCCCGAATATTCTTCCACTGAACGGTGAACAAGTGCTTACAGATCTGCAACGCATCAGGCTAAACCCAATGTCCCGAAATAGCGATGGTAACGGCTTGTGAAGCAATAGCTCACTGGCGTCACTGGTCACTGCTGTTGAAAATGTCGTGAGCGGTCGTACATTCCTTGTTTCCTTGGGGCTGAGATATGCTGGCGGATAACCAATTAACACTGGCCAAGGTACCTACGGTCACTTTGTAAAAATAAAACTATTACGCCAATTGAAAAAATTTACATGACGTACGGCATTTCTGGTGTTTTCGTATATTTGGTGGCGGTCTGCATACTGCTCTTTGCGCCCACAGCAAATTACACTGTAATGCAGTTGGCACATATTAATAGACCAACCAGCTTCCGATATAGATAAAAAATGATTCTTGTTAGCCCCAAACATTACCCAGTACCCACTGAATGTGCGAAGGCCAGTGATTTAATAAATACTCAACACCAGTATGAGGTCATGTTGGCATTGATATTGGACAGGCCTTCTATGTTGAAGGGACATCGAACGTTGGGCCTAGATTGTGTGTACCTAGAGTCTTGGCATGGGATTGGTCGAAATTATGCTCTCCGTAGCCCAGATCTTTCATGAATATTTAGAATCGTACTAACTTATGTCCAGTATGGTTAGTTTTATAAGCCTTGGCGTAGTATTGTGGTTGTCGGTTGCTCCGATGGTATATTGCGATCCTTGAAGACCTTAAATTTCACTTCTAAGCCATCAGTCTACTACCAGCAGTAAATCCCTATGCAGGGAAGTCTCGTCTTTAAGTTTAGGGAGCCCTTGCCTTACTTTTGGGCATTGCTCCTTTGCATAGATCGACTGTTTCTTTTAATGCTATCCCTTAACCCGTCGATTCTGGCACAGCGATATCGATAAGGATTAGCTAACAGGAGGCCCTTATTCAAACATTCGGAATAAGAACTGTAGTAACTATAAGGTTATTTAAATTGCTTATAGATAGCTACCTAGGCCTAGTACTTAGAGTTAAGCTTTATAAGATACTTATTCTAATACTGCGTATATATATATATAGAACGGAATCTTATATACAGAATAGCTCTAATTTATCCTAAGTAGCCTCTTATTGTCACAGAGTAAGTATAAGCGACGATAATATATAGCGAAGTAGATATTATTAAGCTATATATATAAACTATATAATAAAGTTAAGACATTGCGTAAGGAAAGAAGGTAAGAAAACTGTTACAGACGCTTTAAGTACGATGTTACGACTACTTGGAGAAGAGACGGAAGAAGCTAGTTAGTTAATTTAGGCACGGTTTAGGATGGAGCCGATAGAANCATGTGATGAGGAATAGTAACCAAGGTCATATAATATGCTACGTGTTAAACGGGAGGAATGAGAGGAACTTGCGTACCTTACGTATAAGACGTATATCACGTATAAGAAGGATTTTATAGGAGTACGGTTGTATATTTAAGGACCCTTAGTCCCTACCTAGATAGTTTCTTCCTTATAGTAATTCTCAGAATATAATTAGAGTTAATCTGTTAGGCAACCACTCCACCAGTTATTATTACTTGTCGACTTTTATACTTGCATTTCCTATACACCTAGCCCAATAACAGGACCTACCGTAGTTCTTACTATAAGGTTCCGTTACACAATTACTACCTAGTTACAGTATTAAATATAGAAAGTCGGATAATATACTACTAAAAGCAGCCATTATAACGCTATTAACGGCGGCAACTACATTAAGATTAGGTAACGATACTAGTATAGCAGACACTAACTTATAGTAACCTATAATAGTCGGATAGTTATAAAAGATAGTTAACTAGCTAATAGAAAATAATACAACATTAGAAAATAGGATTAACGGAATAGGCGCAGTAAAGGTTAAGTTACTATCGATTAAAAGATACTTAGGAGAGAGATTAAAGCTTAAAGGATTCCTTACGTAAATACACTTTAAGGTCGCACAGGAGGGAGCTAAGCTAGTAATACCTATAGATTAAATAACATATGCAGGATTGTTCTTAATAGGAAGAGCACTTAAATAGTTTAAGTCTTACCTTACGGAAATCCAGGCAAATGGGATAATAACTATAAACCAAGAGGTACGGTTTATGTTCTTAAACTAGAACGGATTTATAGAGCGACTTATACAAATATTTAGAGACCTAGAGGTAGTAACTACAGCGGAAAGAAAACTCTAAGACATTACGCAATAAACCTTAGCAATTAAGTATATAATGTAGTTCTAAACGTTAGTAATATAAGTAGAGTAGAATAATAGGGCGCTTATGGCACAGTATAAGTAAGGACTTAAGGCTAAAGTCTAGGACGTAATTATCCTAATAGAAGATGCGGATACCCTAAGGGAACTAATAGATTAAGCAATTAAGATTAATAATTAGATCTACTAAAGGAAATAGGCTAAGAAGAGCTAGGATAGAGTTCTATAGTTATATAAGGCGTAGAGTACGCAACAACTAAAGCTAAGTTAGAAATTATGGTATAGCGTAAAGCTAATGGACCTAAGTGGTACTAAAGATGCCTATAAGAGATAGAGTAAGAAACTATAAAAACCTAAAGGTTAAGGATCTAGTAATTATAGGACTAAGGAGTAAAGGCTAAACCAAGGATCTTAGCAGCAGAAGATATTTAGGTAGACTCTATAGTAAAAGTAATAGTTTAGAGAGGGAGCTTATATAAATTGCGGAAAATAAGGTTACTTTATAAGGGATTATAAAGATGGTTAGAGTTACTATATAATAAAGGGAACTAGACTAATAGTAGACGATATATATATATAAAGGGATAATAATATACTACAAGGAACAAAAGAGTGTTTAATTAGAAGTTTCGCGTTTTATTATAATAACGCATGCCAAATTTATAAGAACGCCAAGTATGGCGTAAGCTACTAGCTATAGGAGCTAGCACCTATAAAATATAGAGGTATTAATAAACTAGTTTATAGATTGGATATTAAGGACAATAAATTTGATGTAGGCGAAATATTTCGTAATAATAAGGTAATAAGAGCGGTTTACTAGGAATATATAGCTATTAAAGATATTATACTAAAGGTAGAGGATAATTCCACTATAGAATAGGGAATATTAGTAGGGATTAAGACCCTACTAGATATAATATCTATCGCTTCACGAGACGTAAGAGAAGTAGGATAGTAAACTACTTCGGCACTTAATAAAGGTAAAAGGCTATAGGCTTAAGATTCTTAAGACAAGATAAAAGAGGACTAAGATTTTTAAGATGAGATAAGATAAGCTTAAGGACCTATAATAGATGATAACTAATAGAGCAGAGCAGTAGCTTAGTTTAAGAATATATAAATAAGCTTAGGACGAAGTTTCCCACAGGCATAAGATTCTTAAGATAAGATAAGTGAGATTTAAGACTCTTAAGATAAGATAAGAACACTAAGTAAGCCTAATTAGACTAAGGCTGAAGCTAAGCTTAAGTTAGAAGCAAGCTCGGGATTAAAGAATCTAAGGGACTAAGAATTTGGAGTATAAATTAGGATACCTATAGATAAGAGGCGAGGAGCTTCTTTATAGATTAGAGAATTTATAATATAAATAGCAACTAGACTAGGAAACAGACACATAGACCTAAAGGACTTACTAGTAGAATATAGTATTCAGACTAAAGATCGAAAAGTTAATACTAAGATTAAAAAGTAAGAAAACTTTAAGGATTAGAGCGTAAGGCGCAAACTAAAGGAAACCATAGAAGAGTTTAGGTAAAGAATTATTGTATGGTAAGAATAGAAATTAGATAAGAGATCTAGTACGTTAGGACATATAAAGGACAGAGCGCTAGTATAAAGAATTACTAATAGGCCTAGGGCAGGCACACTAAGAGCTAAGTGGCTTATTAAACTAAAAAATAAAGAGGATCTAGGAATCCTAATTAGGTTTAAGGAACGATATACTAAGGGCTATTATAATGTAGTAATAAGAAGATACTTCCTTATGGATAAGCCGTATATACTCTAGCAGCTGTATTAAAAGTGGTATAGGCAAAGGCATAATAATAAGTGGGAAGATTTCTATATATAGTTGGATAAATAAGTTATCTAGAACTACCTAATTACAGAAAAGGCTATAAATTACATTAAAGGAGCCTTAATTATGACGTTAAAGGATCTAAAGGAATAATTAGAGGATTAGAGAAGCAAGTAATATATCTTAATACCTGCGAATAAAGTTATAGCGTTTAGATTAGCATAATAGAGGTTTAAACTTAAGGATAAAGACGAGCTAAGAGTTAACCTAAAGCACCTAGTATACTATACGCTATTATGGATTGTATACGTGGACGATATATATAAGATATATAAGAATCTAAAGAAAAAGAATTGGAAATACCCTATAAGGATATACTAGATAACGGACGAGTAATAGTATAGGAATACTAAATATATATATAGATGGCATCTAGCAGAAGTTTAAGAGGAAGGAGATTTAATACTTTAACCAGGAAGATTCCTTACGGAAGAATACTTAGATGGATAATAGTGGTGGGAATGCCTAGAGAATATGTGTCTATAGTATATAGAAGACAAAAAGCGAACTAGGTATTGGCTAAAGAGTAAGCTAAGTATATAAGGATTAAGTAGCTAATAGTTAGGAAAAGTAGAGGCCTATAGGACTAGAGGGAGCTAGTAGTAAAGCCTTAGACCCTTAAAGGAATTTAAGGATAATACTTAAATTTACGAATAAAGTGGTAGGATTAATAGTTTGAAGCGCTAATAGATAGTAGAGTAACGCGAAACCATATCTTACTAGTAGTAGTTAAGAGAATAGGGCTACCTTATAGACGGAAGGAGCAACCTTATCTATTAGTTATAATTTTAGGAGATCTAATAGCCTATGGAGGAAGGATTATTAATCTTAAAATAGGACCTATTTAACTAACCATTAAAGGGAAATAAATCGAGATGTTTTTTGATATCCTACTATTGGGACGAGATAAGGTAGTATTAGGAATGCCTTAGTTATAAGAATATAATCTAAAAATTAATTAGATTATAGGTTAGGTCGATATTAGAGATACTTAACGCCGTAAGATGTAATAATAAGCTAAGTTGGTATAGTACTAAGTCGGAGCGATATATAAAGAGACTAAGCGAGGCTTAAGTTATATACTAAAAAGATACTATAAGTATGGTAAGAAACTATGGTTACCAAAAAGTAAAAAGCTGTTAAAGTATATAGTATAGGACTATAAGATAGAATTAGAACTAGGAATAAGTTTAAAGTTCTTTCTAATCTATAAGCTTACCAAAGAGAAAGGTAGAGCATTAAAAGAGTTTATCTAGGAAAATTTATAAAAGGGATATATTAGACTATTGTAGTTATTAGCGGGATATCTAGTACTATTTATACCGAAGAAGAATAGTAAACTAAGGCTGTATATTAACTATAGATAGTTAAACAGTATTACTAGAAAGGATAAGTATCCTTTACCCTTAATTAGTAAAATCTAAGATAGGATAGGTAACGCGCAAATTTTTACGAAGATAGATCTAAGATAGGCGTACTATTAGATTAGAATTAAGGAAGGCGACAAATAAAAGGCAGCCTTTAGGTTAAAGGAAGGACTATATAAACTATTAGTTATATAATTTGGGCTTATAAACGCACTAGCAACATTCTAAAAGCGTATTAATAATATATTAGGAGAATACTTGGATAAATTTGTTATAGTATATTTTAATAATATTATTATCTACTTAATAACTAAGGAAAAATATAGGGAATATATTAAATGGGTTTTAAAGAGACTATAAGAAGAACAGATGCTAGTAGTAATTAAGAAATACGAGTTCTTCACTAGGAAAACCGATTTTGTTAGATTTATTATTAAACTAGGCCAACTTAGTATAGATCTAAAGAAGATTAAGGCTATAGTAAATTGGTAAGAACTAGAGAACGTTATATAGTTAAAATCGTTTTTAGGGTTTTATAATTACTGTAGAAGGTTTATAGCGCAATAGTTAAAGGATATTAAGCTATTTACGCGATTAATAAAGAAAGAAGAACTATAGGTATAGGAAAAGGAGCAATAAGAACTCTTTAGAAAAGTTAAAAAGTTATTTACTTAAGAGCTAGTTCTTAAGATCTATTAACTAGGACTAGAAACGGTTGTAGAAACAGATATATTAGACTATATACTAGGGGCGTACTTTATATAAAGGCATTAAGATAGATGGCACCTAGTGGCATACTATAGTTAAAAGATAATACTACTAGAGTTAAACTATAACATCTATAATAAGGAGTTATTAGGTATAGTTATAGCATTAAAGGAATAGAGAGCATTCTTATAAGGTATAGAGAAACTATTTATAGTTAAGATGGATTATAAGAACCTAACGAGATTCCTAATAATAAAGGAACTTAACTAAAGATAGGTTAAATGGGTAGAGATACTTACGGAATACTATTTTAAGATTTAGTATACTAAAGGTACAGATAATATAAGGGCAGATACTTTAAGTTAAAAGGCTAAACTATAAAATAATAAAAAGCTATTAGGGGCTTTACTGCAAAAAGATATAGACGGATTAATCAGATATAATTATCCAAAAATTATAGCAACTTAGGAAGAACTAGAAAGAGTTTATAAGACACTAAAAAGCTTTTAGGTATAAAGAATTCTAGAGGTATAACTAGAAGATCTATAGATAGATATATATAAAAATTAAGAAGTAAAGTATATCCTAAGAAGCATAGCAGAGCAATTTATAGAAGAATTCTATAAGGGATTGACTTAAGGACATAATGGAGCTATAGGCTTAGTATTAAGACTCTAAGAGGAGTATATTATTAATAGAATCTAGAGAATAGCTAGGAGGGTTATAAAAGAATACCTAGATTGCTAAAGGAATAAACTAGTAAGGTATAAGCTATATAGAGGGCTATAACCTATTAAAACACTAGAGAGACTATAGGAGGTCATATTATAGGACTTTATTATTAAGTTACTAAAGTTAAAAGATCCTATTACTGGACAAGATTATAACGCGATTTTAATAATAGTAGATAAGCTTATAAAGTGGGGATACTTTATAGTATATATAGAAGAAATATTAGCGAAAGATGTCGCTAGAATTTATATTAAAGAAGTATTTATAAGACATAGAGCACTAAGTAAGATTATATCGGACAGAGATCTAAGATTCGTAGCAGCATTTTAGAAAGTATTCTTAGCAGAGTAAGGAGTTAGAGCAGTAACTTCTACTGTATATTACCCGTAGACAGACGGTTAAACGGAAAAATTAAATTAAACACTAGAGTAGTATCTAAGACATTATATTAATTATATATAGAACAATTAGATATTACTATTACTAGTTATATAGTTTGCATATAACATAACGCCATAGGAAGGCACAGGCATATTACTATTTAAGGCAAATTATAGATATAAGCTAAGGACATCGTTATTACTACAATAAGTAAAAAAAATAAGTAGTATAGCCAAAGAAAAAATAAAGACGTTAATAAATCTTTATGTAGATCTTATAGAATTAGCAAAAAAAGTATAAAAGAAAATAAAAAAGTACTATAATGCTAGGAGATCTAAGGGACTAGATCTTAAGGAGGGAGATAAAGTATAGCTACTATATAAAAATTTCAAGAGTTAACAATTAAGCAAGAAGTTAGACTACGTTAGACTAGGACCTTTTAAAATTACACAAAGGATTTCACCAGTTACGTTTAAGTTGAACCTACTAGCTAAAATAAAGATCTACCCTATATAGTATATCGCAATGCTAAAGCCAGTATATAGGAATGTTAAGCCACCGGTTTACAAAGCAGATACGTATAGAGGATAAGAAGAAGACAAATAGCAAGTTTTAAAGATTGTTAGTTATAAGGACATTAACAATAAAATATAGTACGAGGTTAAGTAAATAGGCTACACTAAGACTACCTAGGAGCCACTAAAGAATTTAAGGAACACTATAAGAAAGGTATAGAAGTATTGGAAGAAATTAGGTTAGGCAGTATTAATAAAGAAGGATTACTAAAGAATAAGTTACCTAAGGGGGACCTAAGAAGAGCAGTTGCCAAATTACGCAGATCTATTTCCTTCTCTATTAAAAGAGAATCTGTTTTTTTATCGCTAAGTTCCTATAAACCTTATTTTATAAGTTTCTACTCCTTAAAACGAACCTTCTTATAAACCTTCTTAAGATAAAGTAAATAGGTAGACGCCACAATCTAAGTATCTAAGGCCTTCTGTTCCGCATTATAAGAACATTCTAATTTAGTAAGGGCTTAAGACAGTTTACTATCTAGCTATGTAGCAGTAGATTAAATATAAAACCCTAAGATAAATTAATTAAGGAACTAGACGACTATTAAGAGTAATAGGTTACGTATACTTAGCATTAAAGGTAGAGTAAACGTTACAGGACAAATAAATATTTGCTTTAGTGCACTCTAAATAAAAGGACGGTTATTGTAAAGATAGGTTCGTTAACGCAATATAAACTAACCCCTTTTTAGAACAACGAGAACACGGAGACGGTATAATCTCACTAAGAGATAATATTACAGCAATAGTGCGAGCGCGACGTTAGGCGTGTAAAGAAGAAATTACTTTAGGTATAATAAGCAATAATATTAACTAAATTAATTAAACGGATATTATACCTCTAGCGAATAACTTAGAGATATTTTAAATCTTTAAGGACAAAGATAGAGAGGAGGGAGATGGTGTTACGGACGCTTTAAGTATAATGCTATAACTACTTAGAGAAGAGACGGAAGAAGCTAGTTAGTTAATTTAGGTATAGTTTAGAATGGAGCCAATAGAACTATATAATAAGGAATAGTAACTAAGGTTATATAATATGCTATATATTAAATAGGAGGAATAAGAGGAACTTACGTACCTTACGTATAAGATGTATATTATATATAAAAAGGATTTTATAGGAGTACGGTTGTGTATTTAAGGACCCTTAATCCCTACCTAGATAGTTCCTTCCTTATAGTAATTCTCAGAATATAATTAGAGTTAATCTATTAGGCAACCACTCCACCAGTTGTTATTACTTGTCGACTTTTATACTTGCATTTCCTACACACCTAGCCCAATAACAGGACCCACCGTAGTTCTTACTACAAGGTTCCGTTACAAAAACGGGAAGAAAGGGTATATATTATTAGATTGGTTGCTTAATTAATATATATAGAGTAGAATAGGATTTAGGTAGTAGTCCTAGCAGAACTCAGCAGGATTTAGTAGAACTTAGCGGAATATAGTAGAATATAGTAGATTGCCGTCAGATTGCCGCAAATTTGTTACAGCGCTTATGGAAAACAGTGGATTACGGTAGACGTTATGGTAGACGCAGAGTCACGTAAGCCCACGTGACTCGAGGACCGCATATAACTTTAAGCGGTGCTGCTATTCTTCTCCTTTCCTTTCTCTAGCTTCGGATCCTCGTTTATATACAATCTAATTATATAGGCTTGCGCGCCCCTCTTGCCGCACTCGTGCCTTAATTAACTAAGTCGCTAATATCATCTAAAGTTTATTTATTTTTTTCTTTCTAAGTAAGAACTTAAATATATTTATAGACTAGAATAGGATAAGAACACAGAAATAGATATAAAGGA
This sequence comes from Cenococcum geophilum 1.58, assembly GCF_001692895.1. Taxonomy (NCBI): domain Eukaryota; kingdom Fungi; phylum Ascomycota; class Dothideomycetes; order Gloniales; family Gloniaceae; genus Cenococcum; species Cenococcum geophilum. Next base: position 356,479 of record NW_027137609.1, read on the forward strand.
TATTACTAGAATAATAAAAATAGAATAGGACCCTAAGACATAGAATTAAAATATAAAAGGAATATAAATAAAACACTAAGAACTAGACATACATAGACTGAAATCCCTAAAGAAATTACCCGGAATTATTTAACACCCTACTACTATACTAAAAAATATAGTAGCCGGTAAAGTAGCTATAGGACCTATAAATACCTTAGATAAAGAAATAATTAATATTTTAACCCCCTAGGCAGAACTTATAGTAGCTAATTATAAGGGATATTATTGTAGTCACCTTAGGTTGCCCTTAGGACAACCCCTAAACGCCCCCTAGATAGTTGCCGGTTATATACTAAAGGTATATACCTATAGTATATAGTTTTTACAATCCTAGAGACCTTACCTCCTTGAGAATTTATCTCCTCTATAATTTATCTATTCCTATAATCGTGCCTTATAGCCAAGAGTCGGAAGAAGCTAGTTAGTTGATTCGGGCATAGTCTAGGATAGAGCCGGTAGAGCTATGTGACGAGGAATAGTAACCAAGGTCACATAATATGCTACGTATTAAATGAGAGGAACGGGAGAAACTTATATACCTTACGTATAAGACGTATATTATATATAAGAAGGATTTTATAAAAGTACGGTTGTATATTTAAGGACCCTTAATCCCTACCTAGATAGTTCCTTCCTTATAGTAATTCTTAGAATATAATTAGAGTTAATCTATTAGGCAACCACTCTACTAGTTATTATTATATTGTTAACTTTAATTCCTTTACCTATATACCTAGCCCAATAATAAGCCTATCGTAGTACTTGCTACAAGGTTCCGTTATACAATTACTACCTAGTTACGGTATTAAATATAGAAAGTTAAACAATATACCACTAAAAGCAGCCACTATAACACCATTAACGGCAGTAACTACTTTAAGGTTAGGAGGTGATACCAGTATAGCGGACACTAACTCTTAGTAACCTATAACGGTTAGATAACTATAAGAGATAGTTAACTAGTTAATAACTAATAATATAGTATTAGAAGAAAGGATTAACAAGATAGGCGTAGTAAAGGTTAAGTTACCATTAATTAAAAGATTCTTAGGAGAGAAATTAAAGCTTAAAGAATTCCTTACGCAAATGCACTTTAAGGTAGCTTAGGAAGGAGCCAAGCTAGTAATACCTATAGATTAAATAGCGTATATAGGATTGTTCCTAATAGGAAGAGCACTTAAGTGGTTTAAGCCTTACCTTACGGAAATTTAGGCAAACGGAATAACGACCACTAATTAAGAGATACGGTTTATGTTCTTAAGCTAAAATGGATTTGTAAAACGACTTATACAAATATTTAGAGACCTAGAGGTAGTAACTATAGCGGAAAGAAAACTCTAAGATATTATATAACGAACCTTAGCGATTAAGTATATAACGTAGTTCTAAACGCTAGTAATATAAGTAGAGTGGAATAATAGGGCGCTTATAGCATAGTATAAACAGGGACTTAAGGCTAAAGTCTAGGACGTAATTATCCTAATAGAAGATATAGATACCCTATAGGATTTAATAGATTAAGTAATTAAGATTAATAATTGGATCTACCAAAGGGAATAGGCTAAGAGAGGTTAGAATAGAGTTCTATAGTTATATAAGGCGCAGAGTACGCAACAACTAAAGCTAAATTAGAAAATATAGTACGGCGCAGAGCTAATAAACCTAAGTAGTACTAAAGAAGCCTATAAGAGATGGAGTAAAAAACTATAAAAACCTAGAGGTTAAGGATCTAGTAATTATAGGACTAAGGAGCAGAGGCTAAACCAGGGATCTTAGCAGCAGAAGATATTTAGGCGGACTCTATAGCAAAGTCAATGGTTTAGAAATAGAGCTTATATAAATTGCGGGAAATAAGGTCATTTTATAAGGAATTGCAAAGATAGTTAGAATTACTATATAATAAAGGGAACCTAACTAGTAGGAGAGATATATATATAGAGGGACGACAGTGTACTATAAGGAACAAAAGAGTGTTTAATTAAAAGTTTTGCGTTTTGTTATAACAACGCATACCAAATTTATAAAGACGCTAAGTACGGCGTAAGCTATTAGCTATAGGAGCTAAAATCTATAAAGTATAGAGGAACTAATAAACCAGTTTATAGATCAGACATTAAGGACGATAAATTTAACGTAGGCGAAATATTCCGTAACGATAAGGTAATAAGGGCGGCTTACTAGGAGCATATAGACTTTAGAGATATTATAAAAGAGGTAAAGAATAATTCCACTATAGAATAGAGAACATTAGTAGGGATTAAGACCCCGCTAGACATAATATCTATTACTTCGCAAGATATAAGAGAAGTAGGATAGCGAACTACTTCGGCACTCGATAAAGGCAAAAGGCTAAAGGCTTAAGATTCTTAAGATAAGATATAAGACGACTAAGATTCTTAAGACGAGATAAGGTAAGCTTAAGGACCTACGACGGACGATAACTAATAGAGTAGAGTAGTAGCTTAGTTTAAAGATATATAAATAAGCTCGGGATAGAGTTTCCTACAGGCATAAGACTCTCAAGATAAGATAAGTAAGATTTAAGGCTCTTAAGACGAGATAAGAACACTAAATAAGCCTAGTTAGACTAAGTCTAGAGTAAAGCTTAAATTAGAAGCGAGCTTAGGATTAAGAATCCTATAGAACTAAGATTTTAAGATACAAATAAGAACTATTAACAAGATTAGAGAATCTGCGGCATAAATAGTAACTAGACTAGGAGACAGATATATAGACCTAGAGGACTTACTAGGGGAATATAGTGTTTAGCCTAAGGATTGGAAGACTAATACTAAGATTAAAAAGCAAGAAGACTTTAAGGATCCACTTATAAAACGCGATAGGAAAGAAACCATAGAGAAATTTAGAGTAAGAATTACCTTATAGCAAGAACAGAAACTAGATAAAAGATCTAGCATATTGGGACGTATAAGGGATAGAGCGCTAGTATAAAGAATTACTAATAGGCCTAAAGCAGGTATACTAAGAGCTAAGTAGCTTACTAAACTGGAATAAGAAGAGGATTTAGGGATTCTAACTAGGTTTAAAGAACGATATATAAAGGGCTATTATAACGCAGTAATAAGAAGATACTTCCTTACGAATAAACCGTATATACTTTAGTAGCTATACTAAAAGTAGTATAGGCAAAGGCATAATAATAAGTGGGAAGATTTCTACATATAGTTAGATAAGAAAGTCATTTAAGACCACCTAATTATAAAAAAAGCGATAAGTTATATTAAGGGAGCCTTAATTATAATATTAAAGGATTTAGAGGAATAATTAGAGGACTAGAGAAGCGAGAGACGCATCTTAGTACCCGCGAATAAAGTTGTAGCGTTTAGATTAGTACGGTAGAGGTTTAAACTTAAGAATAAAGATAAACTAAGAGTTAACCTAAAGCACTAAGTATATTATATGCTATCGTGGATTGTATATATAGATAATGCGTACAGCATATATAGAGCACTAAAGGATAAGAATTGGAAATGCCCTATAAGAATATATTAGTTAGCAGAAGAATAAAGATATAGAAATGCTAAGTATATATATAGCTAGCATCTAGTAGAAGTTTAAGAGTTAGGAGACTTAATACTTTAACCAGAAAGATTTCTTATAGAAGAATACCTAGAGAATATATATCTATAGTATATTAAAGACAAAAAGTAAACTAAGTATTGGCTAAAGTTAGACTAAGTATAAACAGGATTAAGCAGCTAATAGTTAGGAAAAGTAGAGGCCTATAGGACTAGAGGGAGCTAATAGTAGAGCCTTAGACCCTTAAAGGAATTTAAAAATAACACCTAAATTTATAAGTTAAATAGCAAGATTAATAGTTTAAAGCATTAATAGATAGTGGAGTAATAAGAAACTATATCTTACTAGCAGCAGTTAAAAGAATGGGATTACTATATAGGAAGAAGGAATATTCTTACCTATTAGTAATAATTTTAGGAGATCTAATAGCCTATAGAGGAGGCATTATTAATCTTAAAATAGGACCTATTTAGTTAACTATTAAAGGGAGATAGATTAAAATGTCTTTTAATATATTACTATTAGGAAATAATAAGGTAGTACTAGGAATGCCTTAGTTATATAAATATAATCTAAAGATTAATTAGGTTATAGGTTAGGTTAATATTAGGGATACTTAACGCCGTAAGTTATAATAATAGGCTAAGTTAGTATAGTACTAAGTAGAAGCGACCTATAAAGAAATAGAAAAAGGACTAAGTTATATACTAAAAAGATACTATAAGTACGGTAAGAAACTATAGTTACTAAAAAGTAAGAAGCTATTAGAGTATATAGCATAGGATTATAAGATAGAATTAGAACTAGGAATAAGTCTAAGGTTTTTTCCAATCTATAAGCTTACTAAAGAGGAAGGTAGAGCATTAAAAGAGTTTATCTAGAAAAATCTATAAAAAGGATATATTAGACCATTGTAGTTATTAGCAGGTTATTTAGTACTATTTATACTAAAGAAAAATGGCAAACTAAGGCTGTATATTAACTATAGACAGTTAAACAGCATTACTAGGAAGGATAGGTATCTTTTATCCTTAATTAGCGAAATCTAAGATAGGATAGGTAATGCGCAAATTTTTATAAAGATAGATCTAAGATAGGCGTACTATTAGATTAGGATTAAGGAAGGCAATAAATAAAAAGTAGCCTTTAGGTTAAAGAAAGGACTATATAAACTATTAGTTATATAATTCGGGCTTATAAATGTACTAGTAATGTTCTAGAAGCGTATTAACAATATATTAAAAAAACACTTAAATGAATTTATTATGGTATACCTTAACGATATTATTATCTACTTAATAACTAAGGAAGAATACGGGGAATACGTTAAATGGGTCTTAAAGAGACTATAAGAAGAACAAATGCTAATAGTAATTAAGAAATGCGAGTTCTTTACTAGGAAAATAGATTTTGTTAGATTTATTATTAAACTAGGCCAACTTAGTATAGATTTAAAGAAGATTAAGGCTATAGTAAATTAGTAAGAACTAGAGAACGTTATATAGTTAAGATTGTTCTTAGGGTTTTGTAATTACTATAGAAGGTTTATAGCGCAATGGTTAAAGGATATTAAACTATTTACGCGATTAATGAAGAAAGAGGAGCTATAGGTATAGGGAGAGGAATAGCGAGAACTCTTTAAAAAAAGTTAAGAAGTTATTTACCCAGGAGCTAGTTTTAAAGATCTATTAACTAGGTCTAAAGACGGTTATAGAAATAAACGCATTAGACTATATACTAGGGGCGTACTTTATATAAAAACACTAAGATAGATAGTACCTAGTGGTATACTATAGTCGGAAGATAATACCACTAGAGTTAAACTATGATATTTATAATAAGGAGTTATTAGGTATAGTTATAGCACTAAAGGAATAGAGAGCATTCTTATAAGGCATAGAGAAACTATTTATAGTTAAGATAGATTATAAGAACCTAATAGGATTCCTAATAATAAAGGAACTTAACTAAAAATAGGTTAGATGGGTAGAGATGCTTATAGAATACTATTTTAAGATTTAGTACACTAAAGGTATAGATAATATAAGGGCAGACGCTCTAAGTTAAAAAGCTAAACTATAGAACGATAAGAAGCTATTAGGGGCTTTACTGCGAAAAGACATAGACGGATTAATTAGGTATAATTATTTAAAGATTATAGCAATTTAAGAAGAACTAGAAAGAGTTTATAAGTTACTAGAAAGCTTTTAGGTATAAAGAATTCTAAAAGTATAGCTAGAAGATCTATAGACGGATATATATAAAAATTAAGAAGCCGAGTATATCCTAAGAAGCATAGCAGAGCAATTTATAGAAGATTTCTATAAGGGAATAACTTAAGGATATAATAGAGCTAGAGGCTTAGTGTTAAGACTCTAGAAAGAGTATATTATTAATAGAATCTAGGGCTTAGCGTAAAAAGTTATAAAGGAATATTTAAATTGCTAAAAAAAATAAACTAATAAGGTATAAGCTATACGGAGGGCTATAACCTATTAAAATACTAGAAAGACTATGGGAGGTTATATTATGGGACTTTATTATTAAGTTACTAAGGTTAAGAGATCCTATTACTGGATAAGATTATAATATAATCTTAGTAATAGTAGATAAGCTTATAAAGTAGGGATACTTTATAGCATATACAGAAGAAATCTTAGTAGAAGATATCGCTAGAATCTATATTAAAGAAGTGTTTATAAAATATAGAGCACTAAGTAAGATTATATTAGATAGAGATCTAAGATTTATAACAATATTCTAGGAGGTATTTTTAGCGGAACAAGGAGTTAGAGTAGCAACTTCTACTATATATTATCCGCAGATAGACGGTTAAACGGAAAGATTAAATTAGACACTAGAGCAGTATTTAAGATACTATATTAATTACGTATAGAATAATTAGGTATTGTTACTACTAGTTATATAGTTTATATATAATGCAATACTATAAGAAGGAATAGGTATATTACTATTTAAGGCAAATTATGGGTATAAGCTAAGAACATTATTATTATTATAGTAAGTAAAGAAAATAAGTAGCACAGCTAAAGAAAGAATAAAGACGTTAATAAATCTTTATATAGACCTTATAGAATTAGTAAAGAAAGTATAAGAAAGAATAAAAAAGTACTATAATGCTAAGAGATCTAAGGGACTAGATCTTAAGGAGGGAGATAAAGTATGGCTACTATATAAAAATTTTAAAAGTTAACAACTAAGTAAGAAATTGGACCACGTTAGACTAGGACCTTTTAAAATTATATAAAGGATTTTACCGGTTACGTTTTGTCAGGTAACGAAGTCACCTCGCCTATATGTATTGTTCCGTACAGCCGTGTCTAGCATCAAGCCAGTCACTTGCTTACCTTTTGTAGGTTTGTGTGGCTGAGTAGTGCGGAGCTTATTACCTTATACGTTTAAGTTAGACCTACTAGCTAAAATAAAGATTTACCCTATATAGTATATTATAATACTAGAGCTAGTATATAGAAATATTAAGCTACTGGTTTATAAGGCAGACACGTATAGAGGATAAAAGGAAGACAAATAGTAAGTTTTAAAGATCGTTAATTATAAGGACATTAACAATAAAACATAGTATAAAGTTAAGTAGATAGGCTATACTAAGACTACCTAGAAACTATTAGAGAATTTAAAAAACGCTATAGGAAAGATATAGGAGTATTAGAAGAGATTAGGTTAGGTAGTATTAATAAAAAAGGATTACTAAAGAACGAGTTACCTAAGGGGGACCTAAGAAGAGCAGTTGCCGAACTACTCGGATCTATTTCCTTCTCTATTAGAAGAGAATCCGTTTTTTTATTACTAAGTTCCTATAGACCTTATTCTATAAGTTTCTACTTCTTAAAACACACCTTCTTATAAACCTTCTTAAGATAGAGTAAATAAGTAGACGCCGCGATGTGAGTATTTAGGGCCTTCTATTCCGCATCCTAAGAACGTTCTAACTTAGTAAGGGCTTAAGATAGTTTACTATCTAGCTGCGTAGCAGTAGATTAAATATAAGACCCTAAGACAAATTAATTAGGGAACTAGACAACTATTAAGAGTAATAGGTCGCGTATATTTAGTATTAGAAGTAGAGCGAATATTATAGGATAAATAAATATTTACTTTAGTGCACTCTAAGTAAGAGGACGGTTATTGCGAAGATGGGTTTACTAATATAATATAGACTAACCCCTTTTTTAAATAGTAAGAATATAAAGACGGCATAATCTTATTAAGAGATAATATTGTAGTAATAGTGCGAGCACAACGTTAGGCGTATAAAGAAGAAATTGCTTTAGGTATAATAAGCAATAATATTAACTAAATTAATTAGATAGATATTACACCTCTAGTAAACAACTTAGAGATATTAGGAATCTTTAAGGATAAAGATAGAGAGGAGGGAGATAGTGTTACGGACGCTTTAAGTATAATATTATAACTACTTAGAGAAGAGTTAGAAGAAACTAGTTGGTTAATTTAGGTACGGTCTAGGATAGAGCTGGTAGAGCTATATAATAAGGAATGGTAACTAAGGTTATATAATATGCTACATATTAAATAAGAGGAACGGGAGGAACTTATGTACATTATATATAAGACGTATATTATGTATAAGAAGGATTTTATAGAAGTACGGTTGTGTATTTAAGGACCCTTAGTTACTACCTAGATAGTTCCTTTCTTATAGTAATTCTTAGAATATAATTAGAGTTAATCTATTAGGCAACTACTCTACTAGTTATTATTATATTGTTGACTTTAATTCCTTTACCTATATACCTAGCCCAATAATGAGCCTATCGTAGTACTTGCTATAAGGTTCCGTTATACTTAGCTTAAATACTAACTTAGAACCTAAGCCTTATTAGGAAATCTATACTAGCTACTAGTACTAATACTATCTTAATAGCTAGAACTTTTCTAGGCCCAAGTTTAAAAAGTTAAGAGCCCTATACTAATCCCCTTTAAAATAGATATTAGGAAGCTATTATAAGGCTCTTAGAAGCTATATAAGAGCAAGCTATTAATAAATATATTAGAACCCTTTAAGGGTAAATCTAAATCTAGTAAGGATTAATCTAGGCTAAATAAACTCTTTTATAACCTAGTTAAGGCTAAAGGCTTTTTAGGTATTACTTAATATTTACCTAAGAGGGTATAAAAGACTTAGAGAGATATTTATATAATAAATAGAAAAAGGATATAAACTAACTGGCTAAGGCCTTTAATAGTTTAGAACTTTATTATAGACCTAACGCTATTACGGCACTAGCAGAAAGCGGCAGTTATAGTAGACGTTATAGTAAACGCAGAGCTTACGTAACTCTTACATGACTAGGGGTTGTATATAACTTCTCGCGTTATTACTTATCTTTTCCTTTCCTTTTTTTTTAGCTTTAAATCCTCGTTTATAGACAATCCAATTGTATAGGCTTACGCGTCTATCTTACTGTGCCTATATCTCGATTAACTAAGTCGCTAATATTATCTAAAGCTTAAACCACCCTTTCTTCCTAAGAAGGAACTTAAATATCTATAAGACTATAAATAGGACAAGGATATAGAATAGGACCCTAAGGATATTACTAGGACTATAAGGATAGGACCTAAAGGATATAAAATAGAACCCTAAGAAAAAGACCTATAAGATATATATAGACCAAAACCCTTAAAGAAATTACCTGGAATTATCTAATACTCCTACCACTATACCACGAAATATAGCAGTAGGTTAAGTAACCGTAAGACCTATAAATACCTTAGACAAAAAAACAATTAATGTTTTAACCCCATAGGCGGAACTTACGGCAGCTAATATTAAAATTAAACGGCTATAAGAACTGCTCGAAACTAAAGACACCCCTATATTTTAAAATAATCTATTAAATAGACTTGCTAGAGTCCTTAAGGCCCTAGCCTAATATACTATATTATTAAAATCCGCAAAGGTTACGGACCCCCTATTATTTATAAATAGGACTAACTTTATATTTAATAATTGGAAACTTTAACTATAGGATAAGCTTAAAGTTAATAAAGATTACTTCCCTAACGACCGAGCTAAGATAGTTTATATCTTTAGCCACACTAGCGGAGACACTTAAACGCACCTATGTCTATAATATACTACAGACTTAATAAACCCTTTCGTTTTAGAAGAAGAAATAATTAACTACCTATTTTCCACCTATAAGGACCCCTTTAGGGTATAGAACGCCCGCCTTAATTATAAAAGCCTAAATATAAAAATAACGGAGACCTTTTTAGCCTTTTAGACCCGCTTTTTATACCTAGCTAGCTAAGCCTAAATTTCCTATAAAGACCTAATGCTAGACCTCTTTAATAAGCTTACTCTGGACCTATAGCGCGCTATACTACTAGTTTTTACTACTATATAGACGTTAAAGGTACTTACGGACTACTGCCTAGCTATTAACTAAGGCCTCTATTAAATTAAGGCATAAGCTAAGCGGTATAAAGCTAAAAACTCTTTAAACTAGACTATAAGCTCTATAAGAACGGCCTGTAGTACCCTAGTATAATCTATAACTCCTATAACTTCTACTATATAGCCTACCGTTAATCTAGCAGCTAGTTATATAGCTAGTCCTACTACAGGCCTAGTATATACTTGGCCTATATATAGCAACCCCTATAGATAAGCCCTTAGTAATTAAGGAGCTTACTTTTTATATAGCTAAAAAAACTACTTTATAAAGGACTGCTTAATAACAGTAAAGATAAATAAGGTTCTATTAATTTAGGAGGATAGTATAGAGCTAGAAAATAAGGAACCTTAGAGGAAGACTTCTCTTTATAGTTAAAAGGGATTAATATATTATATATTAATCTAGGTTAGCTAGTTAGTAGAAAAAGCTACACTATCCCTTATACTTTATTCCGTAATAGATATTAAGTTTTAACCTCTGCTTTAGCTAACTTATAAGTAAATACCTTTACCTTAATTAATATAAAGTACGCTGTAAAACTAGCTAACCTTTTAAATATACCCCTTAAAGAACTGCCTAAACTAATTCCTATTTATAGATATAATAGACAGATAGGGCTACCTATTATAACTATCTTGTAGATCTACCTCTATATTAACGGACGAAGGTAGTATAATATCCCCTTTCTTATTACGGACCTTAAAAGCTATAATATAATCTTAGGGAGAAAATGGCTCGCCTATTTAGGCCTATAGCTTAATATACGGAATAGACGGCTTATCTAGCCCAAAACTATACCCCTAATACCTTCCTTTATAAAAGAAATTAGTATTATAATAGGGAACCTTATATGACTATAGGTAAACACCGTCTACTAGGCCAACGCTATACGTGGAGACTGGGCCTTTAAGAAAGATATACAGCTAGATCCGTAACGGGTCTATATACTACGCTGCCTCTAGGCTACCTATATTACGCCTCCCGCATTAGAGACCTAGAAAGTCGGTAATAACCTACCTAAGTCCCCTATAGAGAACTTAGGCCCTACGCAGCTATAAAGGAAGGCTAGAAATACCGGACGCTATACTAAACTAATAGACTAAAAGGATAACTTATGGAAAATAAAATGTAAGCTAAGGAAGATTATAAACCCTATACTGTAAAATACGGCCTAATAAAAGTCTGTAAAGAAACCTACGGACCTCCTACCGGTTAATATCTACTATATTAGCGCCGTAGGACTCTATTAAAACTTAGTCTAACCTAATACTATTACCTTTACTACCAACTTATATAAAATTAATTAAATAATTAAGAAAAAGGAAAATAAGCTTAGTGGATAGGAAAGCGAGCTTATAGACGAGAAGCTAGTAGAATAGAAACTACCCTATTAATACCAAAAGTTTAAAGACGTATTCTCTAAGGCAGTATCTAATATACTTTTACCGTATTAACCGTATAACTATAAGATTAAAACTAAGTTAGATAAGGAAAACGCCCTAGCTATACCTTCCTCCGTAAATAATCTATTACTAAATTATAGGCCACTAAGTAACACCGTATTAATAACCTGGTAAAGGGGTTTATTAAGCCTAGCTAGGCCCCTTTTCCCTCCCCTGTTTTCTTTATAAAAAAGCTAAATAGAGGGCTTTGTTTCTATATTAACTACTATAAGCTTAATAATATAACCCGTAAAGACCGTTATCCGCTACCCCTACTTAATAAGATACTAGCCTAAATAAATAGAGCTAAGGTGTTTATAAAGCTTAATATTTATTAGGCTTTTTACCGAATTAAAATAAACCCTAGGTTTATAGATCTAACTATATTTTAGACTTAATATAAATTATATAAGTATAAAGTACTTCTTTTTAGACTAACTAACGGATTAGTTACGTACTAACGATATATAAATAATATACTCTTTAACTACCTTAATAACTTCTATACGGCCTACCTAGATAATATTATAATTTACTTTAAGAATAAGTTAGAATATAAGGAGTATATCTATAATTGTCACGGAGTAAGTATAAGCGACGATAATATATAGTAAAGTAGATATTATTAAGCTATGTATATAAACTGTGTAATAGGGTTAAGACGTTATATAAGGAGAAAGGGTAGGAAATCGGGAAGAAAGGGTATATATTGTTAACTTAGTTACTTAGTTAATACGTATATAGGGTAGAATAGGGTTTAGGTTATAGTCCTAGTAAAACTTAGCAAAATTCGGTAAAACTTAGCAGAATTTAGTAGAACTTGGCAGAATTTAGTGGAACTTGGCAGAATATAGCAGAATGCCGTAGATTGCCGTTAGATTGCCGTTAGATTACTATTTTATAGTTAGTTTCTAATTGCTAAGTTAGTAGAAACAGGTAGATGTGTATAAGGTATTATAGGAGTGTCCCGTAATAGTACCCCCCCTTTAAACTCAAGCTTCTGCGAGGTAGGGCTGTAGTAGTTCTAGATAGAGTTTATAAAAGTCTTCTGCGGCTTATATAAGTCCTATAGAGTTAACGGGTTCCTATAAGGACTTAATAAAGCCTCTTTATTTCATAAGATATATATATTGGCGTTTCCGTTTATTATACTTAATATCGTTAATAAAGTACTTATTCTTGCCATCTACTTTAACTAGTAGAGGAGGGTCCTATATCTGTTTAGGTAGGGCGTCTAATATAGGGGCAGTAGGATAGAGGACTGACGTATGGAATATGGGGTGGATTTTAACTATATTAGGGAGCTTTAATTAGTAGAAGTAAGAGGAGACAACCTTCTTAACCTTATAAGGGCCAGCGTTTTTCTAATTAAGTTTCTTAGCAGGTCGTTTTATGTTTAGATTTCTTGTATTTAGCCAGATAAAGTTACCAATTTAGTAGGCCGGTGCTAGGGTTTGTTTCTTATTCGCTACGGCTTTATAAATAGATTGGGCCCATATAATTTTGTTAGTAAGGAACTATTACAGTTCCTCTATCTTTTTTATGAATTAATTTGCTTTTATAACTTATAAGGCTTAATAAGCGGGGTAAGGAACGTTGTTAAAGGGTTTAAAACCCATTTATAGATACTAGCCGTAGTTAGCTAGGAACGGGGAGACCTTTATAGTTTCTAAGACGGAATTATTTGCCGTAAACTTGGTAAATATAAGCCAATTAATCTAGTTATCTTATAAGTATAACGTATATATCCAAATATACTGTTCTATTATAGTATTTACGCGTTCTATTTAACTATCCATTTCTAGGTAATATGTAGTAGATAATAGTACTTTAATACAGAGTTAAGTAGTTAGTTTTTTCTAAAATGCTAAGATAAACTGGCTACCTTTATTAGAGATAATCGTTTTAGGGAGTCTGTGGAGTTTCCATATATAATCTAGAAATAGTTAGGCGATAGTAAGCGTTAATATATTAGGGCAGGCGATTAAGTGTCTTATCTTAGATAGTTAGTCTATAATTACTATAATGTTCGTGCAGCCTTTACTCTTAGGGAGGTTAATAACAAAGTTAATTAAGATATCCTTCTATCTTCGGTCCGGAACAGGTAGTGGCTTTAAAAGGCCGTTATATATCTCGTGCAAGGCTTTAGCTTATCGGCAGGTATAGCAGCTAGAGATATACCTTCGTGTTATATTATATATATTCAGCCAGTAATACTCCTATTAGAGTAGTTTTAGGGTCTTTCCTTAGCCTAGGTAGCCGGTAATAGGTAGGTTATATATATGTTTAAGGAGATTAAGCTTAAGCTTATTGTAATTAGGGATAACTAGGCGGTTCTAGTAATATAAGCGGTTTTTACGAGCTTTATATTTACTTAGAGAGATCTTTTTAGAGCGTTTAACGCCGTCGTGGATTAGCTAAAGCGTCTCTTAGATAAACTCGTCGTTTGGGTATTTGTCTATTATAATCTATTCGATTAATTAATTAGTTATTTTAAGGGCGTATACCGTAAGGTCTTTAGTAGGAGGGTTAAATAGTTTAGGATAAAGTAGGGTCTAGTTTTAGTAAGAACGCGCTTTTTTTAGTGCTAGCGCGTCTTACAAACGTTAGGTTAGAGTATTAGGCTTTTAACCTTAAACGCCTAGGCGGTATATAATTAAGAATCGGAAATGGGATAGATATTCTAACTAGCGGGCCTAATAATGGCTTAGCTATTTTATGGTCGTAAAGTACTATAGATTCTTATAGTCGCTAAGGACCTTAATTGGAAATCCGGCGCCTTTTAGTTTAGGTCGCTATTGTTTAAAATATCTAATAATAGCCAGTAACTCCTTATCGTAAATCTTATAGTTATATTTAGCTAGGCTTAGTTATTTTAAGTAGTATACTATAGGGTGCAATACTCTATCTTTATTATACTAAGATAGAATGCCTCCAGTAATATAGTTGGATAAGTTAGCTTCTATAATACTTATTCGGTTTAGGTTAAAGTATTAAAGTATAGGCGCTATAGTAAATATAACCTTTAAATAAGTAAAGGCCTTCTTATATTCCTTATTGAAGATAAAGGCTTTATCCTTTTAGGTTAGAGCTATAAGGGGTAAAATTAAGGCAGAGAAGTTATTAATAAACTATTAGTAGAAATTGGCAAATTCTATAAAGGCTCTTATATTCTTAACGGTCTTAGGTTCTTACTAGTTTATAATTACTTTAACTTTCTTTGGGTCTATTTATACGCCATTTATAAAAATAAGAAGCCCAAGATATAGGACTTCTATTTTATAGAATTTGCATTTATCTATATCTAATTATAGACTAGCTCCTTATAGGGCTTATAGGATAAGATTAACGTGTTTTTAGTATTCGGTTAGGTTATTACTATATATTAGGATGTTGTTAATATAAGTAGTACAAAAGATATCCAGGTAAGGACGTAGGGTGTTATTTATATAATGCTAAAATAAGCTTAGGGCGTTTGTGAGGCTAAAGGGTGTTACTAAGTACTTAAATAATCTATATTGGGTATAGAATACAGTAAGCTATTTATCTCCTTTTATAATACGGAGGCGGTTAAATATAGAGATAATATTAAGCTTTATATAGAAGCGAGCTTTACTTAGTTAGTTTAGTGTCTCCTATATTAACGGGATTGGATATTAGTTCTTAACGGTAACGGCGTTAATAGCTCGGTAGTCTATATAGAAGCGTAGACCGCTGCTAGGTTTCTTAATAAAGATTACTAGTATAGCTATAGGCGACGAGCTTACTCTAATAAATCCTTTACTTAAGTTCTCGTCTAAATACTTTTATAGCACTTAGAGTTCGTTTTAGAATATCCTATATAGGGGTCTAAATCTAGGCTGCTTTCCTTCTTTAAGTACAATCTTGTGGTCGTATAATCGGTGTTTTAGTAACTTATCGGCTTTCTTCTATAAAAATACCTCTAGGCGGTTATAGTACTCTACTAGTACCTTTATAGTAGGGTTAGTGTACTTCTTCAGTACTAAAGCCTTCTTAATATTAGCTATAGTAACACCGAAGATCATATATTCGGGTTTCTTAGCAAGTCACACTAGCGGGGTAGCTCTAATTATATAGATATCTAGGGTGCTAAGCTCGCTTAGATTGTCTATAGTTTCTTATTTAGGTTTAAGTTTAGTATTAGGTACGGAGTTAGTGTTAGATTTAGGTTTAGGTTCTTTAAGTATTCTTTTTATTATAGAGTACTAGTTCTTCTGGTAGTTTTATATACTAAGCTTAAGCTTCTGCTTAGTTTGGGGCGGTGTAGTACTTAGGGTCTGTTTGTAGGGTTTAGTAGAAATTCTAGATCTTTGGTGGATATTAGTAGAATTTTTATATTAGTGGAATTTGGTAGAATTTTTAGGTTGGTGGAATCTAGTGGATTTTTTAGGTATAGGGTGGATATTAATAGAAATCTTAGGCTAGTAGATCTTGGTGGATTTCCTAGATTTTAGTTTAGGGTTAGGGTGGTATATTATAAGGTATTTCTACTTATAACAAGAGGCGGTAAATAAAAGCTTAAGGTTGTTTTAATTAATAGTTACCTTATATAGCTTTATCTAGGGTTATCTAAGGATTACTAGGTGACCTAAGGTAGTGACAAAAAGCTTAATTAGTTCTTTGTGGTTTAGGTATTAAAGTCTTAGGGCTACTACGTGGGTAATACGGCCTAAGATAGTGCGTTTGCCATTAAATCTAAATACGTTAATATGCTAGTTAAGGGGGGTTAGGGTAAAACCATTTTCTTATATAAAGATTTTGTTAATAAATCCTATGCTGCTAGCTCTTGTATTAATTAAGACTTAAGCATTAATCCGTTAATTATCCTACTAAAGATAACAGTTAGCGGTTATACTACGATCCTAAGAGTTAAAGTTTATGATATTTAAAGTATTTAATAAGATTTTAAGGCAGAGCCGTCCTGGAGAGCGACTTAGCTCTAAGACCTTCCTTTTAAAGGTAATTAGGGCGGAGTTCTTATAGAGCGTCGGTTAGAGCTTCGTCCTTATAAATAGTGCTTACTAGTTATATGGCTAGAACTAGGTAAAGATTAGAGACGGTAACTAGAAGATTAGTACGGTAAACGGTTGTTAGTATTAGCCGTTTATAAATTATATTTGGGCATAGGGGCGGAGTAATAGTTAGAGAGGTAGGAGTTGCTTCTATATTTAAAGCAAAGGCCTAGCTTAGTGCGTTGTTTTTATTTAAAGGATCCTAGTAGGGTGTATCCTAGCGTTCCAGTATCAATATCTATAATGTTGGGGTGCTTAGGCTAAGATAATAACTTAGTAGATATTTATAGGGTTGCCGTATTATACCGAGGGACGTGTTTTAGTGTTAGGCATAGTATATTATTATACCATTTATTAATAACGTTTATGTAGGCATTAAGGGCTCCTAGTAGGTCTACGCCTATTAGGGAGGTTTTTAGTTTAGGGCTTAATGATTTAATAAGGCTGTTAATTAGTGCGGAATTGTTTTAGCCTGTTTCCCTTACGTAACGGTTAAATTTAGAGAAATATACTAGGAAACTCTTTATCCCCTAAGCTATATAGTTTATCTTTCTTTAAGTAGTGGCTTAGCGGTTCAGGTTACTATATATAGCTTTAAGAAGTATAACTAGGCTTCGTACTAAGTTTAGCTAGAGGGGTTTAATAAGGTTAGCTGCCTCTCCTCCTAGTTAACTTAGGGCGTAACAGAGTCGGTTAGCTTTAGTTAGGTAGCAGTTAGTATTTCTAATTAGTTTATTCTTAAGCTGGCTTAAAAATAATTGGGGTTTTTATTATTTACCGGTAAATATTAGGGGGTTAGGTAACTGTTCGGATCGTTATAGTACGGTAATCGGTTTAGGGTGGATAGCTACTATAGGTTTGGGGTAAATAACTATTGTAGGTTTAGGGCTCGCGTTTCGTATATAAGCCTCTAGCGATAGCGTAGGCATCTTAAGGATATAGACTTCCTCTTAAAGGGCTTCTATTATTTTTTAATGCCGTGCTTTTTGCTTAGCTTGCTATTAGGTTAGGGCGACTTATTATTATTTAAGGGCCTCTATAAAGGACTTCTGCATACTTACTATTTATTCTTAAAAAATGGATATAATATTAGTGGCCGTTACGGGGGCTTTAGGTGCGTTTTCCATCTCAGGCGGTAGTATAAGTAGTTAACGTAACGTAGTGTTACGGAGTAAGTATAAGCGACGATAATATATAGCAAAGTAGATATTATTAAGCTATATATATAAACTGTATAATAGGGTTAAGACGTTACGTAAGAAGAAAGGGTCGGAAATTGGGAAGAAAGGGTATATATCGTTAACTTAGTTACTTAGTTAATATATATATAGGGCAGAATAGGGTTTAGGTTGTGGTCCTGGCAGAACTTAGCAGAATTCGGTAAAACTTGGCAGAATTCGGTAGAACTTAGTAGAATTTGGTGGAACTTGGCAGAATATGGCAGAATTCCGTAGATTGCCGTTAGATTGCTATTAGATTGCCATTTTACGGTTGGTCTCTAATTGCTAAGTTAGTAGAAATAGGTAAACGTGTGTAAGGTGTTATGGGGGTGTCCCGTAACAATAATGTTCTATAACGGCCCTATAAGGCTAGCCTCTAGGCCAATATTAGGAAGTTAGAATTTAGTATAAAGTATATAAAGTACTTAGGGTTTATTATTAGTATAGACGGAATTAAGGCAAACCTAAAAAGACGGCCGTAATTAATTAATAGGAATTACTACGGACCGTAAAAGGGATATAGTCATTTTTAGGCTTTTATAACTTCTACTAACGCTTTATTAAGAACTATAGCAGAATTACTTAGCCCCTTAGCCGCCTTACTATAAAGGACTGGCCCTTCTACTTTAATACTATATATAGGCAGGCTTTTAATAAGCTTAAGAAATAACTAGTCTCCGCTCCCTTACTCGCCTACTTTAACCTAAAACGGCCCTTAATGCTAAAAACGGATGCCTTAGATAGTATTATTGCTAGCGTTTATTCCTAAAAGTAGATAAATAGAGAATAGCACCCTATTACTTACTACTTAAAGACTATAATAGATACTAAGCTAAACTACCTAATCTATAATAAAGAAATATTGGCTATTATCTCTAGATTTTAACACTGGCGAGTATAGCTAAAAGGGACCCCTAAGCCTATTTAGGTAGTTTTAGATTATAAGGCCCTTATAGCGTGGCAAGCGTGCTAAATAGACACCCTATCCTAATTCTACTTCCTAATTATATATAGGCCAGGCGCCACTAACTATATAGACGCTCTTATAAGGCGTAACTAGGACTTAGATAACTAGATAGCTATAAAGACCTTACTATAAACCTAAACACTACTATAACTAGAGCACCTTAACCCTTAGATATGGGAAGAACTAAGTACTAAACCTTTAAGCGTTAAGATATGTCCTATTAACCCTATGGAATTTAACCTTATTAATAAACTACTGCAAGCAAACCGTATAGATCCTTCTCTATAAAAGTACTGTAAAAAGGTAAAGGACGTTACTAGCCTATAGTCCCTTGAAAATGGATTACTTAAGCACTAAAAATAGCTAGTAGTAGTAGAGGAATAGAACTTATAGACTTAGTATAAGGGGACTTTATAGACAGGGGGCTATAAGGACACGATTATAGAATAAAATAGATTAGTAAGAAAGACAAATCCTTAAGAAGGTAAGGCCTCTAGAATTGTAGAGACTATATACTATAGGTATATACCTTTAGTATATAACCAGCAACTATCTAAAGGGCGTCTAGGGGTTATCCTAAGGGCAACCTAAGGTATCCGCAATAATATCCCTTATATTACCCCCCATTTTTTATAGTTAGCCCCTAATCGCTATTACCTTATAATAAGGAGATTATAAGGGTTTAGAGAGATATTAGAGAGATATTAGTATACCGCTGTATATTATCTATCTATTTAACCCCTATTTTAAACTCTTAAAAACCTTAATAAGGAAAAAATATAACTAGAGAAAAGATATAAGGATTACTAGGAGACCTACTAGAAGCTTACTAAAAGCCTAATAGTAACTATCTAGGCTAACTTAAGGATTTTTATATAACTTTATATTTAAGCCTTTATGCCGGTTTATAATTAATTATAAGCATTATAGGCAATTTGGTATTCCTAATATAATTCCATAAAACTATTTAGTATATAGCTTAATATATAGGGCCTTAGCTTACCGTCGTTTTTAACTATTAAGATATAATATATAATATATAATCTATAATCGTTTTTTATAATCCTTTATATTACTAATATATTACTCCCGTATTTACCCTTAGGCTATTAAATACGGTTAAGGTATTAATTAGTTATTTAAAGAGACTTATCTCTTAAGGTTTAGTATATATATTTTTAATCTGGTAGTCCTATATTATATATTTAGTATAGCTCTATTACCTAGTAAATAGGGATACTTTATATTAGACTCACAAGGGGATATCACGTAGCTACGGTTCGTAGATAGTATAATGGTTGTTATTCTTTTTAGGAATAAGGAAAGGGGTAAGGAACTTAAGGTTCCTCACCGCGCTAGGGCCATATTAACACGTGACGGCAACTTGCCTCATTCCCAACACTGGCAACTCTTCTTTTTGTGGTTGCTATCTATATATATATAAACAGACAGAATGCAATAATACCCAATAGTGTACAACAATACCAGACAGTGTATAACAATACTAAATAATATGCGACAATATGCGACAATACGGCAGTTGGTAGGATTTGGCGGATAACGCGAAGATATAGGGGCCGCTAAGGCGCTAGTAGTAAGCAAGCCAATGGCGATTTTCCATCCTGGGGATGGAAAATCCTAATTAGCTAGCTTAATGACTAGTATCGGCAGAACTCCACACCGCTACCCAAATCGATTAGGCGCGGCGCTCTTAGCACAAATCTGACTAATTAGACAACTTTAACCGGCGGTTAAAGTTCTATAAGATCTTAACTTCTCTAAATTTCCCTCTTAACCTAACCTTTAACTTGTATATATAGAGTATTTGTGTTAACGAATGTCTCTAGTGCCTTATTTGGGTTTGCCTTTATTATTATATCTGCTAGGTTATCTTAGCTATTAATTTATTGGATTTTAAAGAGTTCTTAACGCTTATAGGACTGCCGAAGTGCCATAATATCGATTATAAGGTGTTTCTCCTTTGTGGTACTAAGCTTGACTAAACACTCGTAGAGGGAATATGAGTTGGTGTATACGATTGTAGGAATAGCGGGAAGTTTGAGTCGGTCTATAATTATCTTAAGGGTAGTTCTAATTGCAATTGCTATATTAACTCCGCTAACTATTCTATATATCTCTGACGCTAAAACGCTTTAAGTAATGCGCTTACTTTTGGTTAAGCTCTAATAGATAAGATTACCGTAAATCGTGAAGTTATTCTCTCCGGTAAATTCGTTTGCGATAATAATCTTATATCCCAGCTAGGAGCTAAAATCTTTATTATTTATAAACGATCCATTGACAAATATAAAGAGCTTAGTGGTAGGAAGATTAATAGGCACGTAGAGTAGTCCCTAATTGAGATAGTTCATTTACCAGAAAAGACGTTTATTTAGGGTAAGAATGTCGTCCTTAGTTGGTTTCTGGTGTTAGGCGGCAATAGAGAGATTAAATAAAGCCTTAGGTTAACAGATAGAAGTAATATAAGCTCTATAAGTGCGTTACTCTATATATCCTTGCTTTAGGGAATTAACGTTAATAACGTTAATCTTCTTACCTTAACCCTTCTGGCGCAAAGCAATAGAATCCTTATTTAGGGAGAGGATGCATCTATTAAAGAGTAATGGTATTATTAAATTAAGCTTTTCTTTTAGCTTTACTATGAGATTTGCTTTTACTAGCTTATCTTCTTTAAGAGCTAAGAATTAGTTGTCCCCTAAGATAATTATATTATTAGTTTATATGCCGATAATTCCAAACGGAGTTCCTATGGTTATAATAAGGAAGCAGGGATTAAATATAGAAGTAGTTATTAAAAGCTTCTCTTTATGGTACTTACTATAGGTAGCCCACTAATAAGTTCCTACCTCTGTAATTCCATATAATAGCTTAAGCACAACCATAATCGTATCTTCAGGATACTAGTAGTAAATTTGCTCTAGAAGGTATGCTAATATTAAGCGCTAAAGGTACGTCTCTAATTGGGTGTAGGCTTAAGTGATATCTTATAAATAAACCGCCATTCTATTCTTTATTAAGGAGGGAGCTAGCGCAACAATAACTCGCTAACTAGCTCGTTAAATCGTAGGAGACTGCATAAGAATTACCTCCTTACCATTATTGTTGTAGCCTTAGATAATAAGCCTTAATTTCTTAAATAGGGCGTTAGTAGCTTTACCCTTAATCTCGTTAACTATTCTTAACTTAAAGATACAAACTCCATCGAACTTGGTAGGGTTATACTTCTCAAATTTAAAGACTCCTCTTATAATAAGACTATTGATCTCCTGCTTATTAGATGCTTAGAAAGGAGCTCCTAGAGTTATAATACGACCTTCCTTTTAGAGCTATTTTACGAGTTCGAAGTTAGCCTTCTCCTTAGCTGTTATAAAGGCCATTAATAACTTAACTCTATTCTTAATGGCGGCAACAAATTGTTCTTTAAAATTAACAAGATGTTAGCGATTTTATAATCCCTTTAGGCGACCTCTACCGCGTCGTAGTTATAATACATCTACTACAATTATATTGGGATTGTAGTTGCCTTCTAGAGCATATTAATTATAGTTCTCTTCTAAGGCATCTTCTAGGGCATCCTATAAAAGCTCGGAATTGTTATCTTTATAGTAAGGCTTAATAATAATTAAACGGAATTAAGTAGGTCCGTAAGGCATCTAAATAGTATAAGTTTAACTATTAATTATAATAAGTTGGTATGGGCCTAACTATCCTCCCTTTTTACGCCATACGCGTACCTTAGACTAAAGTGGCAGATCGAGCGTAGTTAAGGTATTTGGGCTATTTCTTATTCCTAGTACGTTGTTAACCTAGCGTATAGCATAGAGACGTCATACCTTCTTTATTGCCTTATGAATAGCCTTAGCTCGTTACACAACGGAGGGAGATAGTGGAGAATTGTTAGTTATTTAAGGGTAGGCGCTAAAGACTAGTAACGTAGGTATAAGTCCATCTGGGCCAGCGGAATTGTTAATAGCTTTAACAGCTATTTATAAGGTAAGTTCTTTGCTAGCGTCCTTTAGTTCCGAAGAGATAATCTTATATACGCGGCGTAATGACGTATAATATCGTTTTACTTTTCTAACACTATTATATGCCTTAACAGGGACTTCCTTAACCTTAATTGCTATTACCTTTATCTGTTATTAAAACTCTATAGATAAGAAGTTCTTTCCTATATCGTAAATAATTTAATTAGGGGGTCCTAAATAAACATCAATCCAGTATAACTAAAGGGTCTCCTATACATTTCTGGCTAATATATCTTTTAAGAAACGCGCGGCTTAGAAGGAGGTTAAGAAGTTAATAACTTAGAGTACTGGCTTGCCGCTAAGATATATAACGTTAATAATAATATAGAAGTTGAAGTTGTAGTTATTCTTAAGGGTAAACTTAAATCGGCTAGGGGACTTCTGGTTCATTTGGTAGTAATAGCAATACTTTATAAGATGCTTAATTGCCTTAACCTTAACTTTATAGCCTACTTGCTAAAGAACCCTAAGCAATTAATAAATAGATAGGTGGCTAAAACGGTGGTGCAGTTGGCATAATTCCGACTTAGTTAAGTGGCTCTAAGCAATACTCTTTTCTAGTTAATAAAGGAGCAACTAGGGGTAATCCTACTTACGCACAACGGGTACCCAATTATCTCCCTAAATAAGTATATTTTTAAGGTTGTTAAGCCTAACGCCTAACTTATCTATATCTTTAATACAAAATAGAAACAGAGTGTTTATAGGAATAATGTAAAAACTAATGTACCCTAAGGGGGTTTAAACCCTAATTGTGCTGAGAGAGATTGCAGTACCTTTACTAAAACGAATCGTATGCTAGCCTGCCGTTAAATAGTTAATCTAAACAGAGCTATTAAGCTGCTAAAGGGCTTAAACTTAAGGTTCTCCTACTATAGATACTCCTGCGGCTTTAGTATCCGGTATAATACCATAGAAGACATTCACCAAGTATCTATCGTTGAAGGAAAACGCGGAGCTCTCCTTTAGCTCGTTAAAGATATCTAACTTTGTAATAGAATGGAGCGTAGATTAGTCATTAAGGACAGCAACGGTTTATATACCATTTACCTTACCATACTTAGTAAAGTATTGGTTAGGTAAGTAGTCCTCAATTTCCATATCTATAAGGAGCTGTTCAGTCTTATTAACCTTACCCTTAAGGTCTTCTACGCCTTTATATTAAACCAGGAAGCTTTAGAAGTAGGCCGTAGTAACCTTATAATTTTTAACATTTCTTACACTCTGACGGAACTTATTATATACCTCTTTTCGCTTATTAAGGGAGTGTCTAGTTAACTAGTAATTTAGCTTCTTATAAACGTAGCATTTCTTCTAGCAATTACTTTAAAATAAACCTCCATAAGGACCTCTATAATTACCTTATAGTTAACGTTAATTATACCCTCTTCTGTATTCCCTACCACGGCCACTATATATTTAATTAGTCCAGTTATAATTGTATTAGTCGGGAATACTTAGTTAGGTAGGGTTTTCGGTATAGAACTATTAAGATTCTTATATTTGCATCGCAGTACCTATAGCGGAGCGTAGCTTAGTATATACTCCTTTAAACGTATCTATAGGTTTATATAGCGCCAAGTTACACTTATAAACGCTACGGTATACTAAGATAACCTAGTCCCTTAAGCTATTCTTATTTTAGTAAGTTTTAGTAAGACTATATTGGATTTTCTAGAGTTTATTAAAGAGTAGTTAAAGGCACTCTAAACGAGTCTTTATTGGGTTAGAAGTAATAACTCTTTAGAACATAGTCTCCCGCCATTTAAACATATAAAGTTAGCGATTCTTATCGGTCTTAAAGTAGGCTCTAGTAAGCTAAAGCATTGTATTAAAGTTATAGTTTTTACCCGTAATATAGTCGTAATAGAATATTACCGCCCATCCCTTTAATATAACAGAGAAAGCGTGATAGTACTAGTGGCGTTAAATTCTAACCTTATTACAACAGTTATAAAAGACCTATAGTTTTACTCCGAGTATATTATACAGTTCTCCTCTAAACTTCTTCTCTTCGTCCGAATATACCTTTATTAGATTCGTAACTTCTTATAGTAAAGGCTCACCGGTTAGCTGAAGTGGAGGAGGTAAAGGCGAAGTAACTCTAAGTAGGAGAGCACCTCTAGGTAGGAGAGCAGCTCTAGATAGGGGGTTAGCGTTCTAGGGGTTTTAATACGAATTAAAGTTGCCTTCTAAAGAATATGGGTTGTTTTTAGGTTTTCATAGTTAATATATAATCTCAGCTTCCGTCTATATTAGTTCTTCTACACTAGTAATAACGGCCTAAATATTACTAGTAATTAGGTTACCGTTCTTAGTAACGTATACCCCATTCCTATAGAGGAAGTCTTAAAAGTCCTAAACAATATTAACGTTGCTAAGTGCCTAGGTATCAGCAGTCTATCCTATAAAATCCTCTCTAAAATACTCCTATAGTTATAAGTCGGCGTAGTATTTATTTCAATAGAATATAATATAGTGTAGAAGAAAGCCGTTAACTTGTTTTATGGTATAAGTTATTATATTAAAGGCGAATTCGTCCTAATCTTCATTAATAAGTTTCGCGTGCTTAGCTACCCCTAGTAGTAAGGAGTCTTTCCAGTTATTTAAGGTAGGCGTAGCCATGTTTTTAGAGGGAGGGAAGTATTATTAGTATAGGGATTATTATTTAGTACGCGTTCGTGATGTGTATTTATTATTTAGTACGCGTTTATTGTTTAGTACGCGTTCGTAACGTGTATTTGCGGTTATAGGGCTTAGGACCAGTTCTAGCCTTAAATCGCGAAGACTTGTAAAGCGTATTGTTCTGCGTAATGGACGCAAGAATCCGTAATCTTAAAAAGGCTTAGGACCAGTTCTGGCCTTTAGATCCTTAGATTTGTAGAAGAGTTCTATTTAAGGTTTAGGACCAGTTCTAACCTTAAAAGACAGCTTCCTCTAGCATAAGTAGCACTGGTACAGTGGCTCGTCTCTTCTTGGTGAAAACCTAGCTGTTCTATAGTATAACTGTGAAGTTAACCACTAATCAGTGTTGGACTCACAAGGGGATATCACGTAGCTACGGTTCGTAGATAGTATGATAGTTGTTATTCTTTTTAGGAATGAGGAAAGGGGTGAGGAACTTAAGGTTCCTCACCGCGCTAGGGCCATGTCGACACGTAACGGCAACTTGCCTCATTCCCGACACTTTATAATAGCGACTATAGCTATTATATAATTATTAAGAACATCTATAACGTTAACCATTAATACTATAGTATTGTTTAGGTATAATTTAACCTATATATATCTTTAATTAACGTTTTAATTGCCTTCCCCTAGCTATATACTCAGTTTTTATAAGGAAGTAATAGTTAAATAATATATACTTATATTTCCTTTTTTTTTAAATAACGCTATTATAACGGAGTTATATTAGTAAGGTTACGGCTATTTACTAAAATGGTATTAGACGGTAAAGTATAAGAATACCTTTACTTATTAAACTACACCTTTTCTTTAACACCTTACTTTCCTATTATTAACCTTTGTCTAATTTAGACGTATCTTTAATATATTATTAAAACTTTCTTTTTTTTAATCATTAATTTAATATACCTCTTTAATCTCCTACTAACTATTCTTCTAAGTAAATTTTATAGCATATTTTAGCTTTACCTTTATATATAAAACCCTAATCTCTACTAACCCGTAACTAGTGCTGTCCTATCTAAATAATTTTGCCTATACATCTTTAAAAGATTAGAAATCTAATAATAAGATTTTAGAGGCTTATAATAAAATGCATTACGTTAGATTTAATACCTTTAGTCCTTATAATTAATATATATATACTAAGAGCGGCAGTTATACTAAGGTAAGCTTTTCTATCTTTAATAAATTTCTATTACTAACTTTAAGCTTTAATAGCCTAGGCCTAAGTAGCAACGTTCCTTTAATGTCCTTAACTACTATATCGCCTAGGCTCTCTCCTATTTAAACACTAATACTAAATATCTAGGTTAAATTTGAGATTATGCTATAGCTATTTATACCGCCTATAACTCTTAGTAAGCTAGCTAGCAACGCTTAATATAAGAGTAAGGTTAGTATATTAGGGATAGGGTAAAGAATAGGGGTAATAAGAAGAAGGTTACTATCTACTATAGAAAGGAGTTTATATATACGCATTAAGTTTTAAAAGAGTATAATATAATATATTATTAGGTAAGTTACCCTTTGGGTACCTAGCAAATAGGTAACTAATAGTTGCTATAGTAAGGTCTTAGTAGTTCTAGACTATACCAGCCAGCTAATATATCTATTTATTCTAGGCTTAAGTGTATCTTTATTAACTATAAGCTTACGCTATAAGAGCTTTGTTAGTATTAGTTTAGACTTAATATTAGTATTAAGCGTTTAAGAATCTCTACCCTAGCTACATCTTATTATCCTACCCCTATTTTTATACCTACTCGCATCCCTATTAAGGGGTCTAGATCCTATTCTTGTTAGCTATTACTTAATAGCCTAATAGATACTAATCCTACTCCTAATAATAAGGCATAGTGGCTTTTTAGATTAGGAATTTATGGTTTAGACTTTTAAGATTTGTTCTTATACATAGTAGCAATTAAGGACCTTAATTAAGTGCTTAAAAAAGCCTTGTAAGGCTTTTAAAAAGGGCTTAGAAGCCCTAAGAATAATATTTCTAGTATAGATTAATAAATAAGAATACAATTCTAGCAAAATGCTCTATTAACTCTATGCTATATATATAAAAAGGCTAAGGACCCGTCCTGCCTTAGGCTATAGCCCTAATCCTTATAGTTTCTAGAGCCTATCTATTCCATATCTAATTTAACCTATTTACTCTTTAGGGCCTCTTACGGCCTACTATAAGCTTTCTTTATAAGTCGCGATAATACCATAATATTAAAGCACTTTTTGCGATCTATAGATTATAAACTTTAGTCCTAATATTCTTTTAAAATATCTTTATAATAATTAAGGTAATCCTCTAGTTCCTATATAGAGTCCTTAATAGGCTAGCCTAGCTATTTAACTTTATATTAAAGCTTGTTCTTAACGGACTTATAATATAGTATAGCTTTAACCTTATACTACTCGCCTACTACCTTAGGGTACTTAATTAGGCCTAGACGGAAGTTCTTTTTTAGTAATAGTCTATACTATAGCTCTAATAGGTTTATATAAACACTAAATATATATAGGCTATATATAGGTAGCTAGAGATAGTAGGCTAACTTATTAATTTATTTCTTAATTTAGAAGGGACCTAAGTATCTTATATTAAGCTTCTTTAATAGTTAATAGGTCTTAATATTTGTTAAATATAATAGAACCTTATCGCTTACTCTAAAATACTTATCCTAGTACTTGCGGTTATACTAAAGTCTTTACTACTCTTAGGCATCTTATAGGCTCTGCTTTATATACTTTTATTACTCCTCCTATTCCTAGAGGTATCCTTATATTCTTTAGTAGATATCCTTAAACTTCCTAATAGGATCCTATAATTAATTATACGGCCTTAGCTAGTAATTATTAGATATACTATTAAACTTAAATAGTTAGACGCTATAGGTAGTCTAGATTAGTATATACTTATATAATATATATTACTTTAAATTATAAGCGTACTCTGTGTACGGAAGTAGCCTACACTAGTTATCTTACTAGTAGTTTAAATATATTTATAAGTAAGACCCCAGTTCCTAGTGCTAGCGTTTTATTTACCTATCTATTTTTAAATAGAAGTATAGGTCTAACTAGTACTGGCTTATAAAGACGCTACCCTTATTAATAATAATAGAGTATGGCTAATCTACTTTAAGAAAGCATTTTTCCTTAATTAGGTTAGTAAGCGCTTATATATTAATCGTCTTATTAACAGAAAGGTATTAAATATACTTTAAAAACCTATTAATAAGTATAAGGACCAAATTATATGTTTATTCTTAGCTATCTTTAGATAGTAGGAGATTCGTAATAAAGTCTATAGCGTAATATTACTATAGCTTACTAGCAAGGGAAACTAATTTAAGTAGACCCTATAGCTTATACCTACGGATCTTATATACTTAAAACTTCTTATAATAGCTAATATACTCCTTTACTTCCTACTTAAGCTTTAGCCAATAGTATTTACGCTAAAGTAATTCTACTATTTTAGCTTAACCATAGTAGCTACCTAGAGGATTATCGTAATTTTTTATAAGAATCTTCTATTATAGATTTGCTTCTAATAGTACCTAAACCTTACTAAATCTATATAGTAGGCTTATTAAGTCTAATTCCTAATAATAGCACCTAGTAGCTTTTTTTCTATTATATTTCCGGTCTGCTTTTATATTAAAGATGGTATAAAAAGCGTCCCTTTATTATACCTTACGGATAAAATCTATTAATCTTTTAGATAGTTTTTAGGTAAAAGCTATTTCGTTTTATACTACTTCAAGTATAAGACTAAATAGTACTATAGATCTTATAACTCTTTAATACGTATATATTAGAAAGGCCGCTATAAGGTTAAAGTCCTTTAGTTATTATAGGGCTTCAAATTCTAATTACTCTATAGCTTTGCTATTAGTTTAAGGAAATAGCTTAGTAATTAAAGATAGTATATTACTGAGTTCTATACTTATGTTAGGGATATCCTATTTAGGTATATTTAGACCCTTAATAGTAATAGACTAGGTACTAGTTAAAACGTTAGTAAAAGCTAATAGGGTTTATACCGCCTAAGACTTAGTATATAAAGCTATAGGTATTTAAGCATCCTATACCTAAAGCTTATTCTATAATATAGAGAGTAAGATATTTATTATTAATTTTCCTTCTTCCGTTTTAAAGCCTTTAGTATAGTCTAGCTATTATAACGGTCTATTAGTAGGGTTATTATCCTCTAGCTTATATTTAATCTTAAAATTAAATCACGCGAGCTTCTCTATTTATTTAGCTTATTAAGGTATAAGCTCCTTTATAGTTATAAAATAGTATAAATTATAGTAATCTAAGAGTATACAAGTGGTATGGCTTGTATACTTAAGGTAGTATTGCCACTATTTAAAGCAGTTAACTATAGCTAGCAGTTTCTTATTATGGGTATAATACCTAACTTTAGGTCCCTAGAATTTTCTACTATAGAATATTACTAGTTTTTAGTAAAGCTGGGTAGCGTTTAGATACCTATTAGGTTATAATAAGATACTAATAAGAGCAAAATTTAATATATTAGTAATTATTATTAATGGCTAATTTAGGCTAAAATGCTATAGTAATAGAGCTTTTATAAACTTTACGCGTAGTTTTTAAAAGGCCTTCTAAACCTTTCTAGGCTATAACTATAGTTTATATTATTTAGTTAGTCCCTTTTTAGTTTTCTTTCCTACCGCCTTTAAGCCTTTTACTCCTTAGGTTAGGTTTTAAAAAGCTTCCGTAATATAGTTAAATAGGTATTAAATAATGTCTAAGTAATTATAAATAAAGCGCTTATAGAAATTGGCAAAGCCTAGGAACACTTAAATATCCTAATAGCTCTCTAGCTCTAGTTACTCCTAGATTACCTATACCTATATTAGGTCTATAACTATACCTATAAGCGTTATAATATAACCCAGAAACTTAACCTACTTAGTATTAAAGATATACTTTAACGCTTTAGCGTAGAGGCCCTAATTATCTAAATGTTCTAGTACTTTACGGACGTATTGCTTATACTAATCCTTATCTTCTAAGTAGATTAGGATGTTATCTAAATAGATAATATATATATATAGTTAACTAGTCCCCTAAAGCTCTATAAATATATAATTAGAATATTATAGATGTATTAGCTAGCCAAAAAGGCATTACCAAATACTTAAAGTGGCTGTATTAGGTCTTAAAAGCAGTTTTTTATTTATTCCCTTCTTTAATATAGAGCTTATAATAGGCGTTTTATAGATCTAGCTTTATAAAGATCTTTACCCTAAATAGTCTATCTAGCATTTTACTAACTAGCAGTAGTAGGTAACGGTTTTTAATTATAATCTTATTAAGGCCGCGATAGTCTATATATAGCCTTATAGTTCTATTTGGTTTTAAAATAAAGAGGATTAGCGCGCCTACCGGCGACTTACTATGCTAGATCTATCCCTTTTCTAATAATCTATTAAGGTATTCCTATAGGATCTTAAGCTCTTTATAAAAGAGGTTATAGATAGGAAGGTTTAGTAGTTATTTACCTTCTTTTAGATTAATTATATAATTATATTCTAAGTTCTATAGTAAAAATTTAGCTTATCTACCTAAAAACACCCTTAGTAAGCCCCTTACGCCTAATAGAATATTTAATAAATTAGGGTCGCGTTTGTCCTCTATATTATTATTAGGTAGTTTTTAAAGCTCCTTTAAAATGCTTATAGGTAGCGTTACGCGCTATAGTAGTTACTTATATATAGTTACCACCGTATATTAAACCGTTTTATATAGTAGCTAGTAGAGGGTAGGGAAATCCTTAACGCAGCGTTTAAGGTGCTGTGGTGTGCCCTCTGCGTATTACTTAAGCTAAAGTAACCTATAATAATTAAAGTATTTTATAAGATCCTTAAGATTACTGCCTCTCTATAATATCTCCGCGACCTATTTACTAGTTTCCTATAGAATCTTTATTATAAAAGGGTTATCGCCTATACTAGGGATTAAATCTAATACTCCTTTAGGTATAGAGCGTATACTATTTTACTTAGAGCTATATACTCTAGGATATTTTTTAAGCTTATTAGTAATATACGCCCTTCTAATTCCTAGTCATTCTACTATTTAAAGGCTCCTATTTTAAAGCGTATCTTAAAATCTACTTCTATAAGCTAAGGGTATCTAAAAATAAGGTTATAACCTATAAAATTAGCCGCTTAGAAGGGTTACGGGCTAACTACTTTAGTATAGTTATATATATCGGCCACTAATACTATAAGCTTATAGGCACTATATAGTTTAATCCAATGCTTATTTAGGAAGCCTATAATAGGTTTTTACTACCTTAGTAATAAAATAAGCTTATACTCTTTTACTAAATTACATTATATAAGATTAATTTTAGCACCGCTATTATATAGTACTTAGAACTAATATATCTTGCTTATAGGGAGTACCGTTTCTATCTTAATAATAATATAAAGAGTCTCTCCTTTTATATTTCACCTTAGCTATAGCTAGAAGAGGTCCATAACTAGGGCGTTTCTTTTTTTGGATTATTAGTACGGT
This sequence comes from Cenococcum geophilum 1.58, assembly GCF_001692895.1. Lineage (NCBI taxonomy): Eukaryota > Fungi > Ascomycota > Dothideomycetes > Gloniales > Gloniaceae > Cenococcum > Cenococcum geophilum. The sequence continues at coordinate 388,488 of NW_027137609.1, forward strand.
TATTACTCTACTTATTTTTCTAATAAAATCTACCTCTAAAGTTTTCTTTTAACTTTTTAAAGTGTTTCTATAAAGGTACTAAATAGGTATTAAGTTAGCCCTAAAAGTCTTTCCTATTACTTAAGGCCCCTAACTTTAACCCTTTTAAAGTTCTCTTTAAGAACGGCTTCTTTAAAGGTTAGGTCTACCCTATATTACTATTAAAGTGCCTATACTTTTAGTAACCCCTTAACTTTCTACTAAAAGAGGTTTAGTTCCTTACTATATCTTTAGTATTTAGAACCGCTTGTTTAAAATCCGTATATATAGTAATCCATAATAGGGCTCCCACGTGCTTTATTTTATTATAAATTACTAGCTTAATTTTAGCCTAGATAAACCCAATCTTCTCCTTATAAATGCTACCGTCCTTATTTTTAAAGAGCTTTAAATCTATCTATTAAGCATAAGTTTCTATAAAGCTTATAAACTAGCGGAAGTTATAGCGGTTAAACTATATCCTATTCTAGAATAGCTCTATATTATTATATTATATAATATATAGATCTTAAGTCCATTTCTTTAAGAAGGGTTATAGCTATAGCTATATAGTAATTTGCTCTTTATTAAGCTAATTAAGTGTAATCTAGTTTAGTAATTAGTCTCTAATCTTGCTAATAATCTAGTATATACACTCTTTGGTATTATCTTATATTATTAGCATCTTAAAGGAGTTATCTACCTTATAAACCTAATCGTCTAACTACTAGGCGTTAGGTCTATAGAGGAGTTCTAAACTACTAAAGGCCTTAGCTAGTTAGTCTATATCCTTTTTCTATTTATAGCGTAGATAACTCTTTAAGTCTTCTATACCTCCTTAAATAGGTATTAAGTAGCCCCTAAAAAGCCCTTAGCCTTAGCTAAGTTATAAAAGATTTTATCTAGCCTAGATTAAGCTCTGCTAGATTTAAACCTACCCCTAAAGGTTTTTAATATATTTATTAGTAGCTTCCTAATATCTATCTTAAAGATAATTAGTTTAGGGCTGTTAACTTTCTAACCTTGGCCTTAGGGAAGCTCTAGCTATAGAGGTATTATTAGTACTAGTAGCTGGTATAGATTTCCTAGTAAGGCTCGGGTCTTAAGTTAGTAGTTAGGTTAGATTACCTAAAGGGGTAGGCCTACTTAGCTTATAAGTAGTCTATATATTACTACTATACTAATTATACGCCGGTAGTCTTCTAAGAGGGTTCCGGTTAGGTCCCTAGTTAAATATATTAATATATTTCTCTAGCATTTTTAGTTTAGAGGAAGATTTTAAAGTTGCCTCTAGCGCTTAATCTTCTAATTAGCCTAGGTAGGGCTAGAGGGGCTCTAGTTACTTTTTAGTAGCGTTATAACTATTATAAAGGGTATTTATATTTTCCTTAGCGGTAACCGTAAGTATATAAAAGCCTTTAAGTTCCTAGCGCATTTAGGTATTAGGGCTCGTTTAACCGTCTTACCTAGAGGTTTATATTATCGCAATCTCTCGCTATTAAAGGGACCTTCTTATTTTAGCGCAACGGCTTTCTACAAAGTGCTTATAGAGTTTCTATTTAGGTTATTACAAGGTTTTAAAGGAGGATAGTAGTTATAAATAAAAGATATAACCAAATAATCTAGTCCTTAAAGCCAACTACCCTTTTAAAAAGGAGTAGGAAGGATTTAAATATAAAGGGACTTTATAAATAGGGGGCTATAAGGACATAATTATAAAACAGAATAAATTAGTAAAAGAGATAAATTCTTAAAAAGGTAAGGCCTTTAGAATTATAGAGACTATATACTATAGGTATGTGCCTCTAGTATATAATTGGTAACTATCTAAAGGGCGTTTAGGGGTTGTCTTAAGGGCAACCTAAGGTATTCGTAATAATATCCCTTACACTTTCTCTTTCTATTTTAGACTCTTTACCACTACTAATAAGCCTAGTAAATAAGCGCAACTCTTCTAGCAACTTATTATCTATATAATCCCCTAAAGCTTTACGGAATACTATAAAGGCGGTAAAGTAAAGAGCTTTTAAATAGTAAGAGTATAGTTAATAGGGTATATAAGGCAGCGGTAAGAGCGCTACTAGTATAGATAAGAGTAAGGGTAAGGGTAAGAATAAAGGCAATATTATATAGACTAAAGGACTTTATAGGAGTACGCGTGCGTAAGGCTATAAGAGGGCGTTATAGGTATCTAAGTAACAGCAATTTAAATCTTTTAATTATACTTTTCTAACTAGGAAATTGTATACTAGCCTAGACGTAACCAGAGATGTTACTATTTAACTTAGTTTACTAACTTTGGAATAGTGCAATAAGTTATAACTAAATACCTTTTATCTACCCTCTTACCTACCTTAAATAAAGCTGCCGCTGCACGCTATACTTAATATATATATAATAAAGCTCTTTATAAACTGGCTTAATTATACTACTAATATTGCTAATATGGCTAGGGGGTAATTAATATTTTAGAGTTAATATTCTAAGAAGATTTTTAGTTTTCTAAGCCAAAAATCCGCATTAAGTAATGTTACGGCGCTAATAGAACTTGGCAGAACCTCGCACCGGCAAGTTGCCACAGATTGCCGTATATTGCGGTCACGTGACGCAAAGATCTTATAAAACATCGAACGGCGCTACTCTTCTTCTCCGTTTCTTTCCCTAGCTTTAGATTCTCGTTTATAGACAATCCAATTATATAGGCTTGTGTGCCCCTTTTGCTATGCCTATGCCTTAATTAACTAAGTTGCTAATATTATCTAAAGCTTTCTCTACTCTTTCTTCCTAAGAAGGAACTTAAATATATCTATAAGAATATAGAATAGGACCCTAAGGATATTACTAAGACCATAAGGACAGGACCTATAAGATATATATAGACTAGAACCCCTAAAGAAATTACCCAGAATTACCTAATACCCTTACCACTATGCTATAAAACATAGTAGTAGGTAAAGCAGCTGTAGGACCCTTAAATACCTTAGATAAAGAAACAATTAACGTTTTAACCCCCTAGGCGGAGCTTGCGGCTACTAATACTAAAATTAAACGACTGCGAGAGCTGCTTAAAGCTAGAGATACCCCTATATCTAATAATAAGTTATTATTAAACAACTAAAGACTTGCTATAGTCCTTTAGGCTTTATCCTAGCGCCTTAGTAGATTAAACGAGGCCTATATAGCACTAAAGCAGTTAATAAAGGTTACGGATCCCCCGCTACTTATAGATAGAACTAACCCTATATTTAATAATTGGAAGCTTTAATTACGGGATAAGCTTAAAGTTAATATAGACTACTTCCCTAACGCTTAAGCTAAAATGGCCTATGTTTTTGGCCGTACTAGCGGAGATGCCTAGATATATTTATGCTTATAATATACTAAAGACTTAATAAACCCCTTTGTCTCTAAAGAAGAAATAATTAAATACTTATCTTCTATTTATAAAGACCCTTTTAAAGTATAAAACGCCTACCTTAGCTATAAAAGCCTAAATATAAAAATAATAGAGACCTTTTTGGCCTTTTAAACCCGCTTTTTATACCTAGCTAGATAGGCCTAAATCCCCTAGAAAGACTTACTGCTAGACCTTTTTAATAAGCTTGCCCTAGACTTATAGCGGGCTGTATTACTAGCTTATACTATAGTATAGACGTTAAAGGAACTTATAGACTATTGCCTAGCTATTAACTAAAGCCTCCGTTAAATTAAGGTATATATTAATTAGCTAAAAACTAGAAACCTTATAAACTAGGCTATAAGTACTACGAGTATAGCCTATAGTGCCCTAGTATAATTAGCAACTCCTATAGTTAACCTAGTAGCTAGCTATACAGCTACCCCTATTATAGGCCTGGTGTATACTCGGCCTATATATAGTAACCCCTATATATAGGCCCTTAGCGATTAAGGAGTTTACTTCTTATACGGTTAAATAGGTTACCCTATAAGGAACTGCCTAATAAAGGTAAAGATAAATAAGGTTCTATTAATTTAAGAGGATAGTACGGAGCCAGAAAAAGAGGAATTTTAAAAGAAGACTCCTCTCTAGGGTTAAAAGGGATTAATATATTATATATTAATCTAGGTCGGCTAGTTAGTAGAAGAAGCTACACTATCCCTTATACTTTATTTTATAATAGATATTAAGTTTTAACCTATACTTTAGCTAACTTAAGAGTAAATACCTTTACCTTAATTAATATAAAGTGCGCTGTATAACTAGCTAACTTTTTAAATATACCCCTTAAAGAACTACCTAAACTAATCCCTATTTGCGGTTATAACGGACGGATAGGACTACCTATTATAACTATCTTATAGATTTACCTCCGCGTTAATAGACGAAGGTAGTATAATATCCCCTTCCTTATTACGGACCTTAGAAGCTATAATATAATCTTAGGAAGAAAATAGCTAGCTTATTTAGGCTTATAGCTTAATATATAAAATAGGCAGCTTATCTAGCCTAAAACTATACCTCTAACACCTTCCTTTATAAAAGAGATTAGTATTATAATAGAAAACCTTATACGGCCGTAGATAAACACTATTTACTAGGCCGATATAACGCGTAGGGACTAGGCTTTTATGAAGGATATATAGCTTAATCCGTAACGGATCTGTATACTACACCACACCTAGACTATTAGTATTACACTACTCGCACTAGAGATTTAGGAAGTTAGTAGTGGCCTAGCTAAGTCCCTAATAGAGAACTTAGGCCCTACGCAGCTATAAAGAAAGACTAGGGATATTAGATAATATACTAAACTAATAAACTAGAAGGATAACTTACGGAAAATAGAATATAAGCTAAGGAAGACTATAAACCTTATACCGCAAAATACGGCCTAATAAATATCCGTAAAAAAACCTATAGACCTCCCACTAGTTAATATCTGCTATATTAGCGCTATAGGATTCTACTAGAACCTAGTTTAGCCTAATACCGTTGCCTTTATAACTAGCTTATATAAAATTAATTAAATAATTAAAGAGAAAGAAGCCTTAGCCTAAGAGAAAGGCGGGCTTATAAATAAGGAGCTAGTAGAATAGAAACTGCCCCATTAATACTAGAAATTTAAAAACATTTTCTCTAAAGTAGTATTTAATATACTCCCGCCTTACCGACCATATAACTATAAGATTAAAATTAAGCCGGATAAGGTGGTTACCCTTAGCTATAGCCCCCTCTAATAGTAATTTACTGCCGAATTATAGGCTATAAAGTAGTATCTTATTAATAACCTGGATAAGGGCTTTATTAAGCCTAGTTAAGCCCCTTTTAACTTACCTATTCTCTTTACTAAAAAGCTAAATAAAGGACTTTATTTTTATATTAACTACCGCAAGCTTAATAATTTAACCCTTAAAGACCACTACCTACTACCTTTACTTAATAAGACTTTAGCCTAAATAAGTTAAGCTAAAATCTTTATAAAGCTTAATATCTGCTAGGCTTTTTACTAAATTAGGATAGACCCTAAATTAAAAGACCTTATTATATTTTAGACCTATTACGGAACGTATAAATATAAAGTACTACCTTTTAGACTAATTAACGGACTAGCTATATACTAATAATATATAAATAACGTACTATTTAACTACCTTAATGACCTCTATATAGTATACCTAGATAATATTATAATCTACTCTAAAAATAAACTAGAATATGAAGAGTATATCTATAAAGTCCTATAATAGCTTTAAGAAGCTAGCCTCTAAGCCAATATTAAGAAGTTAGAATTTAGTGTTAAGCATATAAAGTACCTAGGGTTTATTACAGTATAAATAGGATTAAGGTAGACCTAGAAAAGACGGCCGTAATTAACTAATAGGTACCCCTAAGGACTATAAAGGGGGTATAGTTATTTTTAGGGTTCTGTAACTTCTACTAACGCTTTATTAAGAACTATAGTAGAATTACCTAGCTACTAAGCCTACTTACCTATAAGGACCGGCCCTTTTACTTTAATACTGTATATAGGCAGGCCTTTAATAAGCTTAAAAAACAACTAGTCTCTACTCCCTTACTCGCCTACTTTAACCTAGAATAGCCCTTAATGCTAAAAACTAATGCCTTAGATAGTGTTATAGCTAGCGTTTACTTCTAAAGGTAGATAGACGGAGAATAGTACCCTATTACTTACTATATAAAGACTATAGTAGATGCTAACTTGAAGCTAAACTACCCGATTTACGATAAAGAAATACTAGCTATTATCTCTAGCTTTTAGCACTAGCGAGCCTAACTAAAAGGCATCCCCAAGTCTATTTAGGTAGTTTCTAATTATAAGGCCTTAGAATATTTTATAATAATAAAGGCCCTTATAGCCCGATAGGCGCGCTAGGCGGATACTCTATCTTAGTTTAACTTCCTAATTATATATAGGCTAGGCGCCACTAACTATGCGGACGCTCTTATAAGGCGTAAATAGGATATGAATAACTAGACAGCTATAAAGATCTTATTATAGACCTAAGCGCTACTATAACTAGAGCACCTTAACTCTTAGATATAGGCAGAACTAAATACAAACTCTTTAGATGCTAAGATATGCCCTATTAACTCTATAGAACTAGACCTTATTAATAAACTACTATAGGTAAACTGGACGTCCCCTTCTTTATAGGAGTATTATAAAAAGGTAAAGAATGTTTCTAGCCTATAGTCCCTTAAAAGTAGACTGCTTAAGCACTATAAATGGCTAGTGGTAGTAGAGGAATAGAACTTACGGACTTAGCTTATTGCCGAAGTATATACCTAGGTCTTTACGGCTTACTCTAAAAAAAATAAAACCTATAGGATTATTAGCGACCGCTACTACTAGCCCGGAATAATTATAGATATTAACCGCTATATATGGAACTGTAATAACTACTATAGGTCTATAATTCTATAAGATAAGACCCTAGGATTATTAAAATCCCTCCTAATATCTAACCGCCCTTAGTAATATATCTCTATAGACTTTTATAAGCTACCTCTAGACCGTGATAGATATAATATGGTTATAATTCTAGTTAACCGCTTTGCTAAGCGCCCGTTTTTAATTCCCTATTATAAAAATATTAATACTAAAAAGGCGGCCTAACTATATATCTACTATATCTACTAAATTTATAGATTACTAGATATTATTATATCCGACTATAGGCTATAGTTTATATTAGTCTTTTAGAATAAGTTTACCTAAATTCTAGGTATTAAGCTAAAGCTTTTTATAGTATATTACTCCTAAATAGATAATTAAACAAAGATTATAAATTAATACTTAGACTAGAGACTCCGGCCTTTTATTAACTACTTCTAGGATAACTAGGCTAAACTATTACCCTTAATAGACTACGCCTAAGTAACCCTACCCTACGACTCTACTGGATTTGCTCCTATTTAACTAGAAATGGGTTACCTACCCTATATAAGCTTTAACTGGGAAAGACTAAAAGGGCCCTAGACTATACGCGAAAAACTATCTTATAAGGAAGCCTAGCAGTATACTAAGCGCTTAAAAGAAGCTTAGAAAGTAGCCTATATAAACCTAAAAAAGGCCTAAAAATTAATAAAATAGTAGGTAAATAAGCATAGGCGCGAGTCTAACTTTATTATAGGTAATATAGTCTAGGTTATAATAAAGAACTAGAAGATAGAATGGCCTAGCTATAAGCTAGACTATAAGATAGTAAGACTATATAAGATTTTTAATAAAGTAGGCAACTTATATAAGGTTAAGCTCCTAAACTTAATTAAAGTTTACCCTATCTTCTTACCGGATAAGCTATAGAAAGCTATAAATAACCTACTACCTAGATAAAAGAATAAACCTTCCCTACTAATTTAAGTTAATAGTAATAATAAATAGGAAATTAAAGAAATACTAGCCTATAAACTTATAAAGGGAATATTAAAGTATTATATTAGTTAGAAAGGATATAATCTAAACCTTACTTAGTACCCTATATAGAACTTTATAGGTAGTCCCTATAAGCTTTAGAAGTTCTATAGCTATTACCCTAATAAACCCAGACCGCTAAAGTACCTAAATAAGTAGATAAAATGCTAGCATAATAAAGATAATAAGCTACTAAAAAAAATAAGGATAAAAACGCCCTGGAAATTTCTTAGTTATATAAGGTCTTAAAATATCTAGGAACTTTAACCAGTGGTTAAAGTTATCTAATTAGTTAGATTCTCTTACTAAGACTTTTAGTAATAAAGCCTAAGGGTAGGCTTTTTTAGAGGGGGGGGTAATGTTATAGTACTAATAAAACTTAGCAGAACCTTACACCGGCAAGTTGCTATAGATTGCCGTATATTACGGTTACGTAACGCAAAGATCTTATAAAATATTGAACGGCGCTGCTTTTCTTCTCCTTTCCTTTCCCTAGCTTTAGATTCTTATTTATAGACAATCCAATTGTATAGGCTTGCGCGCCCCTTTTGCTATGCCTATGCCTTGATTAACTAAGTCGCTAATAAGTAATGACGTTTAGGAATATAAATATACACCCCTTTTATATCTATACTACTACTAAATCTTTTAGATTTTATACTTAGAGCTACTTATAATAGGTGTTTCTAGAAAATCCACGAACTTAAAGTTTAAAAATTAAATAATGTTAACGTTTTATATAGGGGTTATTAATTAAGCTCCTAGGATAGGATTTTTAAAGTTTAATACTATATTAAGTTTTATAACTTCCTAATAACTATAAGCCCACCCTCTTCCTCTTATTACTTGGTGCTAAGCCTCTTGTTATATTACTGCCGAGCCTTATTATATTACTAAGCTATTATATTATTGCCGAGCTATTCTCTCTACCTCCCTCTCTACACCCCCCTTTCCTCTCGCAATTATCTCCCCTCTTCTAAAAATTAAGATCTATAAGATTAACAAATAATTAAAAATTAAGAACGATTAAAAAGTAAGATTAATTAAAAATAAAAAAAGATTAATTTTGGTTCCCTGTAAGAATTAACCTTATTAGCCGTGCAATTAATTGCCTAATTAGGTAGATAGTAAGGTATAAGGGGTACGAATTAGATGTTGCTAGGTATCCGCACTACCTCCTATAAGGGAGTCTTAGTATATACCTTATATCTTATTCTATAGGTATAGATTTGGATTAAATTAAGGTAGCTACTTTATCTTAATCCCACTAAGCTATATAGCAATTTAGATATTAGGTAACTAAAAATATTTAATATATAAGGCCTTAAAATAAAATTATAATTAATCTCTATACTAGCCTAAATGTATACTAAAATTGCAATTAATATAATATTTATTGCCTATATTGGGAATAAAGGCAAGTGGTCACTATATAAGGCATATTGCTATTACGTATAGCAAGTTGCCGTCACGTGCCGCCGCGGCACTAGCGTAGTGAGGAACCTTAAGTTCCTTACCCCTTTCTTTAAGACGAACAATAAGAAGAATAATTATTATACTATCTACGAACCGTAGCTACGTGATATCCCCTTGTGTAACCAACACTAATTAGTAGTTAACTTTACTGTTATACTATAGAGCAGCTAGGTATTCCACTAAGAAGAGATAAGCCACTATACTAGTGCTACATGTGCTAAAGGAAGCTGTTTTTTAAGGTTAGAACTGGTCCTAAACCTTAAATAGAACTCTTCTATAAATCTAAGGATTTAAAGGCCAGAACTGGTCCTAAGCCTTTCTAAGATTACGGATTCTTATGTCTATTACGCAGAATAACACACGTTACGAGTCTTCGCAATTTAAGGCTAGAACTAGTCCTAAGCCCTATAATCGCAAATATATATTATAAACGCGTACTAAATAACAAACGCGTACTAAACGACAATCCCTATACTAATAATACTTCCCTCCCTCCGAAAATATGGCTATGCCTACCTTAAACAACTAGGAAGACTCCTTACTACTAGGGGTAGCTTTATACGCGAAACTTATTAATAAAGATTAGGACGAATTTACTATTAATATAACAACTTATACGGCAAAACAAGTTAACGGCTTTCTCTTATACCGTATTATATTCTACTAAAGTAAATACTGCGCCGATTTACAGCTATAGGAATATTTTAGGAAGGATTTTATAAGATGGACCGCTAACACCTAGGCACTTAGCAATGTTAATATTATTTAGGATTTTTAAAACTTCCTCCGTAGGAATAGGGTATATATTACTAAAAACGGTAACCTAATTGCTAGTAATATTTAGGCCGTTATTACTAGTATAGAAGAACCAGTATAGACGGAAGCTAAGATTATACGTTAACTACGGAAACCTAGAACCAACCTATATTCTTTAAAAGGCAACTTTAATTTAGAATAAAACCCCTAGAACGCTACTCTCCTACCTAAAGGTACTCTCCTACCTAGAGGTGCTCTTCTACCTAGAGGTACTCCTCCTCTATCTCCGCCGCCTCTAGCTCCTCTACCCTAGCTAACCAATAAGCCTCTACTATAAGAAGTCACAAATCTAATAAAGGTATATCTGGACAAGGAGAAGAAGTTTAGAGGAGAACTATACAATATACTCAGAATAAAACTATAGGTCTTTTATAACTGCTATAATAAGGTTAGAATTTAACGCTATTAGTTTTATTATGCTTTTTTAGTTATACTAAAGGGACAGGCGGCAATATTTTATTATAACTATATTACGGGTAGAAACTATAGCTTTAATATAATACTTTAGCTTACTAAAGCCCACTTTAAAACTAATAAGAATTGCCAGCTTTATATATCCGAATAGCGGGAGACTATATTCTAAAGAGTTGTCGCTTCTAACCTAATAAAGACTTATTTAGAGTGCCTTTAACTACTCTTTAATAAACTCCAGAAAATCTAACGTGGCCTTACCAAAACTTACTAAAATAAAAATAGCCTAAGGGACTAGGTTATCTTAGCATGCCGTAATATTCCTAAGTGCAACTTGGCGCTATATAAACCTATAAACACGTTTAAAGGAGTATATACTAAGCTACGCTCCGCTATAGGTACTATAATATAAACATAAAAATCTTAACAGCTCTATACCAAAAACCCTACCTAACTAAGTACTTCTAACTAACACGATTATAACTGGACTAATTAAATATATAGTAGCTGTGGTAGGGAATATAGAAGAGGGTATAATTAACGTTAACTATAAGGTAATTATAGAGGTNCTTATAGAGGTTNANTTTAAAGTAATTNCTANAAGAAGTNCTACGTTTATAAGAAGCNAAATTNCTAGTTAACTAGACACTCCCTTAATAAGCGAAAGGAGGTATATAATAAGTTTCGTTAGAGTATAAGAAATATTAGAAATTATAAGGTTACTACGGCCTACTTTTAAAGCTTCCTAGTTTAATATAAAGGCGTAAAAGATCTTAAGGGTGAGGTTAATAAGACCAAATAGCTCCTTATAGATATAGAAATTAAGGACTACTTACCCGACTAATACTTTACTAAGTATAGTAAGGTAGATAGTATATAAACCGTTACTATTCTTAATAACCAATCTACGCTCCATTCTATTACAAAGTTAGATATCTTTAACGAGCCAAAGAAAAGCTCCGCGTTCTCCTTTAACAACAGATACTCGGCAAATATCTTCTATAGTATTATACCAGATACTAGAGCCGCAGGAGTATCTATAGTAGGAAAACCTTAAGTTTAAGCTCTTTAATAATTTAATACTTCTATCCAGATTAACTAATTAACGGCAGGCCAATATATAATACGTTTTAGTAAGGGTACCGCAATCTCTCTCGGCATAATTAGGGTCCAAACCCCCTTAGGATATATTACGTTCCACATTATTCCTATAAATACTCCGTTTTTATTCTATATTAGGGATATAGATAAATTAGGCGTTAAGCTTAATAACCTTAAGAATATACTTATGCAGGGAGATAATCGGGTGCCTATTATATATAAGTAGGGTTACTTTTAGCTGCTCCTTTAATAACTAGAAAAAAGTGTTACTTAGAATTATTTAACTAAGTTAGAGTTACGTTAACTATACCATCATTTTAGCCACCTATCCGTTTATTAATTACTTAGGGTTCTTTAGCGAGTAGGCTATAAAGTTAAGGTTAAGGCAATTAAGCATCTTATAAAGTACTGCTATTACTACTAAATAAACCAAAAGTCCCCTAGCCAATTTAAGTTTACTCTTAAGAATAACTACAACTTTAACTTCTGTATTATTATTAACGTTATATATCTTAGCGGCAAGCTAGTACTCTAAGTTATTAACTTCTTAACCTCCTTCTAAGCCGCGCGTTTCTTAAAAGATATATTAGCTAGAAACGCATAGAATACCCTTTAGTTATACTAAATTAATATCTATTTAGGACCCCCTAATTAAATTATCTATAATATAGGAAAGAATTTTTTATCTATAGAGTTCCGACAATAGATAAAGGCAATAGTAATTAAGGTTAAGGAAGTCCCCGTTAAGGCATATAATAGTATTAAAAAAGTGGAGCAATATTATACGCTATTACGCCGCGTATATAAGATTATCTCTTTAAAACTAAAGGATGCTAGCAAAGAACTTACCTTATAAATGGCTGTTAAAGCTATTAATAATTCCGCTGGCCCGGATAGACTCATACCTATATTACTAGTCTTTAGCGCCTACCCTTAAATAACTAATAATTCTCTACTATCTCCCTCTGTTATATAATAAGCTAAGGCTATTCGTAAGGCAATAAAGGAGGTGCGATATCTCTACGCTATACGCTAGGTTAATAACGCATTAGGAATAAAAAATAGCTTAAATACCTTAACTACGCTTAATCTGCCACTCTAGTCTAAAGTACACGTATAGCGTAAAAAGGGAGGATGGTCAGGCCTATACTAACTTATTATAATTAATAGCCAAACTTATACTATTTAGATGCCTTACAGACCCACTTAATTCCGTTTAACTGTTATTAAGCCTTACTATAAAGATAACAATTCTAAGCCTTTATAGGATACCCTAGAAGATGCCCTAGAGGAGAACTATAATTAATATACTCTAGAAGGCGACTATAATCCCAATATAATTATAGTAGATACGCTATAACTATAACACGGTAGAGGTCACCTAAAGGGATTATAAAATCACCAACATCTTATTAATTTTAAAGAACAATTTATTACCGCCATTAAGAATAAAGTTAAGTTATTAATAGCCTTTATAACAGCTAAAGAGAAGGCTAACTTTAAGCTCGCAAAACAGCTCTAAAAGGAAGGTCGTATTATAACCTTAGGAGCTCCTCTCTAAGCATCTAATAAGTAGGAGATTAATAGTCTTATTATAAGAGGAGTCTTTAAATTTAAGAAGTATAACCCTACTAAGTTTAATAAAGTTCGTATCTTTAAGTTAAGGATAGTTAATAAGATTAAGGGCAAAGCTACTAACGCCCCATTTAAGAAATTAAGGCTTATTATTTAAGGTTATAATAATAATAGCAAAGAGATAATTCTTACACAATCTCCTATAATTTAACGAGCTAGTTAGTAAGTTATTATTATATTAGCTTCCTCCTTAATAAAGAATAGAATGGCGGTTTATTTATAAGATATTACTCAAACCTACACCTAATTAGAGACGCACCTTTAACGCTTAATATTGGCGCATTTTCTAGAGCAAATTCGCCACCAATATCCTAAAGATACGATTATAGTTATGCTTAAGCTATTATACGGAATCGCAGAGGCAGGAACTTATTAGTAGGCTACCTATAGCAAGCACTATAAAGAGAAGCTTTTAATAACTATATCTATATTTAATCTCTGCTTCCTTATTATAACTATAGGAACTCCATTTGGAATCGTTGGCATATAAACTAATAATACTATTATCTTAGAAGACGACCAATTCTTAGCTCTTAAAGAAGATAAGCTAGTAAAGGCAAATCTTATAGCAAAGCTAAAAGAAAAGCTTAATTTAATAACACCATTACTCTTTAATAAATGCATCCTCTCCCTAAATAAGGACTCTATTGCTTTACGCTAGAAGGGTTAAGGTAAGAAGATTAACGTTATTAACGTTAATTCCCTAAAGTAAGGATATGTAGAGCAACGCGCTTGCGAAGCTTATATTACTTCTATCTATTAACCTAAGGCTTTATTTAATCTCTCCGTTGCCGCCTAATACTAGGAACTAACTAAGGATAATATTCTTGCCCTAAATAAACGTCTTTTTTAGTAAATAAACTATCTTAATTAGGGACTACTCTATATACCTATTAATCTTCCTACCGCTAAGCTCTTTATATTTGTTAATAGATCGTTTATAAATAATAAAGATTTTAGCTCCTAATTAGGATATAAGATTATTATTATAAACAAATTTACTAGAGAGAATAACTTTATAATCTATAGCAATCTTATTTATTAGAGCTTAATTAAGAGCAAGCGCGTTACCTAAAGTATTTTGGCATTAGAGATATATGGAATAGTTAGCGGAGTTAATATAGCAATTGCAATTGGAACTACCCTAAAGATAATTATAGATCGACTCGAACTTCCTATTATCCCTATAATTATATATACTAACTTATATTCCCTCTATAAGTGTTTAGTTAAGCTTAGTACTATAAAGAAAAAGCGCCTTATAATTAATATTATAGCACTTTAGCAATTCTATAAGCGTTAAGAACTCTTTAAGATTTAATAAATTAATAGCTAAGATAACCTGGTAGATATAATAATAAAGGCGAACCTAAATAAGGCACTAGAGACGTTTGTTAATATAAATACTCTATATATATAAGTTAAAGGTTAGGTTAAAAGGGAGTCCCTAGAAATTTCTTAGTTATATAAGGTCTTAAGATATCTAGGAACTTTAACCGGCGGTTAAAGTTATCTAATTGGTTAGATTCTCTTGCCAAGACTTTTTTAGGAGGGGGGAGTATGATATTCTACAGACCCTGACTTAACTTAGCCAATTAGGATTTTCCATCCCCGGGATGGAAAATCGCTATTGGCTTGCTTACTACTAGCGCCTTGGCGAGTCTTGTAATATGTCCGCCTACTACCCTCTAAACACGATATCTACCTACGACTCCTAAGTAAGAAAGCACCACGTGCTAAGAGGCAAATTTTGGGATAGCGAGACTTATATTATAATGGCAATAGTAAGTAAGGAGGATTAATATTTGTTACGCTAGTTAAGCGGTATATATATATACAGATGGCAACTATAAAAGAAGAGTTGCTAGTGTTGGGAATAAAGGCAAGTGGTCACTATATGAGGCACATTGCCATCATGTATGGCAAGTTGCCGTCACGTGCCGCCGCGGCACTAGCGTAGTGAGGAACCTTAAGTTCCTCACCCCTTTCTTTAAGACGAACAATAAGAAGAATAATTATTATACTATCTACGAACCGTAGCTATGTGATATCCCCTTGTGTAACCAACAGCCTATTAAAAGAAGTATCTAATTACTACTATAAGAGACTCTTAAAAAGAGCTTAAATTAAGATTTAAATTGTGCCTATTTTAATTACGATTTATAATTAATTAAGGTAGAGAGAGGGCGTTAAAAGGCCTTAAATTAAAGCACTAAATTAAGAGAAGCTTTAAATTAAGGCTTTAGATTAAAGCTTTAAATTGTGGTTCAAATCGTGGTTCAAATGGGGCGATATTTTGATGAGGCGAATTTGAGGCGTTGGCGGTTTGGTGCGTATGGCCCACCATAGTACCGTAGCGAAATAAATTTTTGCTAGAGGGGGGTGGAGCTACATTCGAGAGTCTGGCAAAGGGTTAGCTTAGGTAGTTGGACGGTCCCGATTCCAGACAAAAGCCATTGATTAGCTGTTGTATTCAAGCTAGACCACTTGAGATTTCTAGACCAGTGTAGCAACTTCTATAAAGAATGTAGTATTCAATTTCAGCATTAAGGCAGGCAATGGCTCTTAGCAGTTGGCAGTCGTCTCACGAGCCTCTGCATGCTGTCAGGACAATTACTAGTCTATTGCGTACTGTAGCATAAAAATCAGCATATCTAGCTGAGATAAAAGAGTATTAATGTTTAATCAAACACCGCGAGAACGTATTTAGCCATATTTTACCTTAGCCAGATTACTTTTTAAATTGCGACTAGGAAATAACTTTTGACGGCTTTGATTTAGCCATATCCTGGGGGGTAATTACATAACCTTTACAACACATGACGCTGAAGAAATTATTGACTGTTAACTATCACCAAAAAGACCGGTCGTATTGGCAACGCCAATTAGGACAATATATAGCCTCAAATCCCGGTCGGCAGGAATAGAAGATTAAGTATTTCCATGGGAAGAAAGGCTTTGGGTAATACTACCCATACGGTCAAGAATGAGGCCATTAGAGACGGCGAGGTCGCTGAAAATGTGTTATTAAGAACGGGACAGCGAGTGGATCTTCATTACTTACGGACATTTGCAGATAATAAGATTCACTTGGGCTTCTTTGCCGAGGTATTCTCGGACACGCTTTTGAACGTAAGGAAACGAGATACGGTTTCCTGAAATAACCAAATGCGACTAATACTTGAGTTTCATTTAAGTTTATAAAGAGGATGGAGAATCTAAAGTTCTTACAATTTGCTTAAAAGACTTGAGCCAATTAAGGAAGGAGAACAAACTCCCCAGCGATTTGTCATACATACACCAGATCTCGCCACTTTTGTCCAGATTGAATTAGTTCGATTTCACGAAGTATGCAAAATTACCCTAAATTTAATGCTTACATAGTGAATAACATTCTTCCATCCCTAATTCGGGCATCGGCGTGGTAGAATTCCCGCGGAACGAAGGGCAAGCGGAGCTCAATTTTTTCAAAATCATCCAAGGCTTCGGTCTCGGATCTAACAAAAACCTGAAATGTCTCAAGCAAACCGTCCGCTATACATTGCAGAGAGTAGGGAAAGCTGTCTTCAGGAATAAGCTTTAATCGCCTCTTAACCTCGTCTTCGAAAACGTGGTCGATATTGATAGAATAGGATGGTCCACCTAGTAATCTTAGTGAAGGACATGTAGTTGAGCTGGACTTTACAAAGTAAATATTAAGCACAAACCATAGGCAAACTTAAGCATTTTAAGCTTAGGTATCTTAAAGTTTTTACCATCTGGACCTTTAAGAATTTCTAATGAAATTACTTCAAAGGCTGGGATGCTCTAACCCGAAAAGCGTTAGCCAGCTAACTTTTCCTTTGAATTAAGTAGGAAAGCGTACTTCAGAACGTTCTCCATCGTTAAGGACAAGCAAGATGTTGCCTTCCTGTAGTTTCACATCCATTGATGCATATTTTGCTATAGCCTCCTCCTCTGTAAGTTCTGTGCTTATAGAATGCTCCACGGTCTCTCCAAACCCAGCCCTCTCCAGGATGGCTCTAAAAAATGAGATAACCGTACCGCTATCCTCCCATACAGTTGGCACGCTGAAAGCGTACTCTACCTTATAAGTCCTCCAATCATCAATCTTAAAGAATTCAGTTAAGGAACGAGCGGTATGTTTGTACAATGATCTTAAGAAGTCTTCAAACCACATTTCCACGTCTTCGAGTGACTCAAATTTATCTTTTGTAAGCGCCTGGTGTGCTAAGCTTAGCATTCTGGGATCGAGATAAGCCGTGAATCTGTCTCTTACGGCTCTCGAAGAGCCGACATTACAGTCCGCAGGGCATTCGAAACCCCATGATATATTGCGCCTCCTGCCTACTTCATACGTAACGGCTGTTGGGACTCTGCGTACCAGGCGGTCATTTGAGCCTGGCCATTCGAGGATATGCATTGCATAATCTTCAGTTTCATAGGGAATTTTGACGTATGAAACAGCTGTAACAAAGTATTGCGTTTAGCGAGAGAGCTATATTAATATATGCGTATAACGTTGCGAAGTCATACGCGAAATGCGCTTACTTGACCTCCGATTGCTCGCGTTTTTGTACGTACCGGTCGATTTCATGCCTACATGGACTCCAACAACCAGTATTTCATCAGCCTTGGGCGCGACTAAAGACCTAAAGATGTCATGTTCGCGTTGATGTGAGCCCTCGGGGTTCCCCTGATTAGATAGACTTCTGCAGCTAACCGCCTTGGTCTCGTAGCAATCACTATTAGTAAGCTCTTTATAAGATACTGGGAGCGATATAAAGGACACCTTAGACACCTTGTCGAGGGTAGTATCTGAGAATAAAGAAGACATGCCACGGAGACGAGCCGAGTCCGTTAGTGATAAAGCGGAACTACGGCAGGCAACTCGCTTGTACACTCGACTGTTCTGCAAGTCTTTCTCGAAAGGCATATTATTTATCCAGTATTGGTGACGAGTGAGACCGGAATCCTGGTTAATGTCTAGGTTGCGGAGGCCAGCTGTGGCAGCCCCGGATTGTAGATCGGCGCAATTCCGTACAGTAAGCGCAAGACTACTGTCGTTATCTTGAATTGAATTAAATCGTCCCGCTAAGTCTTCATTGCTTTGTAGGATTTCATAAACAAGGTTGGATAAGGCGTTCATTGAGTTTTCTACCTCGCGCATTGATTGACTACATAAATGAGTATGTAAAACAAGTCTTGGAAATTTAAGGCTTGGGAAGCTTGCCATTGAATTATAGTCAGCATTAGAGATAGTGACGACTTAAAACCATTCAGTTGTTGGATAAAGCCGAGTATTTCTCGCTCCTTAATTAACCATCGCAGTCGATTAAATATAGAAGCACTAGCTCGGCTGGCATCGCTTCTCGAGCAGCTAAGCCCTATACTGTCGAGTAAAGGTGTAAGATTAGAGTAGGTTAGTACACATCCCGTTAGTATAGCTTGTACTTCTTCGACTAGTATTAACGAGAGTCGGTCCGGTAAGGGTATAGCTTCTCCATCCAGATACTGCTCTAGACTCTTAAGAATCTGAGTAATGCTTTCTACCTCTCGGAGGACGGCTGTGACCGATTGAGGGGTATCTCTTAGCAAGGCTATATTTCGTAGCAGTGATACCATCCTACACCCGGCGGTTAGAAGGCCAACGATCGACGCTGTAACAGAAAGGGGATCCATCGCTGATCGAAGACGAATTTTTAGTAGTTAAAAACACTACGCGCGGATAAAATTATAAATGGCGGGATTTAGAGAGGATGTCTAAAATAAACTGGAAGGAGATGGTTGTTAAGGGCCAGCAATTTAAATTAGCCAACGCCTTTTATTAATTTCCGAGCATAGAAGGGCAGCTCTTGAGATAACTCGTGGCGTAATATTACTGGCGTTAACGTAATTGACCCCCTAGTGGCCCATACCCCCAAGTGGCCCACTTTAAAACCTCACCAAAAACCCTAAAAATCGTTTTTTAGTTATCTCGGTCCCAGACGATAATCCAATCATAAGCTGCTTACATAACAGGTTAATCAGCTTATATTATTATCGTCTAGTATACGGTTCAGAAATTTATTAGTCCCACGCGCTGTCACGGCACTGGCAGAACTTGGCAGAACTTTGCGGTCACGTGACTAGAGGACCGCATAAAAGAACCCTTCTTCGACTGGCGCTGCTCTCCTTCTCCTTTCCTTTCTCTAGCTTTAGATTCTCGTTTATAGACAATCTAATCGTACAGGCTTGCGCGACCCTTTTGCCGTGCTTATATCTCGATTAACTAAGTCGCTAACATTATCTAAAGCTTACTCTACTCTTTCTTCCTGAGAAGGAACTTAAATATATCTATAAGACTACGAATAGTGTTAGCGACTTAGTCAATTGAGACATAAGCACGGCAAAAGGGTCGCGTAAGCCTATACGATTGGATTATCTATAAACGAGAATCTAAAGCTAGGGAAAGGAAAGGAGAAGAAGAGAAGCGCCGTTTGATATTTTATAAGATCTTCGCGTCACGTAACCGTAATATACGGCAATTTATGGCAACTTGCCGGTGCGAGGTTCTGCTAAGTTCTACTAGTGCCGTAATATTACCCCCCCCTCTAAAAAAGCCTACCCTTAGGCTTTATTGCTAAAAGTCTTAGTAAGAGAATCTAACTAATTAGATAACTTTAACCGCTGGTTAAAGTTCCTAGATATCTTAATACCTTATATAACTAAGAAATTTCTAGGGTGTTCTTATCCTTATATTCTTCTAGTAGCTTATCGTCTTTATTATACTAGCATTCTATCTACTTATCTAGGTACTTTAGCGGTTTAAATTTATTAGGGTAGTAGCTATAAAACTTCTAAAGCTTATAGGGACTACCTATAAGGTTCTATATAGGGTACTAAGTAAGGTCTAGGTTATATCCTTTCTAACTAATATAATACTTTAATACTCCCTTTATAAGTTTATAGGCTAGTATTTCTTTAATTTCCTATTTATTATCGCTATTAACTTAAATTAGTAGGGAAGGTTTATTCTTTTATCTAGGTAGTAGGTTATTTATAGCTTTTTATAGCTTATCCGGTAAGAAGATAGGGTGAACTTTAATTAAGTCTGGGAGCTTAACCTTATATAAGTTGCCTACTTTATTAAGAATTTTATATGGTCCTACTATTTTATAGTCTAGCTTATAGCTAGGCTATTCTGTTTTTTAGTTCTTTATTATAACCTAGACTATATTGCCTATAGTAAAGTTAGGCTTACGCCTATACTTATTCGCCTACTATTTTATTAATTTTTAGGCCTTTTTTAGGTTTATATAGGCTACTTTCTAAGCTTCTTCTAAGCGCTTAGCGTACTACTAGGCTTCCTTATAAAATAGTTTTTCGCGTATAGTTTAGGGCCCTTCTAGTCTTTCCTAGTTAAAGCTTATATAGGGTAGGTAACCTATTTCTAGTTAAATAGGGGCAAATCCAGTAGAGTTGTAGGGTAGGGTTGCTTAGGCGTAGTCTATTAAG
The DNA here is from genome assembly GCF_001692895.1 of Cenococcum geophilum 1.58. Taxonomy (NCBI): domain Eukaryota; kingdom Fungi; phylum Ascomycota; class Dothideomycetes; order Gloniales; family Gloniaceae; genus Cenococcum; species Cenococcum geophilum. The sequence goes on from NW_027137609.1 coordinate 409,340, forward strand.
GGTAATAGTTTAGCCTAGTTATCCTAGAAGTAGTTAATAAAAGGCCGGAGTCTCTAATCCAAGTATTAATTTATAATCTCCGTTTAACCGTCTATTTAGGGGTAATATACTATAGAAAGCTTTAGCTTAATACCTAGGATTCGGGTAAACTTATTCTAAAAGGCTAATATAAACTACGGCCCGCGGTTAGATATAATAGTGTCTAGTAGTCCGTAAATTTAGTAGACGTAGTAGATATATAATTAGGCTGCCTTTTTAGTATTAATATTTTTATAATAGGGAATTAAGAACGGGCGCTTACCGAAGCGGTTAACTAGGATTATAACCATATTATATCCGTTATGGTTTAGAGGTAGCTTATAAAAGTCTATAGAGACGTATTACTAGGGGTGGTCGGGTATTAGGAGGGGTTTTAATAGTCCTAGGGTCTTATCTCGTGGAATTATAGACCTATAGTAGTTATTATAGTTCCGTATATAGCGGTTAATATCTATAATTATTCTAGGCTAGTAGTAGCGGTCGCTAATAATCCTACGGGTTTTATTCTTTCTAGGGTAAGCCGTAGAGACCTAGGTATATACTTTAGTAATAAGCCGGGTCCGTAAGTTCTATTTCTTTACTACTACTAACTATTTCTAATGCTTAAGTAATCCATTTTTAAGGGACTATAGGCTGGTAACGTTCTTTACCTTTTTACGGTACTCCTATAGAGAAGGGGCCGTACGGTTTATCTATAGCAATTTATTAATTAAGTCAAGTCCTAAAGGGTTAATAGGATACATCTCAGCGCCTAAAGAGTCTATACTTAGTTCTGCCTATATCTAGGGGTTAAGGTACTCTAGTTATAGTAGCGTCTAGGTCTATAATAAGATCTTTATAGCCGTATAGTCACCTAGGTCTTATTTACGCCTAGCAAAAGCATCCGCATGGTTTGTAGCGCCTAGTCTATATATAATTAAGAAGTTAAACTAAGATAGGATATCCGCCTAGCGTGCCTACTGGGCTGTAAGGGCCTTAGTTATTATAAAGTATTCTAGGGCCTTATAATCTAACACTACTTTAATAGGTTTAGGGGTCCCCTCTAGCTATATACGCTAGTACTAAAAGCTAGAGATAATAGCTAGCATTTCTTTATTATGGATGTGGTAGTTTAGTTTAGCATCTATTATAGTCTTTAAATAGTATACAATAGGGTACTATTCTCCGTCCGGTTATTTCTGGGAAAAAAACACCGGCTATTACGCTGTCTAAGGCATTAGTTTCTAGTATTAAGGGCCGTTCTGGGTCAAAGTAGGCAAATAAGGGGATTAACACTAGCCGTTTTTTAAGCTTATTAAAGGCCTGTATATATATAGCGTTAAAGTAAAAGGGCTGGTCTTTTTTAGTAAGGCGGTTAAAAGGCCGGGTAATCTTACTATAGTTCTTAATAAAGCGTTAGTAGAAGTTATAGAAACCTAAAAACAATTATACCCCCTTTATAGTCCGTAGGGGCGTCCACTAGTTAATTATAGTTATTTTCTTTAGGTTGGCCTTAATTCCGTCTATACTAATAATAAAACCTAGGTACTTTATACGCTTAATACTAAATTCTAACTTCTTAATATCAGCCTAAAGGCTAGCTTTACGGAGCCGTTATAGGACTTTATAGACGTACTCCTTATATTCTAGTTTATTCTCTAAGTAGATTATAATATTATTTAAATAGGCCGTATAGAAGTCGTTAAGGTAGTTAAAGAGTACATTATTTATATACCGCTGGTATATAGCTAGTCCGTTAGTTAGTCTAAAAGAAAGTACCTTATATTTATACGTCCCGTAACGGGTTTAGAATATAGTAAAATCCTTAGACCTAGGGTCTGTTCTAATTCAGTAAAAGGCCTAGCAAATATTAAACTTTATAAAAACCTTAGCTCTACTTATTTAGGTAAGAGTCTTATTAAGTAAGGGTAGCGGGTAGCGGTCCTTACGGGTTATATTATTTAGCTTATAGTAGTTAATATAGAAGCGCAGTCCTCTATTTAGCTTTTTAATAAAGAAAATAGGTAAGTTAAAAGGGGCTTAGCTAGGCTTAATAAAGCCCTTATTTAGGTTATTAATAAAGTACTACTTTATAGCCTATAATTCAGCAATAGACTATAGGTAGAGAGGGCTAAAGCTAAGGGTACTTCCCTTATCTTGCTTAATCTTAATCTTATAGTTATATAGTTAGTAGGGTAAAAGTATATTAAACGCTGCCTTAGAGAATACGTCTTTAAATTTCCGGTATTAATTAGGCAGTTTTTACTCTACTAGTTCTTTATCCATAAACTCACTTTCCTATCCGCTAAGCTTGCTTTCCTTTTCCTTAATTATTTAGTTAATTTTATATAGGCTAGTTATAAAGGTAATAGTATTAGGCTAAACTAGGTTCTAGTAGAATCCTATAGCGCTAATATAGCAGACATTAACTAGTAGGAGGTCCGTAGGTTTCTTTAGCGTCCGTTAGGCCGTGGTTTACGGTATAGGGTTTATAGTCTTTCTTAGCTTACGTTCTATTTTCCGTAAGTTATCCTTCCTATCTATTAGTTTAGTGTAACGTCTAATACCCCTAGCTTTCCTTTATAGCTTTATAGGGTTCTTTATAGGGAACTTAGCTAGGTCACTACCGACTTCCTAGGTCTTTAGTGCGGGTAGCGTAATATAGGTAGTTTAAGGGCGGCGTAGTATACGGATCCGTTACAGGTTAAGCTATACGTCCTTCTTAAAGGCCTAGTCTCTGCGTATAGCATCGGCCTAGTAAATAGTATTAATCTAGGGCCGTATAAGGTTTTCTATTATAATGCTAATTTCTTTTATAAAGGAAGGGGTTAGGGGTAGAGTTTTAGGCTAGATAAGCCGTTTACTCTATACTTTAAGCTACAAGCCTAAATAGGCTAGCTATTTTCTTCCTAAGATTATATTATAGCTTCCTAAGTCCATAATAAGAAAGGGGATGTTATACTACCTTTATCCGTTAACGCGGAGGTAGATCTATAAGATAGTTATAATAAATAGCCCTATACGTCCGTTATAACCGCAAATAGGGATTAGTTTAGGCAGTTCTTTAAGGGGTATATTTAAAAAGTTAGCCAGTTTTATAGCGCACTTTATATTAATTAAGGTAAAGGTATTTACTCCTAAGTCAGCTAAAGCAGAGGTTAAAACTTAATATTTATTATAAAATAAAGTATAAGGGATAGTACAGCTTCTTCTACTAACTAGCTAACCTAGATTAATATATAATATATTAATCCCTTTTAACCCTAGAGAGGAGTCTTCCTCTAAGGTTCCTCTTTTTCTAGCTTTATACTATCCTCCTAAATTAACAGGACCTTATTTATCTTTACCTTTATTAGGCAGTTCCTTATAGGGTAGCCTATTTAACCGCATAAAAAGTAAGCTCCTTAATCGCTAAAGGCCTATATATAGGGGTCGCTATATATAGGCCAGGTATATACCGGGCCCATAGTAGGGGTAGCTACGCGGCTAACTACTAGGTTAACTATAGGAGCTACTAATTATACCGGGGCACTATAGGCCGTACTTATAGTACTTATAGCCTAGTTTATAAGGTTTCTAGTTTTTAGCCAATTAGTATATACCTTAATTCGATAAAGACCTTAGTTAATAGCTAGGCAATAATCCGTAAGTTCCTTTAACATCTATACTATAGTATAAGCTAGTAATACGGCCCGCTATAGGTCCAGGGTAAGCTTATTAAAGAGGTCTAGTAGTAGGTCTTCTTAGGGGATTTAGGCCTATCCGGCTAGGTATAAAAAGCGGGTTTAAAAGGCTAAAAAGGTCTCCGTTGTTTTTATATTTAGGCTTTTATAGCTAAGGCAGGCGTTCTATACTTTAAAAGGGTCTTTATAAATAGAAGACAAGTATTTAATTATTTCTTCTTTAGAGATAAAGGGGTCTATTAAGTCTTTAATGTATTACGGGCGTAAATACGTCTAGGCGTCTTCGCTAGTACGGCTAAAGATATAGGCTATTCTAGCTTAGGCGTTAGGGAAGTAGTCTATATTAACTTTAAGCTTATCCTATAATTAAAGCTTCCAATTATTAAATATAGGGTTAGTTCCGTCTATAAGTAGTAGGGGGTCCGCAACCTTTGTTAACCGCTTCGGTGCTATATAGGCCTTAGTAGATCTACTAAGGCGCTAAAATAGGGCCTAAAGGACTATAGTAAGTCTTTAGTTATTTAATAATAACTTATTATTAGATATAGGGGTATCTCTAGCTTTAAGCAGCTCTTACAATTATTTAATTTTAGTATTAGCAGCCACAAGCTCCGCCTAGGGGGTTAAAACATTAATTATTTCTTCGTCTAAAGTATTTAAGGGTCCTATAGCTACTTTACCTACTACTATAGTTTATAGCATAGTAGTAGGGGTATTAGGTAATTCCGGGTAATTTCTTTAGGGGTTCTAGTCTATGCGTATCTTATAGGTCTTTTTCTTAGGGTTCTATTCTTTTCTTTTAGGTCCTATCCTTATAGTCCTAGTAATGTCCTTAGGGTCCTATTCTATGTTCTTGTAAATATATTTAAGTTCCTTCTTAGGAAGAAAGAGTAGAGTAAGCTTTAGATAATATTAGCGACTTAGTTAATTAAGATATAAGCATAGTAAAAGGGTCGCGCAAGCCTATATAATTGGATTGTCTATAAACGAGAATTTAAAGCTAGGGAAAGGAAAGGAGAAGAAGAGAAGCGCCGTTCGATATTTTATAAGATCTTTATATCACATAACCGCAATATACGGCAATCTATAACAACTTACCGGTGTAAAATTCTACTAAGTTCTACTAGTGCCGTAATAAATAGGATAAGAACACAGAATAGGACCCTAAGGATAGGACTTAAAAGAAAAGAACAGAACCCTAAGAAAAGGATATATAAGATACGCACAGACTAAAACCCCTAAAGAAATTACCCGGAATTACCTAACACCCTTACCACCATACTATAAACTATAGTAGCAGGTAAAGCAGCTATAGGACCCTTAAATACTTTAAATAAAGAAATAATTAACATTTTAACCCCCTAGGCGGAGCCTACGGCTACTAATACCAAAATTAAATAACTACGAGAGCTACTTAAAGCTAGAGATACCCCTATATCTAATAATAAGTTATTATTAAATAACTAAAGACTTGCTATAGTCCTTTAGGCCCTATTTTAGCGCCTTAGTAAATTTACTAAGGCCTATATAGCACTAAAGTAGTTAGTAAAGGTTATAGACCCCCTACTACTTACAGACAGAACTAACCCTATATTTAATAATTAGAAGCTTTAATTACAGGATAAGCTTAAAGTTAATATAGACTACTTTCCTAGCGCCCGAGCTAAAATAGCCTATATCTTTAGCTATACTAGCAAAGACGCCTAGACGCATTTACGCTTATAATATACTAAAGACTTAGCAAACCCCTTTATCTTTAAAGAAGAAATAATTAAATACTTATTTTCTATTTATAAAGACCTTTTTAAAGTATAAAACGCCCGCTTTAGCTATAAAAACCTAAATATAAAAATAACGGAGACCTTTTCGGCCTTTTAAACCCGCTTTTTATACCTAGCCAAATAGACCTAGATCCTTTAAGAAGACCTACTACTAGACCTCTTTAATAAGCTTACCCTAGACCTATAGCGGGCCGTATTACTAGCTTATACTACGGTATAGACGTTAAAGAAACTTATAAACTATTACCTAGCTATTAACCAAGGCTTTTATTAAATTAAGGTACGCGCTAATTAGCTAAAAACTAAAAACCTTATAAATTAGGCCGTAAGTACTATAAGTACGGCCTATAGTACCCTAGCACAATTGGTAACTCCTATAGTTAACCTAGTAGTTAGCCGTATAGCTACCCCTACTATAGGCCTAGTATACACCCGGCCTATATATAGTAACCCCTATATATAGGCCCTTAGCGATTAAGGAGCTTACTTCTTATATAGTTAAATAGGCTACTCTATAAGAAACTGCCTAATAAAGGTAAAGATAAATAAGGTCTTATTAATTTAGGAGAATAATATAAAGCTAGAAAAAGAGGAACCTTAGAAAAAAACTCCTCTTTAGGGTTAAAAGGGATTAATATATTATATATTAATCTAGGTTGGCTAGTTAGTAGAAAAAGCTATACTATCCCTTATACTTTATTTTATAATAGATATTAAGTTTTAACCTTTACTTTAGCTAACTTAGGAGTAAATACCTTTACCTTAATTAATATAAAGTGCGCTGTAAAACTAGCTAACTTTTTAAATATATCCCTTAAAGAACTACCTAAACTAATCCCTATTTACGGTTATAATAGATAGATAGGGCTACTTATTACAACTATCTTGCGGATTTACCTTCACGTTAATAGACGAAGGTAGTATAATATCCCCTTCCTTATTACGGACCTTAGAAGCTATAATATAATCTTAGGGAGAAAATAGCTAGCCTATTTAGGCTTATAGCTTAATATATAGAATAGGCAGCTTATTTAGCCTAAAATTATACCCCTAACGCCTTCCTTTATAAAAAAGATTAGTATTATAATAGAAAACCTTATACGGCTATAGATAGACACTATTTACTAAGCCAATATAACGCGTAGGGACTAGGCTTTTAAAAAGGATATATAGCTTAATCTATAACGGATCTATATATTACGCCGCCCCTAAACTACCTATATTACACTACCCGCACTAAAGATTTAGAAAGTTAATAGTAGCCTAGCTAAGTCCCTAATAAAGAACCTAGGCCCTATATAGCTATAAAGGAAGGCTAGGGATATTAGACGCTATACTAAACTAATAAATAGGAAGGATAATTTATAGAAAATAGAATGTAAGCTAAGGAAGACTATAAACTTTATACCGTAAACTACGGCCTAATAGACGCTAAAGAAACCTACAGACCTCCTACTAGTTAATATCTGCTATATTAGCGCTATAGGATTCTACCAGAACCTAGTTTAGCTTAATGCTATTACCTTTATAACTAGCCTATATAAAATTAACCGAATAATTAAGGGAAAAAAAAGTAAGCTTAGCAAATAGAAAAATAGGCTTATAGATAAAGAACTAGTAGAATAAAAACTACCTAATTAACACTAGAAATTTAAGGATATATTCTCTAAGGTAGCGTCTAATATGCTTTTACCCTATTAACTATATAACTATAAGATCGAGATTAAGTAAAATAAGGGAAGTACCCTTAGCTTTAGCCCTCTCTACCTATAGTTTATTGCCGAATTATAGGCTATAAAGTAGTACTTTATTAATAACTTAAATAAGGGCTTTATTAAGCCTAGCTAAGCCCCTTTTAACTTACTTATCCTCTTTATTAAAAAGCTAAATAGAGGACTGCGCTTCTGTATTAACTACTATAAGCTAAATAATATAACCCGTAAGGACCGCTACCCGCTACCTTTACTTAATAAGACTTTTACCTAAATAAGTAGAGCTAAGGTTTTTATAAAGCTTAATATCCGCTAGGCCTTTTACTAAATTAAAATAAACCCTAGGTTTAAGGATCTTACTATATTTCGGACCTATTATAAAACGTATAAATATAAGGTACTTCCTTTTAGACTAACTAATAGACTAGCTACGTACTAGCGGTATATAAATAATATACTCTTTAACTACCTTAATAACTTCTATACGGCCTATTTAGATAATATTATAATCTACTTAGAGAACAAACTAGAATATAAGGAGTATATTTATAAAGTCTTATAACGGCTCCGCAAAGCTAGCCTTTAGGCCAATATTAAGAAGTTAGAATTTAGTATTAAGCGTATAAAGTACCTAGGTTTTATTATTAGTATAGATAGAATTAAAGCCAACCTAGAAAAAACGGCTATAATTAACTAGTAGACGTCCCTACGGACTATAAAGGGGGTATAATTATTTTTAGGTTTCTATAACTTTTACTAATACTTTATTTAGAACTATAGTAGGATTGCCTAGCCTCTTAACCGCCTTACTAGGAAAAACTAGCCCTTTTACTTTAACGCTATATATATGTAGGCCTTTAATAAGCTTAAAAAACGGCTAGTGTTAGCCCCCCTACTTGCCTACTTTAACTTAGAATGGCCCTTAATGCTAGAAACTAATGCCTTAGATAGCGTAATAGCTAATATTTTTTCCTAGAAGCAACTGGACGGAGAATAGTACCCTATTATATACTATTTAAAGACTATAATAGATGCTAAACTAAACTACTACATCTATAATAAAGAAATGCTAGCTATTATTCTTAGCTTTTAGCACTGGTATATATAGTTAGAGGGGACCCCTAAACCTATTAAGGTAGTGTTAGATTATAAGGCCCTTATAGCCTAATAGGCACACTAGGCGGATATCCTATCTTAGTTTAACTTCTTAATTATATATAGACTAGGCGCTATAAACTATATAAATGCTTTTACTAGGCGCGAATAAGACCTAGGTAACTATATAGCTATAAAGATCTTATTATAGACCTAGACGCTACTATAACCAGAGTACCTTAACTTTTAGATACGGGCAGAACTAAATACAGACTCTTTAGATGCCGAGATATACCCTATTAACTCTATAGAACTAAACCTTATTAATAAACTACTATAGGTAAACCGTACGGCCCCTTCTCTATAGGAGTATCGTAAAAAGGTAAAGAATGTTTCTAGCCTATAGTCCCTTAAAAGTAGACTGCTTAAGTATTACGAATAGCTAGTAGTAGCAGAGGAATAGAACTTATGGACTTGGCTTATTGCCGAAGTATATACCTAGGTCTCTACGGCCTACCTTAGAAAAAATAAAACCTATAGGATTATTAGTAATCGCTACTACTAGCCCAGAATAATTATAAATATTAACCGCTATATACGGAACTGTAATAACTACTATAGGTCTACAATTCCACGAGATAAGACCCTAGGATTATTAAAACCCCTCTTAATACCTAATTGTTCTTAGTAATATATCTCTATAGACTTTTATAAGCTACCTCTAGACCGTAATAGATATAATATAGTTATAATCCTAGTTAACCGTTTCGGCAAGCGCCTGTTTTTAATTCCCTATTATAAGAATATTAATGCTAAAGAGGCAGCCTAATTATATATCTATTACGTCTACTAAATTTATAGACTACTAAACACTATTATATCTAACCGCGGGCTATAGTTTATATTAGCCTTTTAGAATAAGTTTACCTAAATCCTAAGTATTAAGCTAAAGCTTTTTACGGTATATTACCCCTAGATAGACAGTTAAACGGAGATTATAAATTAATACTTAGACTAGAGACTTTGGCCTTTTATTAACTACTTTTAAAATAACTAGGCCGAACTGTTACCTATAATAAACTACGCCTAAATAACCCTACCCTATAACTCTACTGGACCTACCCCTATTTAACTAAAAATAGGTTACCTACCCTATATAAGCTTTAACTAGGAAAGACTAGAAGGGCCCTAAACTATACGCGAAAAACTATCTTATAAGGAAGCCTAGTAGTACACTAAGCGCTTAGAAGAAGCCTAGAAAGTAGCCTATATAAACCTAAAAAAGGCCTAGAAATTAATAAAACAGTAGGTAAATAAGTATAGGCGCGAGCCTGACTTTACTATAGGTAATATGGTCTAGGTTATAACAAAAAACTAGAAAATAAAACGGCCTAGCTGTAAGCTAGACTATAAAATAGTAGGACTATATAAAATTCTTAACAAAATAGGCAATTTATATAAGGTTAAGCTTCCAGACTTAATTAAGTTTATCCTATTTTTTTTACCAGATAAGCTATAGAAAGCTATAAATAACCTCCTACCTAGATAAAAGAATAAACCTCCCCTACTAATTTAAGTTAATAGCGATAATAAATAGGAAATTAAAGAAATACTAGCCTATAAACTTATAAAGGGAGTATTAAAGTATTATATTAGTTAGAAAGGATATAACCTAGACCTTACTTAGTACCCTATATAGAACCTTATAGGTAGTCCCTATAAGCTTTAGAAGTTTTATAGCTACTACCCTAATAAATTTAAACCGCTAAAGTACCTAGATAAGTAGATAGAATGCTAGTATAATAAAGACGATAAGCTACTAGAAGAATATAAGGATAAGAACACCCTAGAAATTTCTTAGTTATATAAGGTATTAAGATATCTAGGAACTTTAACCAGCGGTTAAAGTTATCTAATTAGTTAGATTCTCTTACTAAGACTTTTAGCGACAAAGCCTAAGGGTAGGCTTTTTTAAAGGGGGGGGTAATGTCACGGCACTGGCAGAACTTGGTAGAACTTTACGGTCACGTGATTAAAGGACCGTATAAAAGAACCCTTCTTTAACTAGCGCTGCTCTCCTTCTCCTTTCCTTTCTCTAGCTTTAGATTCTCGTTTATAGACAATCCAATCGTATAGGCTTACGCGACCCTTTTGCCGTGCTTATGTCTCGATTAACTAAGTCGCTAACACGCGCTAATTTGTATATAATCCTTACCAAAACTTATATACTATACTATTTTTTCAGCTATTAATTAATAACATACTAACGTCTTTATAAATAATTAGCTAATATTACGTTTTAGAGCTTTATAGGGCGATTCTAACGCTGCCAAAATTATTATAAACGGCCTGGTAGTTACCGCTACGTTTTACCCTAAATATTACCGCTAAAATAGTAAACATTTAGCCAGAACTATTAACCATTACCAATTTTTAACGTTTAACCTCCTATATTAATATTTATAGTAGATAAACACCTAAATAGCTAATATATTATATCTAGATTAATTCTATGCCTTATTACCTGCTTTATTGCTCCTCTATTACCTATACTACCTAAATATTAACCTATAAACGCCCTACTAACTCCGTATTTACTAATAAGCTATATAGTGCCATTTAGTATAAAGAAACGCTTAAAGGCCTTAATAAGGAGGCTAAAAGTTAGAAATACGCCTAGTATAGTATATAACTGTCCTTATACTACTAGTAAGGTAGTAAATAATACTATTAATATAGTAGACGTCTTTAAAAAGCAACGCTTTAATAGTAAGGTGTCTTAGTTACTAGTAGTAGATAGTAAAGCTTTTTAGTTATAGTAGATAGACCTATAAATATCTTAACTCTCTACCAGCTTGGCCAGCTAGGATATACCTTAACTCTCTACTAGCTTAGCTAGTTAGGATATACTAAAAATACAGGTAGCTAGAGCCTAGAGAAAAATCTAAGATAAAAAAAAAACCTAATATAACAACTTAAGCATAAGATAACGCAATTTAGGATACTATATTACTGCTATATAATAACAAATTCTATATAAAAAATAAGTAGGTATATTTGGAGGCTGTCACGGGAGTTACCCGCGTATGTTCGTCCCGTGACACCTACGCACGTACTATCGCAACCCCTATATCTTCGAACACGTTTCCTAACCTATTCCTGTTCTGCATCAAACGTCTTAAACCATCACGCGTCAATATACTTAGCACGGTCAATAGCTAGCAATCAAGCTTATTTGTAAACTGCTTTGTCGACTCCGTAACACTACGTTCGATCCCCTACCTACTAGTATTATAGCTGCTAGACCAGTCACAGGCCGCAGTGCTACGCCGCATTGCACGATGCATAGGCGGGTAGCTAGACTGCCGCTGGCTGCGAGGCTAGAATTATAATACTAGTACCGTCGTCTGCCGCATACAATAGGAAGGGTACCTGCTGGCATGTTACTGCCCTTTGGTTTGACCTAATGGCTCACATCCTACTACATAACGAACACGAACACGGAAGCTGGCACCTTACTACTGTCCTACCGACCTGCAATATTACTGCCCTGCAACCGACAAGACCTCGCGCCGTTACGCCTGCGAAATGACCCCGATAACCCATCGTGCCGATAAGCCTACGACCTGACCCGAATACGACTAGGTAGAGCTTTACTCCCTAGACCCCCGAACCTGTTGCTTGCATTATACTGCTGCCCGAACCAATAAGCCTCGTGCCGATATACCTACGAGACAACCCGTTGCTGGTACTATACTACTACCGTCCGAACCTACTGCTGAAGCTCTCTGCATCTAATACCTGAATTGTCTTAAGCCACCCAAACCTATTGCTATCTATATCTACCTACCCATTAATATCTATTTATTTATGCCTACTTATCTATGCTACCTTGATTTAATTAATTAATTAAATCGTTTATAGTGTTTGCTAGCTAGTCGTTATTGTCTAGCTCTAGCGGCTGTTATCTAGTTTTAGTAACAGTTGTTTAGCTCTAGTAATAGTTGTCTAGTTTTAATAACAGTGGTCTAGTTTTAGTAACGGTCCTCTACTAGCTACCGTTTTAGTGCCTCCCTAGGTAGAAAGGATATAAAGAAGGAAGAAAGGAAGGGTAAAAAATAAGGTAGCTATAAAGGTAGAGGTATATATAATTACTATTAGGAATATAGTGGGGACTTAATATAGAGCTTTGTGTAGAGCCTTTATATATAAAGCTTTACGTAAAGCCTTATACAGAGCCTCTATATATAAAGCTTTGTGTAAAGCTTTATAAAGAGCTTTATGTAGACCTCTATACGTAAAACTTTATATAGAGTGTTATGTAGAACCTTATATAAAGCTTTATATAGAGCTTTATACAGAGATTTATATAGAGCTTTATATAAAGCTTTATATAAAGCCTTTAAATAATAAGACTATATAAAACTATATAAAATTATATAAAATTGTTTTAATCCTAATATATATTTAAATATATTATATACTAGTATATTATAAGCTAAGAACATAGTAAAAATTCATTTGCGTAATTGGTATATAACTTTTAGAATAAAATATTATAATACCTTAATTGCATATTAAGGAATATGCAGTTAGCTTTTAAAGTTATTAAGTTAGTTAACTACGTGTTATTTAACTTTTAAATATGTTAAGTTGGTCAATTATATATCAATTACGCGAAACGCGCTAAGTAAAATCTACTTGAATCTCAGCCTGCGAATATTTTCCCAATATAGGTGCCCCTTAAATAGCCGTTAGTTATATGCTAAAGGCACTTGCCTATAGTATATAGTCTCTCTAATCCTAGAGGCCTTACCTCCTTAAGGATTTATCTTCTCTACAATTTATCTTATTTCTATAATTATACCTTATAGCCCCCTATCTATAAAGTCCCCTTATATTTAAATCCTTTCTACTTCTTTTAGAAGGGCAGCTAGTTTTAAAAACTAGATTATTTATTTATATCTTTTTATTTATATCTACTATTTCTTCTTTAAAACCTCGCGATAACCTAAATAGAAACTCTATAGATACTCTATAAAAATCCATTACTTTAAGGCTAAAAGGTCCCTCTAATATTAAGAAATTATTATAATATAAACCTCTAGGTAAGACGGTTAAACGAGCCCTAATACCTAAATATACTAAAAGCTTAAAAACTCTTATATACCTATAGTTACTAGTATAGGAGGGTACGACCACTCTCAGATAGGAAAGTCACAATGCTGTCTGTCTGTCGGTCGGTCGGTCGGTCAGTCAGTCGGTCAGTCGTCAGTCATAATCAATTAGTAGGAAAGCAGTCAGTAAGAAGAAAGGAAAGAATGTATTCCGGTAGGTCGTAATATCTAAGAAGGAGGAAAGCCGAAGGCTCTATAAATACAAGAAAATGCCAAGGTACTAGGCGTGAGCCATTTTACCTTACTACATACCTCCCCCACTAAGAACGTTGTCCCCTAACGTTCTATACTATAGAAGAATAGCCAAATAAAAGAATAGCAAAAGCAGAATAGAAAAAGGAAAGCGTATCCCTAAAAGAACACAGGTAACCTTATCCTCAGCCCTCCTATAGAACTATCCTATAGTGTCCTTCCTACTAGCGGTAACCAAAATAGCTGTAAACCAGAAATGACAATAGCAGTAGCAGCAGTAGTAGCAGTAACAGCAGTAATAGTAACGGTAGTAGTAGTGGTAAAAAGCAGACAGTTGGCGCAGTAAGACAAAGTAAAACGGTTAATGGTAGAGCGGTTAGTAATAGAACAGTTAGTAGAAGAACTTGGTCTATATAATAAGCAGTAGGATATCTAGCAGCAGAACTTTTAGTAACAAAAATCTCGGTAGCGGCAGACGGTTAGTAGCAGTTAGTCAGTAGCAGCTAGTGAGAACGGTAGCAGTAGAACAATTGGAACAATATAACGGAACAGTCGGAATAGTAATGGCAGTAGTAGCAGCGGCAGAATAGCTGGTCGGCAGCAGTAGAACAGATTGGTTAGAATAGCAGTATAGAACGGCATAATAGACCTAGCAGATTTAGCAGTAAATAGACCTAGCAGCGGTACAGATCTAGGACGGTAGAGACAGCAGTTGGTTAAGATAGTAGGGATAGAACAATCAGACGGAATAGCAGCAGCAGCAGCGGCGGTAGTAGGGCAGTTAATCAAGACGGTAGAGGGTATAACCCGACTCAGTAGTTCGGCTAGTCGTTTAATATTAAGGCTCTATCCATAGCGTTATATCAGGCCCTACATCGCCAAGCTTTACATCTACATAGCTCTGCATCTAACTGTGCGGCTAACTATGCATCTAGCTGTGCATCTAGCTGTGCATTAGTAGCTCTGCATTGCATAGTCTGCGTCCATATCTGCGTAGGTGCCTACATGCCTACTTTGACTGTCAATCAAAGACGTTTAACGGCGACGACGTGCAACAGATCGTTCGGTCATTCAATTAAGGTAAAAAATCGGCCCGGTTGAAGGCTCTAACTGTCCTGATTTGAATGCGGAGACGGCGTTTAGCTAATTGAGATCTGATAAGGCCCTGGCTTGACTTAAGGTGTCTTCTACTGCATATACAACTAAGGCTTTGTATCTATAGACAATTGATTAAGGCTTTATATATATAGGCGTCCAGTTAAGCTGCCGTGCTATTGTCCAATCAAGGCTCTATATCTATATGCTCCATATCCGTAGGGTCTATATACAACTCCGTGTAAGACTCCGTATAAAGTTCCGTATCTATATCTATAGAAAAGATCATTCTGGTTAACCAATCCGTAGGCGTTAAGACGGGCAGCAATTAATTAATAAGGGGGGAACAGCTAAGGGAAGAAGCTCTAGCAAAGGCTCTAAGACGTTAATTAGCTGTGCTTCTAACGTTCTATCAGCCGTATACTGGTTTCCTAACTAGGTCTAGTGCCTACGTGCCTACGTGCCTACGGTGATACATCTTTAACTGCCGATCGAAGACATCTGACGGCGACAGTAACTAATTCGATTTAACTGTGACAATATATAATCGACTAACATTCAAATAGGGTATTAGGTCGGCCCGACTAAAGACTCTAATTTAACGACTTAACTTATATAGGCGGCGTTCAACTAATTAGGATTTAACTAAGGCTCTAGCTTAACTTAGGGCGTCTTCTACTGTACGTACAATTAAGGCTTTACATCTATAGGTTCGGCATCATACAGACAATTGATCAAGACTCTAGCTGCATAGTCGTTCGGTTAAAGCCTTACATCTATACAGTTAATTAAGGCTCCGCATCGTATAATTAAAGCTCTTAGTATCCTCTAGACGTCCAACCTAGAGACCTATCTTAAGACGTCCGTCCTTATAAGCATAAACGGCAGCTTCTAATAGACTACTATCGCGGGCCTAGTACTTTTCTAGGACGTCTTTTATAGCTACTTTCTTCCCTTTCTAGGCTATCTTTGCTTTTAACTCTTTCGGCATATCCTTAAGCTTTTGCGGCTGCTGCTATAGGCCCTACTACTAGTAGTACGCTCACGTATCCTTAATCTTCTTTTAGCTTAAGAGCCTTCTTAGGATAGTCTTCTACTTCTAGTTTCTTTATCCTTATTCTACTGGCTCTACGCTTCGCCTAAGCTATCCTTAATATCTTTAAAGCCATCCGGTGGCAGCTTCTTAGCTATTATAACTACCTCCGTCATATATCCCTTATCTTTATATCCGCGATACAGTCCTTCATTAAGACAACCTCTAAGGAAAAATACTGGCTCCTATGCGTCCAATTCCTACTCCCCTTATAATCCTTAACAAGGCCCTTCACAAGCTCAGCTAGACACGGCTCGGTTCTATCTTTAGTTGCATAAAGATAGCTTAGGCACGCAGTACTTTATCACTAATATCGTGCTATTACCTTTATATAGGTCCCTTCCTTACCGCAGTGTCCATTCTCGTTGTACAGCTAGTATAGTGCTAAATTCGGGTAGCAGTAACAGTTACAGTCGTGCTGCGATTAGCTGTCGTTCAAATAAGGAACAAAGTCGGCCTGGTCAAAGGCTCTAATTTAACAACATTTAACTAATTTAATTTAGGGACGAGACATACTAATATCAAAGCTCTGGCTTAATTCGGTTCTTTAGCTGGCCGTAGGTCTATATCTATATACGGCTAATCATAGCTTTTATACAGTTGTTCGATCAATGCTCTACATACAGCTCTGTATACAGCTCTGCGTCTAGCTCTATATTATATAACCGGCTCTATATCTATACAATCAATTAAGGCTCTTAGTACCGTTCTTATTATGCAGCTAGTACATTATTGAATTCTAGGGGCGGTATAGAGTTCTACTGGCTCTATTGCTAAATAGACCAATCAGGATTTTCTATCCCCGGGATAAAAAATCGCTATTAGCTCGGCAACAGGCGGTAAGCTAAGCTGACATCTTTACAGCAAGCCGTTGCGACTAACACGTCTTAACGCGTTATAATTAAGAAAGTAAATAAAAAAAGGAGCCTTAGGAAATACTATAACTAAGCAGACAAATAGAAATCTTTTATGCGGCTATTACCTACGTCCCCTCCCCCACCTCAGAACTTAACTGTCCCCTAGTTGAACATCCTACACCTACAGCAGAGCCTGCTTTAAAGCTTGCTGCGGAGCCTAGTTACACAGTTATCTCTAAAGTCACGGCTAAGGGTTAAATAATCCGTCCATAGGTACCACTTAATAATAGTCTTCCCTAGCTTCAGCTGCCTTATCTATAGGCCATAACCTAATCTAGACGTAATCTCCTAGCCTTATATTATTCTCCTACGGCTTTATAGCTATCCTAGTTACACGGCTATCTTTAAGGGTTAGGCAATTCTAATAGTAGTCCCCCCAGTTTATACTTTTCTTATTACTAATCTTTAGCGCTACTCCATTATAGAAGGCCCGCTACTACGTCTGTTCTTTCTTTAGTCTATTTAGGTTTACTCCTTAGTACGTATAGAGCCAGTTCTTAATATTTTTCAATCGTCCCTTATTGCCGAGCCACAGTAGTTTAGGTCCAAGTCAATCGCATATCCTAGCTACCAGTCTTCCTTAATTAAATAGATATATAAATCCTTACTAAATAAGATCCTTTAAGCCTTAATATTCGTGCTCGGTAAAACGGTAACTTCCTCCACATCCAAAACAGGTCCGTTAGCCTTATCCTCGCGTACCCCATATATCCCATTGCGGCCGTCCAAAGGCAGTAGAACCCTACGGATATCAAGAGTTCTGCGGATATTAAGAGTTCTATAAATATCAAGAGTCCTACAGATATCGAAAGTCCTATAAAGGTTAAGTGCTATTCTGCCAGTCTTTATATCCTAGTGCTAGGCCATATCCTTATGCTAGGCTTTAAACTATAGCCTAATCTAATAGCGTTATAAACCTTTCTGGGTCCGTTTCCTGGCTAACTTAACAGGCATTAGCTGTCTCATTTAGCTAAAAGATTATAGGTAGTCGCAGGGCAGTATCTTTGCTTATAACCGGCTGCTAATTACAGAACTGCTTAACTAGCTAACGAAGGCTCTGCTCCTCGGGGTCCATTTTTAACAGATAATCTACGCCCTTATATAAACTAAGCCTATCCTCTATAGCTCTCTATAACTAATAAAAGTTAAAAAACTCTCATCTATCTAGATTAGCTCCCGTTTTGGCTATAGCATACCTTTAATATTTAAGCGGAAGTCCTTTTACAAACCAGTACCCTCGCTAAGCGTTCCCTAGATTACCTACCTCCGTAACCCTTTAGAAGATCAGTATAAACTACCTACAGTACTCACGTACGCCAGGTGGGCTGCTCCTATACTATAGTACATAGGCCTCCAAGAATTCTACCGTCTCCATTTTACGAAAGCGGTCACTTCCTTAGTATTCTACCCTAAGCTTCCTTACGAGCTCCGTCCAATTGCCGGCTATAAATTTAGGCAGACTTCGGATCCATATTCCTATCTAGTAATCGCAGTATTCCGGAAGACCCTAGTACTTTTCCTTACTCGTTATATAATATTAAGCGCATAGCCGTTTGTACTGCTTAATAAACTATAATATATTCTATCCTACAAAGTAAGGAGTTCTAGCAGTTCTTAGGGCTAGCATAGGCTGAACTATAACATAGATCTTATCTTAAGCCGTTAACTACTAGTTATAGAATAGTACATCTAGAGCTTCCTTGGGAGCTTATAGGTGATCCTTACGGCTCCTATCCTTCGTCTACTAATAGTCATCGGTCCTAGGTAAACGCTGCGGTAGGTCTGCTTATATAGCCATAGTCTTAACAGCGGGTGTCCTAGATGGCTGTCCTGGTAGTACTTTAGTACATATATACTACGGCTAGTCCACTTATACATCTGCGTCCCTAACAAAAGGCACCTACTTCTTAACGCCTAAGGGGGAGTCTCCCTAAGAAAGGATAGAGTCTTCATCATCTATTGTCACCGGGTCTTAATACGTTCGTCCATTTCGGCCTACTATCGTTCCACGTAGTAGGGTGCTACTAAGTCTTACGCTTCTACCTATATCTACTTCTTTATAAAACGCCTCTGCAGCCACCGCTAACACAATCTAGATAACTCAAAAGAAGATAAAGCTAAGCCAGAATAGGAAGCTTTTAAGGGCAGATCTAATCTTATATACTCGCGACCTTAGCTAATATTCTCTCTTCTGTTCCTAAAGGGCAGCGCTAACTTCCTCTACCGCTAGATGCCTTAGATCTCGTTTCCATCTAATTAATTAGCTCTTAGCTTATTATCTCTATATCTTTAATAAAGCTCTAGCCATGCTTATACGCGGGTAGTAGAAATATCGGGTAATTCTAACCGGTCAAAGTCGTCTAATTGGCTCGCCTATTTACTAGACGTCCTTACTCGTAATTTCCATAACACTCTTTTGCCTCCTATTGCCACTCTTTGGCCTATACATTAAGTCTAATGTCCGTCTTTTCCGCTGTCTTTCTGTTTAGGAACTACCTGGTTCCCCTCGCTATCTAATACTACCTAGTTCTCTGCTTCTGCTGTCTTATTAGTCTAGCTAGCGGTTCTTTTACAGCTAGTTATTCTTCTACAGCTAGCGGTTCTTCTATAGCTGTAGTATATTTCTACGTATCTCCTATATATATAGTTGTATATAAAATGCCAGACTTCTAATCTAAAGAGCTTGCTATTATCCCTATATAGAATACCATAAAATATATAGGAGGGTACAACCACTCTTAGATAGGAAAGTCACAATGCTGTCTATCTGTCGGTCGGTCAGTCGGTCAGTCGGTTAGTTAGTCGTCAGTTATAATCAATTAGTAGGAAAGCAGTTAGTAAGAAGAAAGAAAAGAATATATTCCGGTAGGTCGTGATATTCAAAAAGGAGGAAAGCCGAAGGCTCTATAAATATAAGAAAATGCTAAGGTACTAGGCGTGAGCCATTTTACCCCACTACACTAGTAACGCTAAGGAAAACGTAAACACCCTCTATAACGGTCGCAACGCTACTAAAAAGTAGCTAGAACCCCTTTAGCCCTATTTAGGCTAATTAGAAAATTAAACGCTAAAGGTAACTTTAAGACAGTATATCTAATAGCTAGCAACGCTAGTAGCGTAGCTACTAAGAAGCTAATAATGTAAGCAGTTAGCTAGCAGTTAGTCTACGTATAGGGTAGTTATAATTAGTTAATAGTTAGTTGGTAATAAAACTATAGCAAGCTAATAGCTTACTGCCTTAGTAGTAAAGAAAGGAGATTTAGTAGTGTTTTAAAGCTTTTAGCAGAATTTAGATCTTTAGCTAAAATCCAGTTAGTGTAACGGGACTAGCCTAGTTATAGTAGGAATGTCTCGGTGAAATACTCGATAGATAAATTCCGACGCTTTGACCAAATTCTGCCAGATCAATCGAATTCTACCGAAGTCCGTCAAAGACCGCGTATATATATGCGCACGCACCGACCACCAAGCCCCTAACTATTTAATTATATAATTTTCTTGTTATTCCCTTCTCTTCTTTACGCAACGTCTTGTTCTTAGCAAGAACTATATACCCTTAGATTTAGATAGAATTTATATCATTCCTTTAAATCTTCCCTAAAGTCTCTCCGCGACCTTATAGTTAGCTATATAATAGGAAACCCTTAGGAATTTCTCGCTTAGCTATAGTAAATAGAAAATTTTCTCTAATATCTCTACTACGCATATAAACCTAGTCCCCTATATTTTTATTACTGTTCGGATCACGGTAGGGGGGGTTTTTGGTCTCAATTAATTTCTTCTTTTTTCTTTCTACTTCTACAGGTGGAATTTGATGGATCTCCTGAGCTCGCTTAGCTTACGTGGTTAACCCAATTGGTTATAAGCAACCGTGTCTACTATATTACAGAACCTTATTTAGACACTGGCAACAACTAGGAAATAAGAGAAAGGGGTACTAGTAAATAAGTCCGTAGTCTCTATCCCTCTCCCTTTTCAAATTCGGTCCAAAACACCTCCGCCTTAGGGTCGCCGTGATAACTAGGACAGGGTTCTATATCAAGGTAGAAGTTAGAAGCTCCAAACCTTGCTATAAAGGTATCCCCTTGGTTATCGTCGTTATCGTTAGTATCGCCGTTACTGCCCTTAAAATCGGAGATATATTAACGTATTTTTCGGTCCCTTTTGTCCTTTATATAGTTCGTAGACCAATATTCAGATTTGCTGCATACAAAGCACTTTTTGCCCTTATTGCGGTATTAACGGTTAGGGGGGTAATATTATCGGTCAGTATAGAATGATTTAATCTCTAGTTTTTGTTTACCGTACGTTACAATTAAGGATTTAATATCGCTAATAAGGCCGGCAAGGGTAGTAGTAGGTCGGAAACAGGCTGGTTTGCAAGCTAATACATCTTAGCACACAGTAAGAAGCTTATTATAGAATGTCGTATTATTCTAAAGGTCCTTTGCTAACCCACGTTATAGCTACCATATCTCGTTAATTAATACCTGAAATGCTTAGCCTGTATTAAGTCCTTTTTAAGCAGTAACTTGTTTAAGTGTAATCGCATTCCACTTTAATAGGATGTCGCGTTTGTATTCATCGCCCTTAAAGTATAATTTTAGGCCTATGCATACATTCTTGAGAAGGTTAAGGTCTTTAAGGTAGGTAAAGTAGTATTTAAGAGCAAGGCCGCGGAGTATAGTAGGAATAGCAATAATATACGCTTGCTTAGGGACGCTAGCTCAAAGGCAGTAGTTTTGGAAGATCTTAAACTTAAAATTAAAGTTATCTTGTTCGCCAGAGTATTTAACTTCGTCCGTGTAGAGCTTAGCTAAGTTGGTAATCTCTCTTCCGAAGCTTCCTTGTACGGCAAGCTGGTCTATAGCTTGGGTCGCAGTCAGTAGTAATGGTAGAGCTAGGGTAGGGTCGTCAGTAGGGTCGTCGGTAGGGCCATCGGTAGGGTCATCGGTAGGGTCGTCGGTAGGGTCGTCGGTAGGGCCGTCGGTAGGCCATTTTAAGGGAGTTGGTTCGTAAATAGTTCCTAAGAGGCCGTCTATAATTAACTTCCTTGCCTCCTTCCGTACGTATACTCTATTTTTACGGAGGTAATCCCTGATCTTCTTTAATTGATCCTTGCCAAGGTTATCCAGTATATCCTTTATAAAGGACTTAAAGTCGTTAATAAAGCTCTCCCATAAGTTGAATCCCTTCCATCCATTTTCCTTATATATTGATAAACGCCAATTAACGAATGCTTTAACTTCCTTAATATCAGTTACGGTCGCGTCAATTCCAGTCTCCCATTTTTCGGTATCCGTCGCGGAGGTAGCCATCGCGGAGGTAGCCATCGCGGAGGTAGATTTTTCAGTATTTATTGCGGAGGTAGCCATCTTTTGGTTCCGCAGTTGATTTGATTTAACAGTCGGATTAGAAGCGTGGAAACCTACAAACTAATCGTTCTGAAGGTGTAATGGACGCAGGTTAGAAGCGCGAGTAACCTCATAAACTAGCCTTTAGGCTTAGCAAGCAATACTTTAATTCTTAGCCTTTAACGAGAGGTCTAGAGAATTAGGTAGTGCCTCTCTTTATTATACCTTGCTAATCTATACGGCACTGATCAGTGTTCGGATCACGGTAGGGGGGGTTTTTGGTCTCAATTAATTTCTTCTTTTTTCTTTCTACTTCTATAGGTGGAATTTGATGGATCTCCTAAGCTCGCTTAGCTTATGTGGTTAACCTAATTGGTTATAAGCAACTGTGTCTACTATATTACAGAACCTTATTTAGATAATTACTTATGCAAAATATAAAGTATATTACATTTTACGCCCTAGTAAGGTAGTAGAGCTTCTTCCTCTACTTTTTCCTCTACCTCTCCCTTATTAACTTTATCTACGCGTCCTTTAGTACCGCGCAGGCCTTATAGATTAACTACTTCTACCCTTCTTTTAACTAATAACAATACTAAATTAGGCGATTAAAATATTTTTATATCGTAAGAGCTTCCTCTAGCTAACTAAAACTACGGCTATATCTTTTCTATTAATTAGGGCAATCTCTACCTAATATTAGACGGTAAGCTTATTAGTAAATATAGATATTAAGTTATTAATAAGCGGTTACTATTAAGTAAAGCCTCTATATTACCAATATAGAAGTATAAAGTAGACATTTTTTAGGATAGTCCTTTAGGTAAAAAGAGGCTCTAGTTATATAAGCTCTATTATCTAGCTTAAAGACTAGGTGCTTTACTTATAATAAACGGCAACAACTATATTAGTAGCCATTTAAAATTAAAGTATAGCCTTATTATTAACTTAAAAGCCATAGTAGTAGTATACAACTATCCGCCGATTAAGCTTTTACTCTAGCTACTAGCTATAAACGCCAGCCGTTTTAGATAGCTGGCTATATTTAAGCCTATACTAATTAGATAATTCTATAGAATATTACCTTCTATTAAGCTACAAGTCCTTATACAAGCGCTCTACTAACATTTAACCGTCCTTAGATTTAGGAGTATCTCTAAAAGGCGCCTATATTCTTAAGCGATTAGATTAAGGCCGTATTTAATAGCAACGCGTTAGTATTAAAAATATCCTCCTTACTGCACTTAGTAAAATTAACCTTATTATTAAAGCTTTAATATATAGTAAATGCGTAAGAAAGCTTAAACGCTTATTAATTAATATAAGCGATTAAGCTAAATTTAACCTTATATGGGAGAAAGGCTTTATAGGCAAGATTTATAATATTATTAAATATATTATACAATTAATAGGACGCTAAGAGGACTTTGCTAAGAATTAGGCCAAAGCATGCATTAAGGAGAATCTTTTTAATTAAGTAGAGCTTCTACTTATTAAGGACGGAGGTATTTAGTAGAATTTAACCTACTTTATACTCCGCTATATATTGCTTCTTTATAGAGCGATTAATAAATATCTACTAGCTTAGAGGAAGCCCGCTAATAATAGCTACAATTTATTTTAGAACGCGCTTACTAATACAGATTAGCAGTAAGTAAATGTAAGAGGCCAGCCTGACCGGAACGTATGATTATCTAATCGACAGTGTCACCGGTAAGTAGAAGGTAAGTCGAAGGTAAATAAAAGGTAAGTTAAAGGTAGAATGAGTTTTATGTATTAAAGGACAAATGCTTCTAACCACTTCTATTCAGAGACTAATCGCTAGTTCTTCTCTAGAGGAGAACCAGCTCCCTATATAATCTTTCTAAGACGCTAGCAAAACCCTTTGCCCCTTATCTGTCTGACTATATCTTCTAGGACGTAAATGGAATATAGGTGAGACCTCCTTCTGGAACATAGATAAGACCTCCTTCTGTCTCATCTAATATGTACCTTCTAGGGAATTCCGTTACAATTGCCTCCCCTTTAAGGGTCTTAGTCCTCTAAGACTTCGCCTCTACTAAGCTTTTATAAAGTTCCGGCTAAAACCACTAGGGAAATTCTTAGTAGAAAGGTACTCTATAATGCGGCTTATAGCTAGTTCTTTACTAGCATAGAACCTCACTTTGTCCTTAGTTCCTCTACTCTTTTCCCACCATAGTTCCCTATAATGCCTTTGTAATGGAACTAAAATAATAATAATAAAAATTAGATGGGATTTACCTTTCTTATCATAAGAGTTTATTATAAGTTAATCTAGAGGTTATCCTATACAACGCATCCACAAGCCACTATCCCTATTCACCTAAAATAGATTCTAATAATAACGTCTTTATTTTAATTTTCTTCCAGTTTATAAGCTATCGCCTCTTACGCGTCTTTTTATTAACAACACCATTCGTCTTATCTTTTAGTAGACTGTTTCCTCTATATCTCCGCTTTTAGCTTCCATATCTCCAGCTATTCTTTTATAGCTACTTTATTCTCTTCTTATAACACGTCTATAAGCAATAGGATCCCCACCTTATCTTCTTATAACAATACTGACTTCTTAGAGTATTCTCTTATAATGGCTCATGGTCCCCAAACCAGCGGCAGTATTATTAATCTCCCGGTAACGCCCCAGATAGCATCTATTACTCCTACAGCAGTTTCCCTAAAATGCTATTATCGCTGCGTTTATGCTCTTACGTAGGATCCTTCCCATATCTATAAGATGCCTCACTCCAGCAAAAACAAATCTAAGTGCTCCCATTGTCACAGTAGGAGAAAGACCTACGTCCCGGTATTTCCCATTCCGTCCTATTTTAGATTTCGCTAATTATACTAGATCCCCACTATCTATACGTATGAGACTTATAGGCTCCAACGCGCCATCTAAGATTTCCGCCAATATCCTAATAGTAATAGGCGGGGACAGAAGGTGTCTTCCCTCGCTCACAAACTCTTTAATTTTATAAGGGTTTCTACTGCTATAAAGACGCAACGTTCTCAGATACACAGTATCTAGGAGCGCATATGCGAACAGCTTATCCTTATTAATAATAACATTTATACTCTTACGCGGGCTACTCTAGCTAGGTAAGTTTCTCTAGTAACTTACTTAGAAACTATACTAACTCCTTTAGCTAATATCTCTCTAATCCCTACTTAGACGCCAATTTAAAACCTAGGGATACTAAGGATAGCGACAAAGGTCAAGATAAACGTTCTCCTCACTAGTCTCCTGCCTATGCTAGTCCTTCCAGTACCCATCGTTCCAAGAAGAATATTAGTAGAAGTGCTAATACTTCTAGGGATAGAGGAGCCAATAATACCGTTAATAATGACGTTAAGATGGAAGAGGAGGCTCCTATTACTGCTACTAGTATTTAAGTTATTACCCAGCTCTTTCCTTCTTATAGAATAGCTTTATATAGTGCCTCTCGGGTACCTCTAGGATGCCCTATTATTAGGAATTAACTTTATACTTTAGGGATGCCTTTATTCTAAGCTTCGGTAACAATCTATATAAACGTAGTACACTAAAAGAAACTATGGAAGAGTTTAGGCAAAGAATTATCGCATAGTAAGAACAGAAACTAGATAAAAGATCTAGTATATTAGGATATATAAAGAATAGAGCACTAGTATAAAGAATTACTAATAGGCCAAGGACAGGTATACTAAGAGCTAAGTAGCTTACCGAACTAGAATAAGAAGAGAATCTAGGGATTCTGACTAGGTTTGAGGAACGACATACTAAAGGCTATTATAATGTAGTAATAAGAAGATACTTCCTTATAGAGAAGCCGTATACACTCTAGCAGCTGTATTAAAAGTAGTATAGGTAGCGACCCAACGACAAGTAGGAAGATTTCTATATATAGTTAGATGAAAAAGTTATTTAGGACCACCTAACTATAGAGAAGGCTATAACGTATATTAAAGGATCTAGAGGAACGCTTAGAGGACTAAAGAAGTAAAAGGCGTATTTTAGTACCTGCGAACGAAGTTGTAACGTTTAGATTAGTATAATAGAGGTTTAAACTTAAGGATAAAGATAAACTAAGAGTTAACCTAAAGTACCTAGTATACTATACGCTATTATAGATTATATATATGGACGATATATATAAGATGTATAAGAATCCAAAGGAAAAGAATCGGAAATACC
Source organism: Cenococcum geophilum 1.58 (assembly GCF_001692895.1). Classification (NCBI taxonomy): domain Eukaryota; kingdom Fungi; phylum Ascomycota; class Dothideomycetes; order Gloniales; family Gloniaceae; genus Cenococcum; species Cenococcum geophilum. Next base: position 435,652 of record NW_027137609.1, read on the forward strand.
TTATAAGGATATATTAGATAACAGATAAGTAATAATATAGGAATGCTAAGTATATACATAGATGGCATCCAATAGAAGTCTAAAAGGAAGGAGATTTAATACTTTAGCTAGGAAGATTCCTTATAGAAGAATGCTTAGACGGATAATAGTGGTGGGAATGCCTAGAGAATATATGTCTATAGTATATAGAAGATAAAAAGCGAACTAGGTATTAGCTAAAGAGTAAGCTAAATACAATAGGATTAAGCAGCTAATAGTTAAAAAAAGTAGAGGCCTATAGGACTAGAGGGAGCTAGTGGTAGAGCCTTAGACCCTTAAAGGAATTTAAGAACGACACCTAAATTTATAAGTTAAGTGGTAAGATTAATAGTTTAAGGCGCTAGTAGATAGTAGAGTAATAAGGAACTATATCTCGCTAATAGCAGTTAAAAGGATGGGTTTACTACATAGGAAAAAGGAGCACCCTTACCTATTAGTGACAATTTTAGGAGATCTAATAACCTATAGAGGAGGGATTATTAATCTTAAAATAGGACCTATTTAGTTAACTATTAAAGGGAGACAAATCAAGATATCTTTTAATATATTACTATTAAGGAATAATAAGGCAGTATTAGGAATGCCTTGGTTATAGGAATATAATCTAAAGATTAATTGGGTTATAGGTTAGGTTAATATTAGAGATACTTAACGCCGTAAGATGCGATAACAAGCTAAGTTGGTATAGTACTAAGTAGGAGCAACCTATAAAGAAATAGAAAAGGGACTAAGTTATATACTAAAAAGATACTATAAGTATAGTAAGAAACTATGGTTACTAGAAAGTAAGAAGCTATTAGAGTATATAGTATAGGATTATAAAATAGAATTAGAACTAGGAATAAGTCTAAGGTTTTTTCCAATCTATAAGCTTACTAAAGAAGAAGGTAGAGTATTAAAAGAGTTTGTTTAGGAAAATCTATAAAAGGGATATATTAGACTATTGTAGTTATTAGCGGGTTATCTAGTACTGTTTATACTAAAGAAGAATAGCAAACTAAGGCTGTATATTAACTATAAATAGTTAAATAGCATTACTAAAAAGGATAGGTATCCTTTACCCTTAATTAGCGAAATCTAAAACAGAATAGGTAACGTGTAAATCTTTATAAAGATAGATCTAAGATAGGCATATTATTAGATTAGGATTAAGGAAGGCAATAAATAAAAGGCAGCCTTTAGGTTAAAGGAAGGACTATATAAACTATTAGTTATGCAATTTAGGCTTATAAATATACCATTAACATTTTAGAAGCGTATTAACAATATATTAGGAGAATACTTAGATAAATTTGTTATGGTATACCTTAACGATATTATTATCTACTTAATAACTAAGGAAGAACATGGGGAACATGTTAAATGGGTTTTAAAGAGACTATAGAAAGAATAGATGCTAGTAATAATTAAGAAATGCGAGTTCTTTACTAGGAAGACTAATTTTGTTAAATTTATTATTAAACTAGGCTAACTTAGTATAGATCTAAAGAAGATCGAGGCTATAGTAAATTGGTAAAAACTAAAGAACGTTACGCAGTTAAGATTATTTCTAGGGTTTTGCAATTACTGCAGAAGGTTTATAGCGCAATAGTTAAAGGATATTGAGCCATTTATACGGTTAACGAAGAAAGAAGAACTATAGGCATGGGGAAAGGAACAGTAAGAACTCTTTAAGAAAGTTAAGAAGTTATTTACCTAAGAGCCAGTTCTAAAGATCTATTAACTAGGTCTAGAGACGGTTATAGAGATAGATGCATTAGACTATATACTAGGGGCGTACTTTATACAGAAATATTAAGACGGATAGCACCTAATGGCATACTATAGTTAGAAGATAATACTACTAGAGTTAAACTATAACATTTACAATAAAGAGTTGTTAGGTATAGTTATAGCATTAAAGGAATAGAGAGCATTCTTATAAGGTATAGAGAAACTATTTATAGTTAAGATAGATTATAAGAACCTAATAGGATTCCTAATAATAAAGGAACTTAACTAAAGATAGGTTAGATAGGCAGAGATACTTACAGAATACTATTTTAAGATTTAGTATACTAAGGGTATAGATAACACGCGAGCGGATGCTCTAAGTTATAAAGCTGAACTATAAAATAACGGGAAGCCATTAGGGGCTTTACTGCGAAAAGACACAGACGGATTAATTAGATATAATTATCCGAAAATCGTAGCAACTTAAGAAGAGTTAGAAAAGGTCTATAAGACACTAAAAAGCTTTTAGGTATAAAGAATTCTAGAAGTATAACTAGAAGATCTATAGATAGATATATATAAAAATCGAGAAGTAATGTATATCCTAAAAAGCATAGCGGAATAATTTGTAAAAGAATTCTATAAGGGAATAACTTAAGGACACAACGGAGCTACGGGCTTAGTGTTAAGACTTTAAGAGGAATATATTATTAATGGAATCTAGAGACTAACGCGAAAAGTTATAAAGGAATATTTAGATTGCTAAAGGAATAAACTAATAAGGCATAAGCTATATAGAGGGCTATAACCTATTAAAACACTAAAGAGACTATAGGAAGTTATATTATAGGACTTTATTATTAAGTTACTAAAGTTAAGAGATCCTATTACCGGATAAGATTATAACGCAATCTTAGTAATAGTAGATAAACTTATAAAGTAGGGATACTTTATAGTATATACAGAAGAGATATTAATAGAAGATGTCGCTAGAATCTATATTAAAGAAGTATTCGCGAGATATGGAGTACTAAGTAAAATTATATTGGATAGAGATCTAAGATTTATAGCAGCATTCTAGGAGGTATTCTTAGCGGAGTAAGGAGTTAGAGTAGCAACTTCTACCGCATATTATCCGTAGATAGACGGTTAGATAGAAAGACTAAATTAGACACTAGAGCAATATTTAAGATACTATATTAACTACGTATAGAATAATTAGGTATCACTATTACTAGTTATATAGTTTGCATATAATATAACACCTTAAGAAGGAATAGGCATATTACTATTTAAGGCAAATTATGGGTACGAGCTAAGAATATCGTTAACATTACGGTAAGTAAAGAAAATAAGTAGTATAGCTAAAGAAAGAATAAAGACGTTAATAAATCTTTATATAGACCTTATGGAATTAGTAAAAAAAGTATAAAAAAGTACTATAACGCTAAGAGATCTGAGGGACCAGATCTTAAGGAGGGAGATAAAATATAGCTACTATATAAAAATTTTAAGAGTTAACAACTAAGTAAGAAGTTGGACTATGTTAGACTAGGACCTTTTAAAATTAAGTAAAGAATTTTATAGGTTATATTTAAGTTAAACCTACTAGCTAAAATGAAGATCTACCCTATATAGCATATTATAATGCTAGAGCTAGTATATAGGAATATTAAGCCACCAGTTTACAAGGTAGACATATATAGAGGATAAGAAGAAGACAAATAGTAAGTTTTAAAGATTGTTAGTTATAAGGACATTAACAATAAAATATAGTATAAGGTTAAGTGGATAGGCTATATTAAGACTACCTAGGAGCTACTAGAGAATTTAAAGAACGCTATAGGAAAGGTATAGGAGTATCGGAAGAGATTAGGTTAGGCAGTATTAATAAAGAAGGATTACTAAAGAATAAGTTACCTAAGGGGGACCTAAGAAGAGCAGTTACCGAGCTACTTAGATCTATTTCCTTCTCTATTAAAGGAGAATCCGTTCTTTTATTACTAAGTTCCTATAAACCCTATTCTATAAGTTTTTACTCCTTAAAATAAACCTTCTTACGCACCTTCTTAAGACGGATTAACTAAGCGGATGCTTTGAGGCGAGACTTAAGGGCCCGTTACTAAGCATTAGCAGCCTCCCGTTTAGCGTCCTAAGAATAACGCAGTTTAGTAAGAGTAACAGACAGCTTATTATCTAGCTGCGTAGCAGTAGATTAAATATAAAACCCTAAGATAAATTAATTAGGGAACTAGATAACTATTAAAAGTAATAGGTTATATATATTTGACATTAAAGACGGAGCGAACGTTATAGGACGAACGAATATTTGCTTTAGTGCACTCTAAATAAGAGGACGGTTATCGCGAAGATGGGTTCGCTAACGTAATATAAACTAACCCCTCTTTTGAACAACGAGAATATAGAGACGGTATAATCTTACTAAGAGACAATATTATAGTAATAGTGCGAGCACGATGAGCAGTTAAGGAAGAAGAAATTGCTTTAGGTATAATAAGTAATAATATTAACCAAATTAATTAAATGGATATTACACCTCTAGTAAATAACTTAGAGATATTAGGAATCTTTAAGGATAAAGATAAAGAGAAGGGAGATAGTATTACGGACGCTTTAAGTATAATGTTACGACTACTTAGGGAAGAGTTAAAAGAAGCTAGTTAGTTAATTTAGGTATAGTCTAGAATGGAACTGGTAGAGCTATATAACGAGGAATAGTAACTAAGGTCACGTAGGGTAATCTATATAATCTATATAATCTATATAATCTATAATAAAGCAGACAGAGTATACGTATATTATATATAAGAAGGATTTTATAGAAGTACGGTTGTGTATTTAAGGACCCTTAATCCCTACCTAGATAGTTCCTTCCTTATAGTGATTCTTAGAATATAATTAGAGTTAATCTGTTAGGCAACCACTCTACCAGTTATTATTACGTTGTTAACTTTTATACTTGCATTTCCTATACACCTAGCCTATTGACGAGCCTACCGTAGTTCCTGCTACAAGGTTCCGTTACAGTAATATACTTATTAGATAATCTTATAGGTCTTTATATAGCTAGGGTGCCCTACTATAGGGGAATTATATATAAATTTAAGTATTTTAAATCGTAAGGGTTCGGAATTTAGGATTACTATCTTCTATTAATAATATAACCGATTATTACGGATTTTGTATTCAGTAAGTATAATATCCTTATATTACTATTTCCCTATTTAAATTGCTTTTATTATATCTATTATCTAGAAGTTGTTTTTATATTTATACTTTATTAATTTATTAATTTCTATATCCCACTTGTTGGTTTCCAATTTATTCCTATTAAGCTCTATATAATTACAGCACCTATTATACCAGCCGCGTGCTTACGCGTTCGGTACACCAGGTACGCGTTTACGCGTTTAGTGCACCAACTACTCGCTTACGCGTCTGGTGCATTTATAAAGTACTAACTAATTAGGGGGGAGGTGCATTAGTATATAGACCACGTAGTCTACTTTATATAATTAATAGTTACCATTATCTAAAAGAGTATACGATACTATATATATTTTGTGCCCCTAGATCTAACTCACTTATGCTATTAAATTGGTACTAATACTAATTAGTAAGCGCGCACAGATCAGCAATTACTTAACACCTCCCCCCGAGCGATACTCGACAGCAATTACCCGTTTAGACTCCTAGTACAACCTACTAAAAGGTCGGAAGTTGGGGATTACGGACTATCACTAACTCTATATACTTATTTAAGTCTTAGTACGGTTTACCAAAAGTTTATAAACGTAAATATAGACCTTTATAGAACCTTCTACCCTCCCGTAAACTACTATAGACCTACTAATTACCTTTACGGACCGTTATAAGACCTTACGGAAACCCCTTACCCTCTTATAAACCGTTATAGACCTATTAACTACTTTTATAGACTACTATAAGACCTTTTCCACCCGCTATATACTATACTATATAGTATAGCAGATATAAGCAAGCAGATTAATAAAGGTTAAGAGAAATAGAGCTAAGGAGTCGACCTTACGTCTATAACTAATGTTAATAACTATATTAAATATAAAATCCTTAAATACGGATATTTTAAGCTTATAAATAACGACCTATAGAAGTAATATAAGGAAGACTTTACAGACTTTACGGAAGCTATTTTTAAGACTTGTAACTTTACTGCTATCCGTAACCTATAAACCCTTTTACGTCACTAAGGTATATAGGTTAAAAGGGATAAACAAGTCACTATTACACGGTCTCTATATAACATACTATGTAAGGAGGACCAAACGGAATAAACTAAAGAGTAGATCTTAGATTATATTAAAACTAGCGACCTCTTTACCTCCTTTAAACTTAACAGAATCTTTAGCCTTATAGCTAACCTATTTAATTAAATTCGTCCTATAAACCTAAGTGGCTTTAGAATTAATCTTACTGGCTAAAGTATACCTAGTACTTAAGTTACGGACCGTAATACCCCCGTAAACTAAAATACGGACTAAAACCCTCTTGTTACTTAAGTTACAGATCCGTAAACTACCTAAGTAAAGACCTATAGTAAGGAACTAGCTAACCTAGCTAAGCTCTATATTAACAAATCTAAGTACAGCAGTGAAAATAACAATTTTAACTTTAAACTAACTATCTTTACGGACCTTTGCTAGAAGGCTAATATTCCTAAATAAGAGTTTAGCCAAGCCTACTCTACTATACTGCGCGGCCTAGCACTTAACCACTACTATACTAACCTTAAGAGTAACCCCTATGGTGTTCCCTTTAATAAGCTATACAAAGCTACCTATAACTACTTTAAAGGACCGGAATATAAGCGTAATATCCTTACCTAATAAAATGCGACTAAGCTACGGACCGTAATTAACAAGAATACTAAAAAATCGACTATAGAGTGCCTGCAAATTCTTATTAAAGACCTCCGGCACCTATAGCATGGCCTTAACTCTAAGCTTTAAATAGACAACTTCCTGCATAATAAACTTATTACGGCCTACTAGGAAGTAGAGCCCTATAAGTACGCCTACTATAAGCCTATAGATACCTTAGCTAGCCTTATTAATAATTTACGCTCCTCTATTATAATGTATAAAGTCTTAAACCTACTAGGCAGTACTTAAGCCTTTATTACAGATATTTACTATCTATAAATAGACTTAGACGTCTACTTTACAGACCGCTACTACCGCTAGCAGCACCTGTACCGACTAAGTCTAACCTATAACCCCTATAGCAACCCCTATACGAAAATATACCCCTATAGACAAACCAGCCAGAAGTGCTTTATATACGGTAAGGAAGGATATTAGTCTATAAGGTATACCTAGAAAGAATATAATAAGTCTAGAAAGAGACTTAATAGTTATATTAACCAGTTTATTTTAGAATACGAAGGAAAGGAAGTAAAAGAGCCCCTTAATAAGTTAATAGAAGCCCTTATAATTAACTTTAACTTAGTCGCTTAGGAATAAGAGACCTTAGAGATATTCCTAACCACTTTTAGACCTTTTACGGACAGCTAAGCCTTTAATATTACGACTATATTAGCCGACCGTTTCTTTATACACTTAGTTACGCCTAAAAACCATTCTATAAGCACCCCTATAATAAACGTTATAGATTATAAGCAGGACCTATTTGCATATATTACTACAAAACGCTATACCCCTAAGGAATTCTACGGCGTTATAATTGATATAGGTGCCTCTAAGAAATCTACCGTAGGTTACGGATAATATCTTATATATAGGACCACCACAAATAATAATATAGACATTAATATTACGTAAACTAGGGCCGTAAACGTCTAATTCGGCATTGGCTTAACCGCATTAATTAGATTAGTTAAAGTTAAGACTCTAATTAGCCTAGTTAACTTCCACGTAGTAAAAGCGGACACCCCCTTCCTACTCTATTTTGCAGATATAGATAAGTTATAGGTATACTACAATAATGTTACGGACACCCTAATAGGCCCTATAACTACCCTAGGAAGTAAGTATATTACCTTGCTAATTATATAATGATTTGGACACCCGTTCCTTATATAGGGAGAGACTTTATGGACGTATATTTAGGAATCTTTTAACTATAACCCGTGCTACCTTACTAGTACAGAAATCCACCGCCTATACTACCGTTTTGGCTACCTGTTAGCTAAAAAGCTGTATAAAGTCCTTAAACGCTCTAGACACGACGACGTTAATAGGAAGGCAATTAACCACCTAACTAAATACTGCTCCTACTGCTAGAAATACGGACGTTCTCTAGGCCGATTTAAGTTCACCCTTTATAAGAATCTTAACTTCAACTATTTAGTATACGTAGACATTATGTATATTAACGGCAGCCTAGTACTATATATAATTAATAAGGCAACCCACTACTAAGCTGCCCGTTAGTTGCAAAATATATTTATAAAGTATACTTAGGATATTTTACGGACCTACTAGATTAATACGTATATTAGACCCCCTAAGTATATCACCTATAACGCTAGTAGGAACTTTATTAGCAAGGAATTCTAGTAGTATGCTATAGCTATAGCTATATTAACAAAAGCTATTTTAGTTAAGGCGTATTGGTTCGTTAGGCTTATTAAGCGAGCTTACCTAGCTTTATAGAGAGCTTACTAGATTATTACGGACGAATGTAAGAATATTTAAAAGGAACTGGCCCTATAGATAGCCGTAAAAGCCGTTAATAATACTACTAGCCCGGACGGACTAGTATCCACCCTTTTAGTCTACAGAGCCTACCTAAAGATAAGTAACCTAGACCCTCTTACCCCGTCTATTACGGAACGAGTAGTCGTAATATAAAAGGTAATAGCCGAGATAGTTAAACTACGGGCTAAATAAGCTGTTAATAGCGCCCTATACTACCGTAACGGACTAGATATAACCTTAGTATATAACCTACCGCTTAATTCCAAAGTCCTTATATGGCGTAAAAGTGGCAATTAGAATAGACCTTATTGTCTACTAGCCGTAGAAAACGAGACGTACTATATATAACTTCCTAGCGGGCCAACTAGCTTTAGAAGCACGTCCGTAAAACCCTACTTTTGGCCCAAAAACACCTATAACGTTAAACTAGATAAACTAGAAGCGACCGCCAAACTAGACAAAATAGAAGTACCCTTGCCTACTCTAAAAGTCCCCTAAAAACCTACTAAACCTACTAAACCTGCTATAAAGCGCGATTAAGGACGCCCCCGAAAGCACTCTATAACTAAGAACCCTAAAATAGAGAATTACCTAACCTCCGCAGGAATATCCGTAAGGCAATCTCCGCCTATAAATATATTAGTTCTAGTATAGGAAACCCTATTTACGGACTTATAACGTAAAGAGATTAACGGACTACTTAAAAAGGGTATCTTTGCGATTATAATAGAGAGAGACGTTCCGCAAGGCGTCTGTATATTTAACTTACGCTTTATTAACAAAATTAAGCACCCTAGTACTAATAAAGCTTTTAAAAAATTAAGGCTTATTATATAAGCCTATAATAACTAAGGAAAGGACTTAGTCCTTACGTAATTGCCTACAATTTAACGAGTTAGCTAACGGATTATACTTATACTTATGCCTAGACTATAGTAAACTAAATCCGTAGCCCTCTACCTACGGGATATCTCGTAAGCCTATATACAGTCTAATACCTACCTAAGCAGAGATATTTTTATACAACTACCCTATAAGCTTAACCTATAACTAGGAACAATTTTATGGGTTATAAAACCTCTTTATAGAGTACTAGAAGCTAGAAACCATTGGTTTAAGACGTACTACTAGCACTATATTAGTAAACTTAAAATGAAACAGTTAACCTATAACCCCTACCTCCTATATAGCCCATTAAACGGCCTTAGTATTGTTAAACTCTAAACAGACGATACCCTCTTCCTAGTAAATTAGACCTTTGCGGACGCTAAAGAAACTAAACTATAAAAGGCGAAGTTCTTAGTAAAGCTATAAGAGCAGTTAACTAAGTAAACTCTAATTAAGTTTAATAGAGGCTTAATTATATAAAAAGGCAACCTAATTAAGCTGACTTAGGAGCGCTAAGCTTAAAATCTAAAGCCCGTTATAGTAAGGCCTACGGACCTTACTAGCTCCTATAGAGAGACCTATAAGACCGTAAATATAAAGGACTAATACGTCGCCTAGCGCGTAAGAGGCGCCTATATTGCTATTGTGAGGCAGTATTGCTAGGGTGTACGGTAGGGAGCAGGCAAACCGAGCATGAGTCACATAGGGAGTCGATGGAAGAGGACGATATGGTAATGAGGGTAGGCAATAGCCTCGTACTGAGACGAACCGATGAGGAGGGAAGGGCCAAAATAACCCTTACAGCTATAGTCTGCCAACCTAAATCTACTTATAACTTATCCTTTGCGGCCCAGGCAACAAACCCGTAAGAAAAAAATATTAAGCAGCTTAATAAGCGTATTTAGTAGCAAATTGATAATACAGTAAGGGGACTTACCTTTATACTACTAGACCTAAACTCCCTTAGCCTACTAGTATTTATAGACGCCTCCTTCGCTAATAATAAAGACCTATTATTATAAATCGGCTTTATAATCGTACTTACGGACCGTAATTAGGATATAAATATATTGCACTGGTCCTTAATTAAGTGTAAATAAGTAACCTAAAGTATACTAGCTTTTAAACTATATACACTAGCCTATAGCTTTAATATAGCAGCCGCAATTAAATTAATAGTCTAGAAGATTCTATAATTGGAGTAGTTACCCCTAGTCTTATATACTAATTTAAAGTCCCTCTATAACTGCCTAGTCAAACTAGGTATAATATAAGAGAAGAGGCTTATAGTCGACCTAATATGCTTACGTTAGGCCTATAAACGACGTAAGATTATAGAGGTTAAATAGATTAGCGGCGGAAATAACCTAGTAGACGCTATAACTAAGGCAAAGCCGTATTAAGCCCTTAAACCCCTAATTAATATAAATAAGCTTAACCTAAAAGTTATAAAATAGGTAGAACGGGACTAACGGAGTACCTACGGTACGCCTACGGCCCGTTAGAAGGCCGTACGGCTTATTATACGGCCTATTCTACGGACTGTAAGCTATTAGGTAGAAAACGGTAGAAAGCTATAGTGGCACTTAGTGGACTTATGTGACCTGCTAAATTCTGCTATATTCTACTAGGGTAGTTAAACCGACCAATTACAATTTTCCATCCCCGGGATGGAAAATCGCTATTAGCTTGCTTAGCACTAGCGCCTTAACGGCCCTTAAGATCTAACTTATAGCTCGTCTATAGCCCGTTAAAAGGCTATACGGTTTATTTTACGGACTGTAAGTAGGACTTACGGCCAGCTTAGGGCACCGTTTAGAAGGTAGCCCAGAAGGCACCTTAGGAGGAGTTTCCTATATATTTTCCTTTATATTTTACGGTTTTATTAAAACAATTACGGAGGCTATATATAGGTGGTTTCATTTTTTAAGTACCGCTAGTGTATAATTACAGCACCTGTTATACTAGCCGCGTGCTTACGCGTTCGGTACACTAGGTACGCGTTTACGCGTTTAGTGCACCAACCACTCACTTACGCGTTTAGTATATTTATAAAGCACTAACTAATTAGGGGGGAGGTGCATCAGTATATAGACCACGTAGTCTGCTTTATATAATTAATAGTTACCATTATCTAAAAGAGCATACGATACTATACGTATTTCGTGCCCCTAGATCTGACTCACTTGTGCTATTAAATTGGTACCAATAAGCTCTATATCTAAAAATATAGGGCGTAGTTTCTTAAAGCGTTTAGGGGGTAGTAGAATTTATAATTAATTTATAATCCGTTTGTTAGAGGCGTTTATAGGTAAGTCCTATAATTGTTATATTAATAAGTTAGGCTTCTAATTAAGTTTGTTAGGTTAGTGTATAATTTTAAAGTTAAATTATAAGAGGTATTTGGCCTAATAAATTTGGCGCTATATTAATTACTTTATAGTTATAAAGCACTATAGGTTTTTATAGTCCGTTAATACGCGTATTAGAAATAACAATCCTTTAAGTTCTAGACGCTATTATTTAAAGTATTTAATAATGTCTAAATAAGGTTCTATGATATGGTAGACACGATTACTTATAACTAATTGGGTTAACCACGTAAGCTAAGCAAGCTTAGGAGATCCACCAAATTCCACCTATAGAAGTAAGGGGAGAAGAGCAAGAAGAAATTAATTAAGACTAAAAACCCCCCCTACTGTGATCTGAACACTAATCAGTGCCGCACAGATTAGTAAGGTATAACGAAGAGAGGCACTATCTGATTCTCTAGACCTCTTGTTAAAGGCTAAGAATTAAGGTATTACTTACTAAGCCTAAAGGCCAGTTTGTAAGGTTACTCGCGCTTCTAACCTACATCTATTACGCCTTTAGAACAATTAGTTTATAGGTGTTTCCACGCTTTTAGTCTAACTATTAAATTAAATTAACTGCGGAACTAAAAGATGTCTACCTCCGCAACGAATACCAAAAAATCTACCTCCGCGATAGATACTAAAAAATAGGAGACTGGAATTAACGCGACCGTAACCAATATTAAGGAAGTTAAAGCATTCGTTAATTGGCGTTTATTAATATATAAGGAGAGTAGATGGAAGGGATTCGACTTATAAGAGAGCTTTATTAACGACTTTAAGTCCTTTATAAAGGACATACTGGATAACCTTGGCAAGGATCAATTAAAGAAGATTAGGGATTACCTCTATAAAAATAGAGTATACGTACGGAAGGAGGCAAGGAAGTTAATTGCAGACGGCCTCTTAGGAACTATTCACGAACCAACTCCCTTAAAATGGCCTACCGACAACCCTACTAACGGCCCTACCGACGGCCCTACCGACGACCCTACCCTAGCTCTACCATTACTATCGACTGCCCCCGTTCAAATTATTCAGCCAACCCCAGCAACTACCCCCCCGACTTTAGCATAAATCATCCAAGCTATAGACCAGCTTGCCCTACAAGGAAGCTTCGGAAGAGATATCACTAACTTAGCTAAGCTCTACACGGACGAAGTTAAATACTCTAGTGAATAAGATAACTTCGATTTTAAGTTTAAGATCTTCTAAAACTACTGCCTCCGAGCCGGCGTCCCTAAGCAGGCCTATACCATTGCTATTCTAACTATGCTCCGCAGCCTTGCCCTTAAATACTACTTTACCTACCTTAAAGATCTCAACCTCGAGAACGTATACATAGGCCTTAAATTATACTTCGAAGGCGACGAATATAAACGCGATATCCTATTAAAGTGGAATGCAATTACGCTTAAATAAGTTACTGCTTAAAAAGGACTTAATATAGGCCAAGCATTTTAGATATTAATTAATGAGATATGGCAGCTACAACGTGGGTTAGCAAAGGACCTCCAAAATAACATAATATTCTATAATAAGCTCCTTACTACGTGCTAAGACGTACTAGCTTGCAAACCAGCCTGCTTTTAACCCGCTACTACCCTTGCCGGCCTTATTAACGACATTAAATCCTTAATCGCGACGTACGGTAAACAAGAACCAGAGATTAAATCATTCTATACCGACTAATAATACCACTCCTCTAACCAATAACATTCCCCCCCTAATCGTTAATACCGTAATAAGGGCAAAAAGTGCTTTATATGCAGTAAATCTGGATATTAGTCTACAAACTATATAAAGGAAGAAAGGGACTAAAGAATACATTAATACATCTCCGATTTTAAGGGTAGTAACAGCGATACTAATAACAACGACGATAACCAAGGGGATACCTTTACAGCGAGGTTTAGAGCTTTTAATTTCTACCTTAATATAAAACCCTATCCTAGCTATTACGGCGACCCTAAGGCGGAGGCGTTTTGGACTAAGTTTATAAAGGGAGAAGGATAGAGACTATGGACTCATTTACTAGTATCTTTTTGTTCTTTTTCTTATTTCCTAGTTATTACCAGTGTCTAAATAAGGTTCTATAATATGGTAGACATAGTTGCTTATAACTAATTGGGTTAACTACGTAAGCTAAGCGAGCTTAGGAGATCCACTAAATTCCACCTATAGAAGTAAGGGGAGAAGAGCAAGAAGAAATTAATTGAGACCAAAAACCCCCCCTACCGTAATCCGAACAAATAATTATAAGTAGTTCCTTATTATATATTTTATAGTTTAATTTAGTAGGGGTAAGTTTCTAGGAGAGAAAGGCTACTAGGCGCAGCTTACCGTTCTTATTATACTGCAATAACACTCCTCCTAGTGCATAATTAGACGAGTTAATTTTAATAATATATTTAAGGTCTAGATTAAAATAGGCAAAAATTAGAGTAGTTATAAAACAATATTTTAGGTTATTAAAAGCTTATTTATATTTAGTAGTCTATTTAAATCTTATATTCTTTTTTATTAAGTTTACTAATAGCTAAACAATTTTTAAAAAGTAATTAATAAATTAATAGTAGAAATTTACAAATCCTAAAAATCCTTAGATATCTTATATACTACTAGGACTTTCCTAGTTTATAATTACGGCGATTTTTCTAGGGTTTATTTTAATTCCATTGCGGGATATAATTAGGCCTAAGTACATAACTTTAGACGTATAAAACTTGTATTTCTTAATATCGCATTATAAGCCTACGTCTTATAGGCGTTTAAGGACTATTTAGATATACTTTTAATACTTAGAAAGTAAAGATAAATAAATAAAGATATTATTAATATACGCGGTAATAAATATATTAAGGAATTCGCGAAGCGTATTATTAATATATTACTAAATCGTACCGGGACTATTCTTTATACTAAATAGCATTACTAGGTATTTAAAAAGTCCCTATTATATACAAAAAGCTATATACTTTTTATCTCCTTTATAAATACAAATTTAATTAAAGGCAGCGACTACGTTAAGCTTTATAAAGTATTATACTTTCGCTAAGTAGTTAAGCGTTTCTTAAAGTAGAGGAATTAGATATCGGTTTTAAATTATAATTATATTTAAGGCTTAATAATTAACATAGAACCTTAAACCTCCTTTAGGTTTCTTAATAAATAGTATAGGTAAGATAAATAGTAATTAACTAAGGCGAATAAATCCTTTCTCTAGGTGCTCTTTAAGGTATTATTATATTATAAGCAGCTCTTTTTATAACATACCGTATAACGGGCCAAACTTTAGCATTATACTAGGTTTAAGTTCTATTTTAAAATCGTACTTATCTTAATATAGGGGTAGTTAGTTTACAAATTATTTTTTAAATATATTAATTAAATTATAATATTCTTTAGGTATAAGAGGTTAGGGGTTAATATATTACTTTAGTTCTAACGCCTTTTTAATATCTTCTAGTGTTATAGTAAAGAATTTATAGTCTTATTTTCTTGCTAATAAATAAAAGGGTGCGGCTTATATTATACGAATTTTAAAGGGGTTTAATATATTATCTTCGCATTCTTTACCGCAATTAGCAGTTATAACTTTATTATATTGAAAAAGTTTATATATATAAGCCATAACAACGCGTTAGTTTACGACATAGACTGGGAGCTCTTACTACACCCGGTGTTACGGACGCTTTAAGTACAATATTACGACTACTTAGAGAGGAGTCGGAAGAAGCTAGTTAGTTAATTTAGGCACGGTCTAAGATGGAGCCAATAGAACTATGTGACGAGGAATAGTAACTAAGGTCACGTGACGTAATCTATATAATCTGTGTAATCTATATAATCCGTAACAGAGTAGATAGAGTATATATATATTACGTACAAAAAGGATTTTATAAGAGTACGATTGTGTATTTAAGGACCCTTAGTCCCTACCTAGATAGTTCCTTCCTTATAGTGATTCTTAGAATATAATTAGAGTTAATCTATTAGGCAACCACTTTACTAGTTATTATTACGTTGTTAACTTTAATTTATATTACCTATATACCTAGCCTAATAATAAGCCCACCGTAGTACTTACTACAAAGTTCCGTTATATAATTACTACCTAGTTACGGTATTAAATATAAAAAGTTAAATAATATGCTACTAAAAGCAGCCACTATAACGCCATTGACGGCAGTAACTACTTTAAGGTTAGGTGACACTAGTATAGTAGATACTAACTTATAGCAACCTATAACGGTCGGACAGCTATAAGAGATAATTAACCAGTTAATAGCTAATAATGCAGCTATAAAAGAAAGGGTTAATAAGATAGGAGCGGTATAGATTAAGTTACTATTAATTAAGAGGTACTTAGGAGAAAGATTAAAGCTTAAAGGATTCCTTACATAAATGCACTTTAAGGTTACGCAAGAAGGGGTAAAGCTACTAATACCTATGGATTAAATAGCCTATACAGGACTATTCTTATTAGGAAGAGCACTTAAGTAGTTTAAGCCTTACCTTATAGAGATATAGGCGAACGGAATAACAACTACTAATTAAGAGGTGCAATTTATATTCTTAAGCTAGGAAGGGTTTATAGAGCGACTTATATAAATATTTAAAGACCTAGAGGCGGTAACTACGGCGGAAAGAAAACTCTAAGATATTACGCAATAAACCTTAGCAATTAAGTATATAATATAATTCCAGACGCTAGCGATATAAGTTAAGTAGAATAATAAGGTGCTTATAGTATAATATAAACAAGGACTTAAGGCTAAAGTCTAGGACGTAATTATCCTAATAGAAGATGCGGACACCCTATAGGATTTAATAGATTAAGCGATTAAGATTAATAATTAGATCTACTAAAGGGAATAGGCTAAGAAAGGTTAGGATAGAGTTCTATAGTTATATAAGACGCAGAGTATACAATAACTAAAGCTAAGTTAAAAACTATAGTGCGGCGTAGAGCTAATGGACCTAAGTAGTACTAAAGAAGCCTATAAGAGATAAAGTAAGAAACTATAGAAACCTAGAGGTTAAGGATTTAGTAATTATAGGACTAAGGAGCAAAGGCTAAACTAGGGATCTTAATAGCAGAAGACGTTTAGGCGGACTCTATAGTAAAGTTAGTAGTTTAAAGATAGAGCTTATATAAATTATAGGAAATAAGGTTACTTCGCGAGAGATTATAAAGATAATTAGAGTTACTATATAATAAAGGGGACTAAACTGGCAGAAGGCATATATATATAAAGGGATAATAGTATACTATAAAGAACAAAGGAATGTTTAATTAGAAGTTTCGCATTTTGTTATAATAATATATACCGAATTTATAAGAACGCTAAGTATAGCGTAAGCTACTAGCTATAAGAGCTAGAACCCTTAGAGTATAGGGGAACTAATAAACTAGTTCGTAGATCGGATATTAAGGATAATAAGTTTAATATAGGCGAAACATTTTATAACGATAAGGTAATAAGAGTAGCTTACTAGGAGTATATAAACCTCTAAGATATTATATAAAAGGTAGAGGATAATTCCACTATAAAATAGGGAATATTAGTAGGGATTAAGACCCTATTAGATATAATATCTATTACTTTATAAAATATAAGAGAAGTAAAATAGCAAACCCCTTTAGCACTTAATAAAGGCAAAAGGCTAAAGGCTTAAGATTTTTAAGAAGAGATAAGAGACGACTAAGATTCTTAAGATAAGATAAGGTAAGCTTAAGGACCTATAACGGACAATAACCGATAAGGTAGAGTAGTAGCTTAGTTTAGTAATATACGAATAAGCTTAGGATAGAGTTTCCTAAAGGTATAAAACTCTTAAGATAAGATAAGTAAGATTTAAGACTCTTAAGATAAGATAAGAATACTAAATAAGCCTAGTTAGATTAAGGTAGGAGTAAAGCTTAAGTTAGAAGCAAGCTTAGGATTAAGAATCTTATAAGACTAAGACTTTTAGACATAAATAAGGACTATTAAAGAAATTGCGAGTAATGCTTAGCAATAAGATTAAAGCATTAATATTAAGATTAAGAAGTAAGACGGCTTTAAGGATTTAAGCATAAGACGTAAACTAAAAGAAACTATAGAAGAATTTAGATAGAGAATTATCGCATAGTAAGAATAGAAACTAGATAAGAGATTTAATATATTGGGGCGTATAAAGGATAGAGTACTAGTATAAAGAATTACTAATAGGCCTAGGGTAGGCACACTAAGAGCTAAGTGGCTTATTAAACTAGAATAAGAAGAGGATCTAGGGATTTTAACTAGGTTTAAAGAATAATATATAAAGGGCTGTTATAATGCAGTAATAAGAAGATACTTCCTTATAAATAAACCGTATACACTCTAGTAGCTGTACTAAAAGTAGTATAGGTAAAGGCATAACAATAAGTAGGAAGATTTCTATATATAGCTAGACGAAAAAGTTATCTAAGACCACCCAATTATAGAAAAGGCGATGAATTACATTAAAGGAGCCTTAATTATGACGTTAAAGGATTTAGAGAAATATTTAGAGGACTAAAGAAGCGAAAGACGTATCTTAGTACCTACGAATAAAGTTATAACGTTTAGATTAACGAGATAGAGGTTTAAACTTAAGGATAAAGATAAGTAAAGAGTTAACCTAAGACACTAAGCATACTATATATTAGTATAGATAGTATATATAGACGATATATATAATATATATAGAGCACCTAAGAAAAAGCACCAGAAATACCCTATAAGAATATATTAGATAGTAGATAAACAAAGATATAGAAATGCTAAGTATATATATAGTTAGCATTTAGTAGAAGTTTAGGAGTTAAGAGACTTAATACTTTAACTAAAAAGATTCCTTATAAAAGAATACCTAGATAAATAATAGTAGTAGGAATGCCTAAAGAATATATATCTATAGTATATTAAAGATAAGAAGTAAACTAAGTATTAGCTAAAAGTGGACTAAGTATAAACGGGATTAAGCGGCTAATAGTTAGGAAAAGTAGAGGCCTATAGGACTAAAGGGAACTAGTAGTAGAGCCTTAGACCCTTAAAGGAATTTAAGGACAACACTTAAATTTATAAGTTAAGTAGTAAGATTAACAGTTTAAGGTATTAATAGATAGTGGAGTAATAAGGAACTATATTTTGCTAATAGTAGTTAAAAAAAATGGGAATACCATATAGGAAAAAGGAGTACCCTTACCTATTAGTGATAATTTTAGGAGATCTAATAGCCTATAGAGGAGGCATTATTAATCTTAAAATAGGACTAATTTAGTTAACTATTAAAGGGAGATAAATCGAGATATCTTTTAATATATTACCATTAAGGAATAATAAGGCAGTATTAGAAATGCCTTAGTTATAGGAATATAATCTAAGGATTAATTAGGTTATAGGTTAGGTCGATATTAAAGATACTTAATAACATAAGATGCGGTAGCGAGCTAAGATGGTATAATATTAAGTAGGAGCGACCTATAAAGAAATAGAAAAAGGACTAAGCTATATACTAAAGAGATACTATAAGTATAGTAAGAAACTATAGTTACTAGAAAGTGAAAAGCTGTTAAAGTATATAGTATAGGACTATAAGATAGAATTAAAACTAGGAATAAGTCTAAGGTTTTTTTTAATCTATAAGCTTACTAAAGAAGAAGGTAGAGCGTTAAAAGAGTTTATCTAAGAAAATCTATTAAAGGGATATATTAGACCATCGCAGTTATTAGCAGGTTATCTAGTACTGTTTATACCAAAGAAAAATAGCAAATTAAGGCTGTATATTAACTACTAATAGTTAAATAGTATCACTAGGAAGGATAGGTATCCTTTACCCTTAATTAGCAAAATCTAAGACAGGATAGGCAACGCGTAAATCTTTACGAAGATAGATCTAAGATAGGCGTACTATTAGATTAGAATTAAGAAAGGTAATAAATAGAAGGCAGCCTTTAGGTTAAAGGAAGGACTATATAAGCTATTAGTTATATAATTCAGGCTTATAAACATACTAGTAACGTTCTAAAAGCGTATTAATAATATATTAGGAGAATATTTAGATAAATTTGTTATAACATACCTTAATAATATTATTATTTACTTTATAACTAAGGAAGAGTATAGGGAATATGTTAAATAGGTTTTAAAGAGACTATAAGAAGAATAGATGCTAGTAGTAATTAAGAAATGCGAGTTCTTTACCAGAAAAACTAATTTTATTAGATTTATTATTAAACTAGGCCAACTTAGTATAGATCTAAAGAAGATTAAGGCTATAGTAAATTAGTAGGAACTAGAGAACATTATATAGTTAAGATTGTTTCTAGGGTTTTATAATTACTGTAGAAGGTTTAGAGCGTAGTAGTTAAAGAATATTAAACTATTTACGTAACTAATAAAGAAAGAAGAACTATAGATATAGGGAGAGGAATAGTAAGAACTCTTTAAGAAAGTTAAAGAGTTATTTACCTAGGAGCTAGTTTTTAAGATCTATTAACTAGAACTAGAAATAGTTATAGAAATAAACGTATTAGACTATATATTAGGGGCGTGCTTTATATAGAGATATTAAAATAAATAGCACCTAGTGGTATATTATAGTTAAAAGATAATATTACTAAAGTTAAACTATAACATCTATAATAAGGAGTTATTAGGTATAATTATAGTATTAAAGGAATAGAGAGTATTCTTATAAGGTATAGAGAAACTATTTATAGTTAAAACGGATTATAAAAACCTAATAGGATTCCTAATAATAAAGGAACTTAACTAAAGATAGGTTAGATGGGTAGAGATACTTATAGAATACTATTTTAAAATTTAGTATACTAAGGGTATAGACAATATACGGGCAGATACTCTAAGTAAAAAGGCTAAACTATAAAATAATAAAAAGCTATTAGGGGCTTTACTATAAAAGGATATAGATAGACTAATTAGGTATAATTATCTAAAAATTATAATAACTTAGGAAAAAATAGATAGAATTTATAAGTTATTAGAAAGCTTTTAGGTATAAAGAATTTTAAAAGTATAACTAGAAGATCTATAGATAAATATATACGAAAATTAAGAAGCTAAGTATATCCTAAGAAGTATAGCAGAATACTTTATAGAGGACTTTTATAAGGGAATAACTTAAGGATATAATAGAGCTATAGGCTTAGTATTAAGACTCTAAAAGGAGTATATTATTAATAGAATCTAAAGCTTAGTATAAAAAGTTATAAAGGAATGTCTAGATTACTAAAGAAATAAACTAATAAGGTATAAGCTATATAGAGGGCTATAACCTATTAAAATACTAGAGAGACTATAGGAGGTTATATTATAGGACTTTATTATTAAGTTACTAAGGTTAAAAGACCCTATTACCGGATAAGATTATAATATAATTTTAGTAATAGTAGATAAGCTTATAAAGTAGGGATACTTTATAGCATATATAGAAGAAATATTAGTAGAAGATATCGCTAAAATCTATATTAAGGAAGTATGTATAAGATATAGAGCACTAAGCAAAATTATATTAGATAGAGATTTAAGATTTATAGCAGTATTCTAGGAGGTATTCTTAGCGGAGCAAGGAGTTAAAGTAGTAACTTTTACTATATATTATCTATAGATAGACAGTTAAATAGAAAGACTAAACTAGACACTAGAATAGTATCTAAGGCACTATATTAATTATGCATAGAATAATTGGGTATTATTATTACTAGTTATATAGTTTATATATAATATAACACTATAAAAAGGAATAGGTATATTACTATTTAAGGCAAATTACGGATATAAGCTAAGAATATCGCTATTGCTATAATATGTTATGATATTCAATTACGCTGTTGCGGCTCCCGTTAGGGTCCATGTAGCGGGTCTATATGGGTATATATATATACATATATAAGAGGGGAACCGTACCGCTAGGGCCGGATAAAACCTCTCCTTCTCTTGTTATACGGCCTATATGGCTTATGCGGCCTATATAGCCTCTCTTCTAATTAGTGACTACCAAGCACGAGTAGACGTCTCTTTGAGGCGCTATAGAAAAGCCATCTTAATGCGTACTCCTGGGTCTGTCCGGTGGGGTATATAGCTAAGGCCTAGGTTCCGTTCCTGGCTGCTCCGGTTATCTAGGTAGGGCGTAAGCCGGTAGCCTATAAGGCTGGTGGTGGTGTAGAAGGTTCCGTTATTTGCATCTGCGTTAATATATATAGCTCTGTACCTTGCCAAGTTTTATTAAGTTCTATTAGGATATTAACCTCTGCTAAATTCTGCTAGGTTACCAGATTCTGTTAAATTCTGCTAGGTTACTAAAGTTCTGCCAACTTCTGTCAGGTTATTAGATTCTACCAGGTTGCCAAGATTCTGCTAAATTCTATTAGGTTGCCAAAACTCTGCCAAATTCTATTAGGTTGCCAAAACTCTGCCAAATTCTATTAGGTTGCCAAAACTCTGCCAAATTCTATTAGGTTGCCAAAATTCTACTAACTTCTATTAGGTTGCCAAGTTCTGCCAAATTCTGCTAGGTTACTAAGTTCTACCGAATTCTACCGGGTTGCTAGAGTTCTGCCAACTTCTGCCAGGTTGCTATCTGCAAAGTTCTACCATATTCTACTATCCCTGCAGTATTTATCCTCCGTCTCTTAAAGCACTTCCTGGCCTCCTCTCTTTACCCTAGCCAGCTCTCTAGCAAATAAAAGGTGCAGTAAGAGGTATTGCTATAATAAGTAAAGAAGATAAGTAGCATAGCTAAATAAAGAATAAAGACGTTAATAAATCTTTATAAGAACCTTACGGAAATAGTAAAGACAGTACAGTAAAGAATAAAGAAGTACTATAATGCTAAGAGATCTAAGGGACTAGATCTTAAGGAGGGAGATAAAGTATAGCTACTATATAAAAACTTTAAGAGTTAACAACTAAGTAAGAAGTTAAACTATATTAGACTAGGACCTTTTAAAATTAAGTAAAGGATTTTACTAGTTACGTTTAAGTTAAACTTACTAGCTAAAATAAAAATCTACCCTATATAGCATATTATAATACTAAAGCTAGTATATAGGAATATTAAGCTACTAATTTATAAGGTAGACACGTATAGAGGATAGAAAGAAGATAAATAGTAAGTTTTAAAGATTATTAGCTATAAGGACATTAACGATAAAATATAGTATAAGGTAAAGTAGATAGGCTATAATAAGACTACCTAAGAACTACTAGAGAATTTAAAAAATGCTATAGAAAAGGTATAGGAGTATTAAAAGAAATTAGGTTAGGTAGTATTAATAAAGAAGGATTACTAAAGAATAAGTTACCTAAGGGGGATCTAAGAAGAGCAGTTGCTAAGCTACTTAGATCTATTTCCTTCTCTATTAAAGGAGAATCTATTCTTTTATTACTAAGTTTCTATAGACCCTACTTTATAAGTTTCTACTCCTTAAAATAAACCTTTTTATATACCTTTTTAAGACGGATTAAATAAGTAAACGCCGCTAAATAAAACTTAAGGGCCCGTTACTAAGTATTAGCAGCCTCCTATTTAGCGTCCTAAGAATAGTATAATTTAGTAAGAGTAATAGACAGTTTATTATTTAGCTATATAGCAGTAAATTAAATATAAAACCTTAAGATAAATTAATTAGGGAACTAGACGACTATTAAAAGTAATAAGTTATATATATTTAGTATTAGAGATAAAGTAAACATTATAAGATAAATAAATATTTACTTTAGTATACTTTAAGTAAAAGGACAGTTATTATAAAGATAGGTTCGCTAATATAATATAAACTAACCCCTTTTTAAATAGCGAGAATACGGAGATAGTATAATCTCACTAAGAGATAATATTGCAGTAATAGTGCGAGTACGACGAGCAGTTAAAGAAGAAGAAATTGCTTTAGGTATAATAAGTAATAATATTAACTAAATTAATTAGACGGATATTATACCTCTAGTAAANAACTTANAGNTATTNNAAANCTTTAAGNANAAAGNTAAAGAGNAGGGAGATAGTNTTACGGACGCTTTAAGTATAATATTATAACTACTTAAAGAGGAGTTAGAAGAAGCTAGTTAGTTAATTTAGGTATAATCTAAAATAGAGCCAATAGAACTATATAACGAGAAATAGTAACTAAGGTTATATAACGTAATCTATATAATCTATATAATCTATATAATCCGTAATAGAGTAGATAGAGTATACGTATATTATATATAAGAAGGATTTTATAGGAGTATAATTGTATATTTAAGGACCCTTAGTCCCTACCTAGATAGTTNCTTCCTTATAGTAATTCTTAGAATATAATTAGAGTTAATCTATTAGGCAACCACTCCACTAGTTATTATTACGTTGTTAACTTTAATTTATATTACCTATACACCTAGCCTAATAACGAGCCTACTGTAGTACTTGCTATAAGGTTCTGTTATACCCGGCCTAAAAAAACTAAAACTAACTAAAAGAACCCTAAAAAAACACCTAGAGAATCCCCTTAAGATATATATATATTGTAAAGGAGGTATATATTAAACAATAGTGGTTTATACTTACGCGCGTCCACTAAAACTACGCCTAGTAATAGCCCTTTATAATAAGAATAGGCGAATACTATACTATAAAGTAGAAAGACCTTTATTAAGAAGGTATTTTATAACGGAGCCTTATAGTAGGAACTACGGTAGGCTTATTAATAGGCTGGGTATATAGGTAAATAAGAAGTTAATAACGTAATAATAACTAGTAGAGTGGTTACCTAATAGATTAACTCTAATTGTATTCTAAGATTTACTATAAAGGAAAGAACTATTTAGGTAGGGACTATGGTCCTTTAAATATACAACCGTACTTTTAAGAAATCCCCTTTATACGTAAGGTATATATACTCTATTTACTCTATTACAGATTATATAGATCTTATAGATTATATAAATTATATTATATAACCTTAGCTACTATTCCTTATTATATAGCTCTATTAGCTCTATTTTAAACTATATATAAATTAACTAACTAGCTTCTTCTAACTCTTCTCTAAGTAGTTATAATATTATACTTAAAGCGTCTATAATACTATCTCCCTCTTCTCTATCTTTATCCTTAAAGACGCTTAATATCTCTAAGTTATTTATTAGAGGTATAATATCTATCTAATTAATTTAGTTAATATTATTACTTATTATACCTAAAACTTCTTCTTCTTCTTTAACTATTTATTATATTCGCACTATTACTATAATATTATCTCTTAGTAAGATTATACTATCTTTATATTCTTTGTCAGGTGAAACCTAAGTAGATAGTTATATAGCCGCAAGGTACAGGCGACCCTGGGGCAACCCAGGGGTGACTCGCCCGTAAGGTATATGCTCTGCACGTGCCTAGGGAAAACCCTTCCTACCTCGCACACAGACTCCTCCTTTTTCCCTTAAGGATTCGTCTCTGTCTATACAATATACCCATTATTCTATCATTGGACTCCCTATCCACATCCTTACCTCATATTTAAATCCTTACCAATCCCCTTAAAAGGATAGCCGGTTTAATTTTTCTATAATGCCTCCGAAAAGAAAACCAACGCCTACACCCAACAGTAATACGCTGGCGATGTAACTGTAGAACGCCTTAAGATCTAGTGTAAACGAAACCGCTAGAAGCACACCAGTAGCATCTAAGCTATTTTCCGAATCTTAAAACGATTAGATATCTACGAACGTTAGAGACTAGTTCAACCTATATACCTAGGCTCAATAGGAGCTTAGCAAGGTTACTAGCGTCCTACCTAATACCGCTAATATAAAGGAGCTAGATGAGCTGGCTAAGAAGATAGCTAACTTACGGAGTATTATCAATTTAATAAAGCCCTCCCGTTGCCTCTCTAGCGAAGAGTATAAGTTACGTAGTAAACGTATACGCCGAACAAATCTTAACGCCCTAGTCAAGAAGTTACCACCCGATATTGGCGGTACTACTTAACAGCATTTTAACCGGTGAATTGCCGCAGTTGAGAACCGATTCGAGGTTAATAACGCTAACTATAACTATAAGCGACGCACGCGCTAGGCCATTAAAGGTCTTATAAAAGAGAAGACAATCGCCCAACTAGTTTATCGCTGGTTAGGCACTAAGGATAAGGGTCCTTTACTATAGGATGAATTTAAGACTATGGTCCAAGACCAGATTAGGAACCCTATAGTGAGACGCTTTAATAACGCTATAATGTACTATACGGCTGTTATAAAGGAGAACTAGAGGTTTGACGTCTTCCTAGCCTATATACGTAGCTTAAAGGACCTCTTCTTATATACCCCTTTTGTTAATCTTAAACAATAGGTAGACTTCTAGTTCTTATATCTCCCAGCCCACCTATAAGCAGAGCTCTTTTACCAGAACTTCGCCTAACGGGTGAGAACCGCTAAAGACCTCTTTAATGAAATCCGCTGTGTAGAGCAATTGCTTAATACTATAAAGCTCGCAGAAGATTACGTAAGTAGCAGTGGCAAATCATCGCGTATAAAGCGCGGTCGCAGCATAGGCTTTATAAACTTAGGCTTAGGGAACAGAACCTAAAAAGGGCGACGCTTTTCTAAGCAAACTTCTAGGGAGACCACCCAAAAGCCGGATGGCTTAGGGGACCCCCCAGACGCTAGTGCTACGCAGGCGAGTTAAAGGACCGCAGGCGGCCACTATAAGAAACACTAGAAGCAGGCTAATAAAGAGAAGTCAGCTCGGGCTTTGGAAAACCCAAAGCCCTAGTAGCGTATCTCTCTTAACTATAACTAGGGCCTAATATAGAGGGAGAAAAGAAACGCATTATAGTATACGTCGCGATAGATACGCCCTAGGGCGAAGTCCGCCTACATGCTTTATACGACAATAGGTGCTAAATTAACCTTATTAATTAAGATATCGTCTATAGATTTAACCTGCCTATACGCTACGCGCTATATTTACGTAAACCTATTATATGTTTTCTTAATAGCAACCAGATAATAATTTAGGATGCTTATAATCTAACGGTTACTACTAGCGACTCCTAGGGTACTTCTTATACCATTGGCCCGCAGACCTTTTAGGGCGGCTTATTTAATAGTTATAATATAGTTTTTAGATAGGATTGGCTCGCGGAAGCAGATCTATTAATTAGCTTCTATTCTAGATAGTTTATCTAGGGTACTTTAGACCCTAAACGCCTCTAGATAGTTACCCTTAACGCTCTCCTAGTAGACATTAAGGCTGGCAAAACAGTCTATTCACTATAGCTAGAAAACTCCTTCTCTATGCCGGTTGTAAATATAATAGAGGACCTATTATTACTGGCAGCGAGTACCTATATAGACCCTCCGGATATAGAGATACCGGTTATAAATATAGTAGAGGACCTGCCGTTACTGGCAGCGAGTACCCGTAGAGACCCTCCGGTGCTGGCACAGATTACCTATACGTAAGGGGGAGGTAATTAAAACCCTAAAACTATTAAGTATACTATAGTAGAGCTGTATGCACTCTCTATATAAGTATACCTACGAAACGCATATCGGCCGCACCCTTCTCTTTACTGGCTCCCGGAAGCACACTACTATATAATAGTCGCTTCGACCTCCGTAGCCCCTAGCCTACTAGATATATATAAGGAGGAAATTAATGTTTTCTCTAATAAGCTAGTAAGCATACTACCGTAGAACTCTAAATACGACTATATGATTAATTTAAAAAAAGGCAAGACGCTACCGTAAATGCCCCTCTATAACCTCTTATAAAAAGAGTTGTAGATCTTACGAGAGTACCTAGACAGTGCTTTTGAAAAGGGCTAGATTAGGCCCAGTAAGTCGCCTATTAGAGCGCCCATCCTCTTTATACTAAAAGTAGACGGTATAATGCGGCTATGCGTCGACTATAGACGCCTAAATAAGATTACGATTAAAAATTGGTACCCCCTACTACTAGTCGGCGAGCTCTTTAATAGGCTTAGCTATATAAAGATATTTATAAAGCTAGATCTTTATAATATGTACTATAGGATTTATATTAAAAAGGGAGACGAATAGAAGACTGTATTTAAGACACGCTACGGTCACTTTAAGTACCTAGTAATGCCCTTTAGTCTTACTAACGCCCCTGTAACTTTCTAGAGCTATATTTATAAAGCTCTAGGAACCCTAGTAGATACTATCTACGTAGTTTACCTAGATAATATTCTTATCTACTTAAATGATAAGGATAAGTACGTTAAGTATGTTAAGTAGGTACTGCGATAGCTCCGTGCTTAGGGCCTATATGCTAAACTATTAAAATGCATCTTTTATACTAAGAACATTAAGTTCCTAGGCTTTATTATTACCCCTAGGGGTATTGTAATAGACCCTAACCGCGTAAAAGCTATTAAGGAATGGCCTAAGCCTAAGTCCTATAGAGATATCTAGGTCTTCTTTAGCTTTGCTAACTTCTATAGGCAATTTATCTAAAACTACTCAGATACCGCATACCCCCTATACATATATCTTACATAGGTATATTGCAACCCAACGTTAGATAGGGAGAAGAAGAAGAAGCGTAAGTTAAAAGGGCCTACTAAATAGTATTAACCCTGGTCCTGGCCTAATAACGCGTAGTAGGCGTTTCGCAAGCTACGCGCTATATTTATATAGGCTCCTCTACTTCGCCACTTTAACCCTAATTTACCCCTAATAGTAATTACTAACGCTTTTAACTATACCTATAGCGGTATACTTCTACAGCCTTTAGGGTAGGGAGATTAACTCCACTAGTACTTAATTGCTTATTATAGTTAGAAGCTTACTAGCCTAGAAGTACGGTATAATATATATAACAAAGAACTACTCGCTATAGTGCAATATTTTAAGACGTAGCGCTATTACCTTAAATACGCCGCGTATGTAACGCGCGTGCTCTGCAATTATAATAATCTTAGGTACTTTATAACCACTAAGAGCTTATCTGCTCGCCAGGCCTAGTATACCAAAAAACTGGCTAAGTTTAATGTTAAGATTAAATATAAGCTAGGTAAGATAAATTCTGCTAATATACTATCCTAGCGCCCGGATTATGCTAAAGGCTTTAAAGATAGCAGTAAGAGGATAATCCTTAATGCTATGCTACCTATATTATAGTAAAAGTTACGGGTTATAGGCCTTGTAGGCGGCCCTAGTACTACTATACTAAACCAGTAAGTAGCATACGTGTAGTATATAAGCAACCCTTGCAAACTTAGCGCCGGCGGACTAGAGTATCCTACTATTTTCTTTAAGACTACCTTAACCGGCCTAATAGCGCTTAACCCTAGGGAAGACCCCTTAGCCTAGGCTATAGTCCCCTATAATAACCTAGTAAGTTACCTACGTATTATACGTTACTTCGCTAGCACCAACTTTACGTAAAGTCTCGTGCCACGGCAAGAGGTAGTAGTAGCTGCCTTAACTAAAACGGCGTTTATGAAATACCCCCCTAAGTCACTAGTTAATTTTATTTATAGAATATAAAAAAGGGACGCCTTTACACGCTCTATATATAATTAGTTAACCTAGAAACGAGTTCCCGCCGGTAATAAGAACTATACCCTTAATAATTAAGGACTCCTAAGGCAAAACAATAAGGTCTAGGTGCCAAATTATATACTACTATAACAGGAGATCCTTAAGCGAAATCATAACGATCCTATAGGCGGCTACTATGGTTTTAACTGTACCTTTAAGGTAATCGCGCAGAAGTACGCTTAGAACGGCCTTACCTAGGACCTCCGTAAATACCTAGATAATTATAATACCTACCAACACTCTAAATCGCGCCACTATAAAACCTATGGTAAGCTGCAGCCTCTCTAGGCCCCCACCTAAGCCTAGCGGCATTATTTACTTAACTTTATTACGGATCTTCTAGAGTCTAAGACTCCTAATAGCGTAGAGTATAACTCCGTTCTTATCCTTATAAACCGTTTTACGAAGCTAGTACGCTACTATCCAGTATATAAGATAATTGATGCTATACAACTCGCAGAACTCTTATTTAGAGTCTTTATATAAATAGGGCCCTTAAATAATATCATCTCTAATAGGGGTAGTATATTTATAAGCGAGTACTAGAGCACTATATACTACTATCTCCGCATTTAACGTAAACTTAGCACTATATTCCACCTACAGATAGATAGTTAGACGGAGCGTTAGAACTAGGAGCTTAAGGTATACCTACGTATATTTACGAACTAGGAACAGTCTAATTAGGCCTCCCTACTTAAAGAAGCAGCCTTTACCTATAACTCTAAGGTCTATACTATAATAAAGCGTTCCCCTATTAAGCTTGCCTATAGCTAGCTACTAAACGTCCTAGACGGAGTCCCGGACAGCGCCTAAGACGCCTAATAAGGTAGGGAGGGGTCTAAGTTAACAAATGTCCAACTCGTAGAGACGCATCTATAACGCCTACGCCTTATATATAAGGCAGTGGCGGCGTCAATAATGCACGCCCAAAAGCTTTAGGTAAAATACTACAATCGTCACCATCTGGCCAAGTATTTCGCCGTCGGTAAACGAGTCCTGCTCTCCTCTAAGAACATCTGCATAAAACACCCTTATAAAAAGCTTGACCATAAGTTTATAGGACCATTTCAGATCCTAGAGCGCGTAGGGCAGCAAGTATATAAGCTAGAGCTCCTACCTACTATAGCACGGCTCCACCTAGTCTTCTATATCTCCCTACTAGAGCCTTATAGGTCACGCCCTAGGTTTTAACCCCTAGCAGTAGAAGAGCTTAAGAAAGGCAGCTGGGAAGTAAAAGCAATCGTCGCCTACTAGGATCGTGCTAAACAACTATAGTACCTCATTAAATGGCTAGGATAGCCAAATAAGTACAATAAATAGAAATACGAGACAGAACTTAAGAATTATTAACAACTACTAGATAAGTACCATAAGTGGGATACCCTAGCCTTACAGCCGAAGCGCAGGCGAAAAGTAAGCGCCGCTATTAAAATATAACCTGCATTAAAGCGGAGCAGAGGACGTCCTAAGGGATCAAAGAACAAGCAATAATTGCTATAAGAACTGCAGCCTTAATTTAGAAAGCACCCTTCCTAAACCTAATCCGTTACTCTATGCTAGCTAAGCAGATTATTTATATATTAGAGAATAGGCCCGTTTATAACCAGGGTCCATTTAACTAGGGTCTATAACCTACTAGTGACCCGCTAGTAGTAACCTATACTAACAACTTACACTATTCCATATATATGCTACGCAGACAATATATAAGGCTAAAAATATAGGTTAGCGGCGGGTTTAACGGGTATATAGCCTTACCGTCCTAATCTGGCTGTATATAAATAACCTATAACCTACCCACAAAGTATATACGGCGCTACGCCGGTATAGCGTAAGGCCAAAGTAGGGTTAGCGGCGGATTTAATAGGCATATAGCCTTACCGTTTATAAATCTGGCTATATACAAATAACCTACAACCAACCTACAAGGTACTAGCGACCTACCTATATAAGCAAGCTTTTGGAATATTTCTGGTCTACCAAATTTAGGTAATAGTATTAAGCTCTACTAGCTCTACCTATCAAATGGACTAATTAGGATTTTCTATACCGGGCATACAAAATTACTATTAGCTCGGTTAAATGCGGGGAGTCTTAGTAAGGCAAATCTAACTAATTAGACAACTTTAACCGCCGGTCAAAGTTCCTTAACATCTTCGCGCCGCGCACGTGTACTACCCATCTCTCTATACGCAAAATTAAAACGCTCTTTCCCCTCCAAATTTTTTCCTTACTAAGGTTTTTTATGGGGTTTTATTAAGGCTTAAGTATATAAAGGATTGGGGACAACCCTTTTTAAAGGGGGGGGCATTGTTAGGTAAAACCTAAGTAGATAGTTATATAGCCGTAAGGTATAGGCGACCCTGGGGCAACCTAGGGGTAACTCACCCGTAAGGCACGTACTCTACACGTGCCTAGGGAAAACCCTTCCTATCTCGCACACAGACTCCTCCTTTTTCCCTTAAGGATTCGTCTCTGTCTATACAATATACCCATTATTCTATTATTGGACTCCCTATCCACATCCTCACCTCACATTCTTATTATTTAAAAGAGGGGTTAGTCTATATTACGTTAGTAAGTTTATTTTTATAATAACTGTCTTCTTATTTAGAGTATACTAAAGCAAATATTTGTTTATCCTATAATGTTCGCTTTATCTCTAATACTAAATATATATAACCTATTACTCTTAATAGTTATCTAGTTCCCTAATTAATTTATCTTAGAGTTTTATATTTAATCTATTGCTACTTAGCTTAATAATAAACTATTTATTACTTTAGCAGAATTATATTATTCTTATAACGCTAAATAAGAGGCGGCCGATGCTTAGCAACGGGCCCTTAAGTCTTATCTTACTACGTCCGCTTAGTTAATCCGTCTTAAAAAGGGTTATAAGAAGATCTGTTTTAAAAAGTAGAAACTTATAAAATAAGGTTTATAGGAACTTAATAATAATAAAACGGATTCTCTATTAGCTAAGGAGGAAATAGATCTAAGTAGTTTAGCAACTACTCTTCTTAGGTCCCCCTTAGGTAACTTATTTTTTAGTAATTCTTCTTTATTAATACTACTAGACCTAATCTCTTTTAATACTTCTATACCGTTCTTATAGCATTCTTTAGATTTTCTAGTAGTTCCTAAGTAGTCTTATTATAGCCTATTCACTTAACCTTATACTATATTTTATTATTAATATCCTTATAACTAACAATCTTTAAAACTTATTATTTATCTTCTTCTTACCCTCTATATATGTCTACTTTATAAACTAGTGGCTTAATATTCCTATATACTAGCTCTAGCATTACAATATACTATATAGGGTAGATCTTTATTTTAGCTAATAGGTTTAACTTAAATATAACTAGTAAAATTCTTTATATAATTTTAAAAGTGTTACGGACGCTTTAAGTACAATATTACGACTACTTGGAGAAGAGTTAGAAGAAGCTAGTTAGTTAATTTAGGCACGGTCTAAAATAGAGCCGGTAGAACTATATAACAAGGAATAGTAACTAAGGTTACATAACGTAATCTATATAATCTGCGGGATCTATATAATCCGTAACAGAGTAAACAGAGTATACGTATATTACGTATAAGAAGGATTTTATAGGAGTACGGTTGTGTATTTAAGGACCCTTAATCCCTACCTAGATAGTTCCTTCCTTATAGTAATTCTTAGAATATAATTAAAGTTAATCTATTAGGCAACCTCTCCACTAGTTATTATTACATTGTTAACTTTAACTTGCATTACCTACACACCTAGCCTATTAACGAGCCTATTGTAGTTCTTGCTATAAGGTTCCGTTACACAATTACTACCTAGTTACGGTATTAAGTATAGAAAGTTAAACAATATGCCACTAAAAGCAGCCATTATAACACTATTAACGGCGGCAACTACTTTAAGATTAGGTAATAATACTAGTATGGCAGACACTAACTTATAGCAACTAGTAACGGTCGGACAACTATAAGAGATAGTCGACTAGCTAATAGAAAATAATGTAACGTTAAAAAATAGGATTAATAGGATAGGAGCAGCAAAGATCAAGCTACTATCAATTAAAAGGTATTTAGGAGAAAGGTTAAAACTTAAAGGATTTCTTACGCAAATACACTTTAAGGTATTACAAGAAGGGGTAAAGCTGCTAATACCTATAGATCGGGTAGCGTATATAGGACTATTCCTAATAGGAAGAGCACTTAAGTAGTTTAAGCCTTACCTTACGGAGATATAGGTAAATGGAATAACGACCACTAACCAAAATATGCGATTCATGTTCTTAAGCTAGAAAGGGTTTGCGAAACGACTTATATAAATGTTTAGAGACCTAAAATTAATAACTACCGCGGAAAGGAAACTCTAAAACATTATATAACGAACCTTAGTAATTAAATATATAATATAGTTCTAAACGTTAGTACTATAAGTAGAGTGGAATAATAGGGCGCTTATAGTACAGTATAAATAAGGACTTAAGGCTAAAGTCTAGGACGTAATTATCCTAATAGAAGATGCGGATACCCTAAGGGAACTAATAGACTAAGCAATTAAGATTAATAATTAGATCTACTAAAGGGAATAGACTAAAAAGGGTTAGGATAGAGTTCTATAGTTATATAAGGCGTAGAGCACGCAATGACTAAAGCTAAGTTAGAAACTATAGTATAGCGCAGAGCTAATAGACCTAAGTAGTACTAAAGAAGCCTATAAAGGATAGAGTAAGAAACCGTAGAAACCTAGAGGATAAGGATTAAGTAATTAACAGTCTAAGGAGCAGAGGCTAAACTAGGGATCTTAACAGCAGAAGACGTTTAGGCGGACTCTATAGCAAAAGAAATGGTTTAAAAAGGGAGCTTATATAAATTGCGGGAAACAGGGTTATTATATTAGAGACTATAAAAGTAGTTAGAGCCACTACGTAGTAAAAGGAACGAGACTAGTAGACAATATATACGTATAGAGGGATAATAATATACTGCGAGGAACAAAAGAGTATTTAATTAGAAGTTTTGCGTTTTATTATAA
The DNA here is from genome assembly GCF_001692895.1 of Cenococcum geophilum 1.58. Classification (NCBI taxonomy): domain Eukaryota; kingdom Fungi; phylum Ascomycota; class Dothideomycetes; order Gloniales; family Gloniaceae; genus Cenococcum; species Cenococcum geophilum. Next base: position 469,994 of record NW_027137609.1, read on the forward strand.
TAACGCATACCAAATTTATAAAGACGCTAAGTATGGTGCAAGCTATTAGCTGTAAGAGCTATATCTAGCGGAATATAAAGAAACTAATAAACCAGTTCGTAGATCGGATATTAAGGACAATAAATTTAATAAAGGCGAAACATTTTATAACGATAAGGCAATAAGAGTAGCTTACTAGGAGCATATAGACCTCTAAAATATTATACTAGAGGTAAAGGATAATTCCACTACAGAATAGGGAACATTAGTAGGGATTAAGACCCCACTAGATATAATGTCTATCGCTTCGCAAGACGTAAGAGAAGTAGGATAGTAAATTACTTCGGCACTTAATAAAGGCAAAAGGCCAAAGGCTTAAGATTCTTAAGATAAGATAAGAGATAACTAAGATTCTTAAGACGAGATAAGGCAAGCTTAAAGACCTATAATAGATAATAACCGATAGAGCAGAGCAGTAGCTTAGTTTAAAGATATATAAATAAGCTTAGGATAGAGTTTCCTATAGGCACGAGATTCTTAAGACGAGATAAGTAAAATTTAAGACTCTTAAGATGAGATAAAAACACTAAAGCCTAGTTGGACTAAGGCAGGAGTAAGGCTTAAGTTAAAAGCAAGCTCAGAATTAAAAAATCTAAGGGATTAAGAATTTGGAGTATAAATAAAGACACCTATAGGTAAGAGGTAAAAGGCTTCTTTATAGATTAGAGAATCTATAGCATAAACAGTAACTAAACTAGGAGATAGATATATAGACCTAGAGGACTTACTAGGGGAATATAGTATTTAGCCTAAGGATTAAAAGGCTAATAACAAGGTTAAGAAGCAAGAAGACTTTAAGGATCTACTTATAAGACGCGAAAAAAAAGAAACTATAGAGGAATTTAGGGCAAAAATTACCTTATAGCAAGAACAGAAACTAGATAAAAGATCTAACATATTGGGACGTATAAGGAATTAAGCACTTATATAAAGAATCACTAATAGGCCAAGAGCGGGCACACTAAAAGCTAAGTAGCTTATTAAACTAAAACAGGAAGAGGATCTAGGGATCCTAACTAGGTTTAAGGAACAACACACTAAGGGCTGTTACGACGCAGTAATAAGAAAATACTTCCTTACGGACAAACCGTACACACTCTAGTAACTATACTAAAAGTAGTATAGGTAAAGGCACAACGATAAGTGGGAAGAATTCTATATATAGTTAGACGAAAAAGTTATCTAAGACCACCCAATTATGGAAAAGGCTATAAGTTATATTAAAGGAGCCTTAATTATAACATTAAAAGATCTAAAGGAGCGCTTAGAGGACTAGAGAAGTAAAAGGCGTATTTTAGTACCTGCGAATAAAGTCGCAACGCTTAAATTAATACGGTAAAGGTTTAAACTTAAGGATAAAGATAAGTTAAGAGTTAACCTAAGGCACTAAGTATATTATACGCTATTGTGGATCGTATATATGGATAATACGTATAATATATATAGGACACTAAAGGATAAGTATCGGAAATACCCTATAAGAATATATTAGTTAGTAGAAGAATAGAAATATAGAAACGCTAAGTATATATATAGCTAGTATCTAGTAGAAGTTTAAAAGTTAGGCGACTTAATACTTTAGCTAGGAAGATTCCTTATAAAAGAATGCCTAGATAGATAATAGTGGTGGGAATACCTAGAGAATACGTGTCTATAGTATATTAAAGATAAGAAGCGAACTAAGTATTAGCTAAAAGTAGACTAAGTATAAATAGGATTAAGTAGCTAATAGTTAGGAAAAGTAGAGGCCTATAGGACTAGAGGGAGCTAGTAATAGAGCCTTAGACCCTTAAAGGAATTTAAAGACAATACCTAAATTTATAAATTAATTGGTAAGATTAATAGTTTAAGGCACTAATAGATAGTGGAGCAATAAGGAACTATATCTTACTAGTAGCAGTTAAGAGAATAGGACTACCTTATAGACAGAAGGAATAACCTTACCTATTAGTTATAATTTTAGGAGATCCAATAACCTATAGAGGAGGGATTATTAACCTTAAAACAGGACCTATTTAGCTAACTATTAAAGGAAGATAAATTAAGATGTTTTTTAATATCCTACTATTAGGACGGGAGGAGGCAGTATTAAGAATGCCTTAGTTACAGGAATATAATCTAAAGATTAATTAGATTACAGGTTAGGTTAATATTAAAGATACTTAACACCGTAAGACATAATAATAAGCTAAGATGGTATAGTACTAAGTAGGAGCAACCTATAAAAAAATAGAGAAAGGACTAAGTTATGTACTAAAAAGATACTATAAGTATAGCAAGAAACTATGGTTACTAAAAAGTAAAAAGCTATTAGAGTATATAGCATAGGATTATAAAATAGAATTAAAACTAGGAATAAGTCTAAGGTTCTTTCCAATCTATAAGCTTACTAAAGAGGAAGGTAGAGCATTAAAAGAGTTTATCTAGGAAAACTTACGAAAAGAATACATCAGACTATTATAATCATTAGTAGGTTATCTAGTACTATTTATACAAAAAAAAATAGTAAACTAAGGCTGTATATTAACTATAGATAGTTAAACAGCATTACTAGGAAAGATAGGTATCCTTTACCATTAATTAGCGAAATCTAAGACAGGATAGGTAATGTGTAAATCTTTACGAANATAGATCTAAAATAGGCGTACTATTAGATTAGGATTAAGGAAGGCAATAAATAGAAGGCAGCCTTTAGGTTAAAGGAAGGACTATATAAGCTATTAGTTATATAATTTAGGCTTATAAACGCACTAGTAACGTTCTAAAAACGTATTAACAATATATTAAGGGAACACTTAGATAAATTTGTTATAGTATACCTTAACGATATTATTATTTACTTAATAACTAAGAGAGAACACGGGGAATATATTAAATAGGTCTTAAAGAGACTATAAGAAGAATAGATGCTAGTAGTAATTAAAAAATGCAAGTTCTTTACTAGAAAGATTAATTTTATAGGATTTATTATTAAACTAGGCCAACTTAGCATAGATCTAAAAAAGATTAAGGCTATAGTAAATTAGTAAAAACTAAAAAAACGTTACGTAGTTAAGATTATTCCTAGGATTTTGCAATTACTATAGAAGGTTTATAGCGCAATAGTTAAAGGATATTAAGCCATTTACGCGGTTAATAAGGAAAGAAGAACTATGGGTATAAAGTAAGGAACAGCGGGAACTCTTTAAAAAAGTTAAAGAGTTATTTACCTAGGAGCCAGTTCTTAAGATCTATTAACTAGGACTAAAGACGGTTATAGAAATAGATATATTAGACTATATACTAGGGGTATACTTTATATAAAGGTATTAAAATAGATGGCACCTAGTGGCATACTATAGTCGGATAATAATACTACTAGAGTTAAACTATAACATCTATAATAAGGAGTTATTAGGTATAGTTATAGNANTAAAGNAATANANAGNATTNTTATAANNNANANANNAACTATTTATAGTTAANANNNANTATAAGAACNTAANAGNATTCCTAATAATAAAGGAACTTAACTAAAGATAGGTTAGATAGGCAGAGATACTTATAGAATACTATTTTAAAATTTAGTACACTAAGGGTACAAACAATATATAAGTAGATGCTTTAAGTTAGAAAGCTAAACTATAAAACAATAAGAAGCTATTAGGGGCTTTACTATAAAAAGATATAGACGGATTAATTAGGTATAATTATCTAAAAATTATAGCAACTTAAGAAGAACTAGAAAGAATTTATAAGTTACTAGAAAGCTTTTAGGCATAAAGAATTCTAGAGGTATAACTAGAAGATTTACAAATGGATATATATAAGAATTAGGAAGTAATGTATATCCTAAAAAGTATAGCAGAGTAATTTATAAAAGATTTCTATAAGGGAATAATTTAAGGATATAATAGGGCCACGGGCTTAGTGTTAAAACTCTAAGAGGAGTATATTATTAATGGAATCTAAGGACTAGCGCAAAAAGTTATAAAGGAATATCTAGATTGCTAAAGAAATAAACTAATAAGGCATAAGCTATATAGAGGGCTATAACCTATTAAAATACTAGAGAGGCTATAGGAGGTTATATTATAGGACTTTATTATTAAGTTACTAAAGTTAAAAGATCCTATTACCGGACAAGATTATAATATAATCTTAGTAATAGTAGACAAGCTTATAAAGTAGGGATACTTTATAGCCTATACAGAAGAAATATTAGTAAAAAATGTCGCTAAAGTCTATATTAAAGAAGTGTTTATAAGATATAGAGTACTAAGCAAGATTATATTAAATAAAGATTTAAGATTCATAATAGTATTCTAAGAGGTATTCTTAGCGGAATAAGGAGTTAGAGTAGCAACTTCTACTATATATTATCTACAGACAGACAGCTAAATAAAAAGATTAAATTAGATACTAGAATAGTATCTAAAATACTATATTAATTACGCATAGAATAATTAGGTATTATTATTACTAGTTATACAGTTTATATATAATATAACACCTTAAAAAAAATTAGGCATATTACTATTTAAGGTAAATTACGGATATAAACTAAGAATATTATTATTACTATATTAAGTAAAGAAGATAAGTAGTACAGTTAAATAAAGAATAGAGATATTAATAAATCTTTATAAGAACCTTATAGAAATAGTAAAGGTAGTATAGTAAAGAATAAAAAAGTACTATAATGCTAAGAGATCTAAGGGACTAGATCTTAAGGAGGGAAATAAAGTATAGCTACTATATAAAAATTTTAAGAGTTAATAACTAAGTAAGAAGTTAGACTATATTAGACTAGGACTTTTTAAGATTAAGTAAAAGATTTTACTGGTTACGTTTAAGTTAAACCTACTAGCTAAAATAAAGATCTACCCTATATAGTATATCGCAATACTAAAGCCGGCATATAAGAATATTAAGCTACTAATCTATAAAGCAGATATATATAGAGGATAGGAAAAAGATAAATAGTAAGTTTTAAAGATTATTAGTTATAAGGATATTAACAACAAAATATAGTATAAAGTTAAGTAGATAGGCTATACTAAGACTACCTAGGAACTACTAAAAAATCTAAAGAACGCTATAGAAAAGGTATAAGAGTATTAAAAGAGATTAGGTTAGGCAGCATTAATAAAAAAGGATTATAAAAAAATAAGTCACCTAAGGGGGACCTAAGAAGAGCAGTTACTAAGCTACTTAGATCTATTTCCTTTTTGGTTAAAAGAAAATCCATTCTTTTATTATTAAGTTTCTATAGACTTTATTTTATAAGTTTCCACTCCTTAAAATAAACCTTTTTACGCACCTTTTTAAGACGGATTAGCTGAGCGGACGCCGCTAGATAAGACTTAAGGGCCCGTTACTAAGCATCGGTAGCCTCCTATTTAGCGTCCTAAAAATAGCGTAATTCCGCTAAAGTAATAGATAGTTTATTATTTAGCCGCGTAGTAGTAGATTAAATATAAAACCTTAAGATAAATTAACTAGGGAACTAGACAACTATTAAGAGTAATAAGTTACGTATATTTAGTATTAGAGATAGAGCAAACATTATAGGATAAATAAATATTGCTTTGGTATACTTTAAGTAAGAGGACGGTTATTACAAAGATAGGTTTGCTAACATAATATAAACTAAACCCTTTTTTAAATAACGAGAACACGGAAATAGTATAATCTCACTAAGAGACAATATTATAGCAATAGTGCGAATATAACAAGCAGTTAAGGAAAAAGAAATTACTTTAGGTATAATAAGTAATAATATTAACTAAATTAATTAGACGGATATTATACCTCTAATAAATAACTTAGAGATATTTAGGATCTTTAAAGATAAAGATAAAAAGGAGGGAAATAGTATTATAAACGCTTTAAGTATAATATTATAACTACTTAGAGAAGAGTTAAAAGAAGCTAGTTAGTTAATTTAGGCACGGTCTAGAATAAAGCCGGTAGAACTATATAATAAGAAATAGTAACTAAGGTTATATAATATAATCTATATAATCTACAGGATCTATATAATCCGTAATAGAGTAGATAAAGTATATATATATTACGTATAAGAAGGATTTTATAGGAGTATGGTTATATATTTAAGGACCCTTAATCCCTACCTAGATAGTTCCTTTCTTATAGTAATTCTTAGAATATAATTAGAGTTAATCTATTAGGTAACCACTCTACCAGTTATTATTACGTTATTAACTTTAACTTACATTACCTATACACCTAGCCTATTAATAAGCCCATTATAGTTCTTACTATAAGGTTCCGTTATATAAAGGTCCTAGTTTAACATAGTCTANCTTCTTACTTAGTTATTAACTTTTAAAATTTTTGTATAGTAGCTACACTTTATCTCCCTCCTTAAGATTTAGTCCCTTAGATCTCTTAGTATTATAATACCTTTTTATTCTCTCTTATACTTTCTTTACTAATTCTATAAGGTCTATATAAAGATTTATTAATTTCTTTATTTTTTCTTTAGCTATACTAGTTATTTTCTTCACTTATTATAGTAATAACGATATTCTTAGCTTATATCTATAATTTGCCTTAAATAGTAATATACCTATTCCTTTTTATAGTGTTATATTATATATAAACTATATAACTAGTAATAATAATACCTAATTATTCTATGCGCAATTAATATAATATCTTAAATACTATTTTAGCGTCTAATTTAATCTTTCTATTTAACCGTCTGTTTATAGATAATATATAATAAAAGTTACTACTTAAACTCCTTACTCCGCTAAGAATACCTCCTAAAATACTATTATAAATCTTAGATCCCTATCTAATATAATCTTACTTAGTGCTCTATATCTTATAAACACTTCTTTAATATAGATTTTAATAACATCTTCCACTAAGATTTCTTCTATATATGCTATAAAGTAGCCCTATTTAGTTAACTTGTCCACTATTACTAANATNNNATTATANTCTTATCCNGTAATANAATCTCTTAACTTTANTAACTTAATAATAAAGTCCTATAATATAACCTCCTATAATCTCTCTAGTATTTTAATAGGTTATAGCCCTCCGTATAGCTTATACCTTATTAGTTTATTCCTTTAGCAATCTAGATACTCTTTTATTACTTTTTTTAATAATATTTTAGATTCCGTTAATAATATATTTCTTTTAAAGTCTTAACACTAAGCCTATTACTCCATTATGTCCTTAAGTTATTCCCTTATAAAAGTCTTCCACAAAATACTCTGCTATACTTTTTAAAATATACTTTACTTCTTAATTTTCATATATATCCATCTATAGATCTTCTAGCTATACTTTTAGAATTTTCTATACCTAAAAGCTTTCTAGTGTCTTATAGACTCTTTCTAATTCATTATCCTCTTAAGTTACTACTAGTTTAGGGTGGTTGTACCTAATCTATCTATCCTTATCTCTGCGTAGTATTACTCCCAATAGCTTCTTATCGTTTTATAGTTTAGCTTTTCTACTAAGTATATCTGCTCTTATATTTTCAGTTCCTTTAGTATACTAAATCTTAAAATAGTATTCTATAAGCATCTCTACCCATTTAACTTGTCTATAATTAAGTTCTTTTATTATTAGGAACCCTATTAGGTTCTTATAATACGCCTTAACTATAAATAGTTTCTCTACGCCTTATAAGAATACTCTTTATTCCTTAAGTACTATAACTATACCTAACAACTCCTTATTATAGACGTCGTAGTTTAACTCTAGTAGTGTTATCTTTCTACTATAATATAATACTAGATGCTATACGTCCTAGTTATAACGGCTTGTACAAATGCTTCTGAACCAAAGCTTGTAGAATGCTATCTTACAAAGATACTAAGCTAAGGGGTAGAGAAGGTCGAGGAAAGGACACGTCTATATACAGGCGCCAAGTCTCTAAGCGAGCCCCTAACTAGGGTCTGTAACAGTGCCGTAACATCACCCCCTCCTTTAAGAAAGCCTGCCCTTAGGCTTTGTATAAGCCCCTTATTAGAAAGGAAAGAGAAGAAAAAAAAAGAAATTTGGCATCTAGGCGCTTAATCGCGATGCCGGTTAACCTAGGACTTGCAGCAGTCCTGCAGCTCCTGCTACTGCGGGGGTATATCACTATACCTAGTTGACGTGGGGCAGGCAGCCGTCCTATAGCTCCTGTGAGGGGTATATTGCTATCCAGTTAACGTAGGGCAGGCAGCCGTCCTGCAGCTTCTGCTGCTGCGAGAGGTATATCGCTAGGAGCCCTCCGTTAGTCGTCGTTCCTCCTCTAAAACTCCGGTACCTCCTAGCTCTACTATCCCCCCTTTTATTATGGCGCGCCCCGAGCCATAAAAAAAGCCCCCCTAATCCCCCTCTTATAAAAGGGTAGGTGAAAAGGTTTTAATAAGGGTGGGAGGGTTAGGGAGTTATAGCTCGCATGCATATCGGCACGAGCTCTTGTCCGTTCGGTAGCAGTACGGTGCTAGCAACGGGGTCGTATTCTAAGGAGCAAAGCTCTCCTTATAACGTAGGACCCCAGGAAGCGAGACACCCCCCCAAGCGAGACACTCTTAGCCTAACTTATAACTTTAATAACTTTAGTAATATTATTCTTAAATAAAATATAAAATATATTTATATAAACTACTATATTAGTAAAATAATATTTGAGCTAAAAAATAAAAATAATATATATTTTTTACTGCAATAAAATTATTTTAAAAAGGCTATATATATTATACTATATTATAGTAATTTCTAAACTTAAGGTTACATATTAATATTTATACATATTAATTATATTTTTAATATATTATAATAGTTTGCTAATTACAAATATAATAATAACATCTATATAAAAAATTATTATTATATATATAAATATATTTTAGAAAAAATTATCAATATTGTTTTTATTATAATTATAGTTTAATTGTTTTTATATATAATTTTTTAAACATTTTTTATTTTTATAATATATATATTAAGTAAGATTAGTCAATAAAAGTACGGTTTACAAAAACTGCTAATTTTTAACATAATTAATATAATTTTTATTGTATTTTTTATAGATTAAATATTAAATAAAGTATTAAATTTATTTTTATACATAAATAGCATTATTTATATTTTTATAACGTTACTTATATATTGTTATAACATTATATAATCAAAATACTTAAAAATATTATATAAAATATTACTAAAATATATAAGTATTTCAAATATTTTATAAATATTATTATTGTTAGTTACATAGGGTGACTCACTAATAACGACTACTCGAGTAGGGTTACAGTGATGTTGGTTAATAAAGCTTATTAAATGGAATAAGAAAGGGCGAGGAACTTAAGGCTCCTCGCCACACTAGTGCCACGGCAACACGTAATGGCAACTTGCCATCATATAACGGCAGTTTGCCGTATGTGACGGCAACTTGCCTCATTCCCAACACTAGCAACTCTTCTTTTATAGTTGCTATCTATATACAAATACTGCTTAACTATTATAACAAATATAAATCCTCCTTACTTACTATTGCTATTGCAATATAAGTCTTGCTGTCTTAAAATTTGCCTCTTAGCATATAGCTCTCTTACTTAGAAGTTATAGGTAAGCATCTTATTCAGAAGGCCGCTAAGGCGCTAGTAGTAAGCGAGCTAATAGCGATTTTTTATCCTAGGGATGGAAAATCCTAATTAGCTAGTTAAAGTTAGGGTCTACAGAATCTGGCCAATTAAATAACTTTAATTAGCGGTTAAAGTTCCTGGATATCTTAAGACCTTATATAACTAAGAAATTTCTAGGGACTCCCTTTTAACCTAATCTTTAACTTATATATGTAGAGTATTTATATTAATAAATGTCTCTAGTACCTTGTTTAGGTTCGCCTTTATTATTATATCTACTAGGTTATCTTAGCCATTAATCTATTAAATCTTAAAGAGTTTTTAACACTTATAGGATTACTAAAGTACTATAATATTAATTATAAGGCGCTTTTCCTTTATAGTACTAAGCTTAACTAAACACTTATAGAGGGAATATAAGTCGGTGTATATAATTATAGGGATAACGAGAAGTTCGAGTTGATTTATAATTATCTTTAGGGTAGTTCCAATTACAATTGCTATATTAACTCCGCTAACTATTTTATATATCTCTAACGCTAAAACGCTTTAAGTAACGCGTTTACTCTTAGTTAAGCTTTAATAGATAAGATTACCGTAAATTATAAAGTTATTCTCTTTAGTAGATTTATTTATAATAATAATCTTATATTCTAGCTAGGAGCTAAAATCTTTATTATTTATAAACGATCTATTAATAAATACAAAGAGCTTAGCGGTGGGAAGATTAATAGGCACGTAGAGTAGTCCCCAATTAAGATAGTTTATTTACTAGGAAAGACGCTTATTTAGGGCAAGAACGTTATCCTTAGTTAGTTCTTAGTGTTAAGCGGTAACAGAGAGATTAAATAAAGCCTTAGGTTAATAGATAGAAGCGATATAAGCTCTATAAGCGCGTTACTCTATATATCCTTATTTTGGAGAATTAACGTTAATAACATTAATCTTTTTACCTTAACCCTTCTGGCATAAAGCAATGGAATCCTTATTTAGGGAGAGGACATATCCATTAAAGAGTAATAGTATTATCAAATTAAGCTTTTCCTTTAGCTTTGCCATGAGATTTACCTTTACTAGCTCATCCTCTTTAAGAGCTAAGAATTAGTTGTCTCCTAAAATAATTATATTATTAGTTTATATGCCGATAATTCTAAATAGAGTTCCTATAGTTATAATAAGGAAGTATAAATCAAATATAGAAGTAGTTATTAAAAGCTTCTCTTTATAGTGCTTGCTATAGGTAGCCTACTAGTAAGTTCCTACCTCTGTAATTTTATATAATGGCTTAAGTATAACCATAATTATATCTTTGGAGTATTAGTAGCGAATTTACTCTAGAAGGTATACTAATATTAAGCGCTAAAGGTATATCTCTAATTAGGTGTAGGCCTAAGTAATATCTTATAGATAGACTGCTATTTTATTCTTTATTAGGGAGGAAGCTAGTGTAATAATAACTCACTAACTGGCTTGTTAAATTATAGGAGATTATATAAGAATTACCTCCTTACTATCGTTATTATAGCCTTAGATAATAAGCCTTAATTTCTTAAATAGGGCGTTAGTAGCTTTGCCTTTAATCTCATTAACCATTCTTAACTTAAAGATACAAACTTTATTAAACTTAGTAGGGTTATACTTCTTAAACTTAAAGACTCCTCTTGCAATAAGACTATTAATCTCTTACTTATTAGATGCTTAAAAAGGAGCTCCTAAAGTTATAATGCAACCTTCCTTTTAGAGCTATTTTATAAGTTTAAAGTCAGCCTTCTCCTTAGCTGTTATAAAGGCCATTAATAGCTTAACTTTATTCTTAATAGCGGCAACAAATTACTCTTTAAAATTAATAAGATGTTGGTAATTTCATAATCCCTTTAGGCGACCTTTACCGCGTTATAGTTGCGGCGTATCTACTACAATTATATTAGGATTGTGGTCGCCTTCTAGAGCACATTAATTATGGCTCTCCTCTAAGGCATCTTCTATAGTATCCTGTAAAGGCTTAAAACTATTATCTTTATAATAAGGCTTAATAATAGTTAAACGGAATTAAGTAGGTCCGTAAGGCATTTAAATAGTATAAGTTTAACTATTAATTATAATAAGTTAATATAGGCCTAACTATTCTCCCTTTTTACGCTATACGCGTACCTCTAACTAAAGTGGCAGATTAAGTATAGTTAAGGTATTTAGGCTATTTTTTATTCCTAATACGTTATTAACCTAGCATATAGCGTAGAAACGTTATACCTCCTTTATTGCCTTGCGAATAGCCTCAGCTTATTACATAATAGAGGGAGATAGTAGAGAATTATTAGTTATTTAAGGGTAGGCGCTAAAGACTAGTAATATAGGTATAAGTCCATCCGGGCCAGCGGAATTATTAATAGCTTTAATAGCCATTTATAAGGTAAGTTCTTTACTAGCATCCTCTAGTTTTAAAAAGATAATCTTATATACACGGCGTAATAGTGTATAGTATTATTCTACTTTTTTAATACTATTATGTGCCTTAATAGGGACTTCCTTAACCTTAATTGCCATTGCCTTTATCTATTATCAGAACTTTATAGATAAGAAGTTCTTTTCTATATTATAGACGATTTAATTAGGGGGTCCTAGGTAGATATTAATCTAATATAATTATAGGGTATCCTATACATTTCTAGCTAATATATCCTTTAAGAAACGTGCGGCTTAGAAGGAGGTTAAGAAGTTAATAACTTAGAGTACTGGCTTGCCGCTAAGGTATATAACGTTAATAATAATACAGAAGTTAAAGTCGTAGTTATCTTTAAGGCTAAACTTAAATCGGCTAGGGGACTTCTAGTTTATTTAGTAGTAATAGCAGTACTTTATAAGATACTTAATCGCCTTAACCTTAACTTTATAGCCTGCTTGCTAAAGGACCCTAAGCAGTTAGTAAATAGATAGGTAGCTAAAGTAATAGTATAGTTAATGTAACTCTAACTTAGTTAAGTGGCTTTAAGCAATACTCTTTTTTAGTTAATAAAGGAGCAACTAGGGGTGACCCTACTTGCGTATAACGGGTACCTAATTATCTCCCTAAATAAGTATATTCTTAAGGTTATTAAGCTTAATGCCTAATTTATCTATATCTCTAATGTAAAATAGAAACGGGGTATTTATAGGAATAATGTAGAAAGTAATGCACCCTAAGGGGGTTTGGACCCTAATTATGCTAAAAGAGATTATAGTACCCTTGCTAAAACGAATCGTGTATTAGCCTGCCGTTAAATAGTTAATCTAAATAGAGCTATTAAGCTGCTAAAGGGCTTAAACTTAAGGTTCTCCTATTATAGATACTCCTGTGGCTCTAGTATCTAGTATAATACTATAAAAGATATTCGCCGAGTATCTATTATTAAAGGAGAATGTAAAACTCTCCTGTAGCTTATTAAAGATATCTAACTTTATAATAGAGTAGAGCGTAAATTGGTCATTAAGAATAGTGACGGTTTATATACTATCTACCTTACTATACTTAGTAAAGTATTAGTTAGGTAAGTACTCCTCAATTTCTATATCTATAAGGAGCTGTTCGGCCTCATTAACCTTACCCTTAAGATCTTTTACGCCTTTATATTAAACTAGGAAGCTTTAGAAGTAAGCCGCAGTAGCCTTATAATTTCTAATATTTCTTATACTCTAGCGAAACTTATTATATGCCTCCTTTTACTTATTAAGAGAATGCCTAGTTAACTAGCAATTCGGTTTCTTATAAATGTAGTACTTCTTTTAGTAATTACTTTAAAATAAACCTCTACGAGGACCTCTACCTTTGCCTTATAGTTGTTAATTATACCCTCTACTATATTACCTACCCCGGCCACTATATATTTAATTAGTTTAGTTATAATTATATTAGTCGGGCGGGTTAATTAAAGTAGGTTAGAGTTAGGTATTAAATTGCTGTACTTCTTAAGAGCATAGAGCGGTGCTAATAAAAGATCTTAATTAAGTATATACTCCTTTGTAAGTATTTACAAAATTAAAGAGAGTAAGGTTATATTCTTTAACACCTCGGCATACGCTAATAACTTAATTACGTAGGCTAAAGTCCTCTTAATATAATTTAGATAAACCACGCTAAATTATCTAAAGTTAATTAAAGAGCTTTTAAAGATAATTAAGCTAAGGGACACCTAGGTTTATAGCAATAATCCTTAAAAAGGTAGTCTCTTTCTATTCTAATATATACTGCTATTTATTCTCTTCTGTTTTAAAGTGGCATCTTAACTTATATATTATGCGGTTAAAATTATATCCTTTTCCTACCAAATAATTATAATAGAAGGTACTAGCTTAGCCCTTAAGCATAACAGAATAGGCGTTGTGGTATTAATTAGACTCTATTCCTACCTTTTAGCAACAGTTATAAAAGATACGTAGTTTCGAATTAAGAATATTATATAATTCCCCGCTAAACTTCTTCTCCTAATCTAAGTAGAGCTTTATAAGCTCTATAAGCAATTTTAAACTACCTCTAATTTAAGATTAAGATAGAGGAGATGGGAGTTATATTATAGGCTGTAGTAGGGATATAGGTCTAGTTAGTGGAGTCTAAAGGTTATTAAATCGCGAAGCAATAGGATCCTATACTTGCTCGTATTAAGAGGCAGTGGTTAAAGTTATAGGTTAAATTAGTGGATTCTAGGGAACTAAAGATAGAGGTAGAGGCGATAGATATAGAACGGAAGAACTTATACCTAGAGCAATGGAATTAAAACGCATCTCTTATAGTATATTACTTAGATTCTATTATAAGTTAAGCTTCCTTATAGTGTATTGTTAGTGCTTAATCTCTTATAGAGTCTATTTATGCTCTTTTTTTACGTTAATAACCTGCTCTTAAATGTTATCTCTAATAGTACCTCCGTCCTTAGGGATAAATACTCTATTCTCCCAAAGGAAGTTATGGAAGTCCTATATAATATCCTTATTTACAGGGGCCTATATTTCCTTTATCTATCTAACAAAGTCCTCCTTTATATATTCCTATAGCGCGGTATTATTATATTTACTATCCTTATAATATGCTATACAGTATAATAAAAATCCATTTAAGTCTTGTTTATTAGCGTTTGTAAGGTTAATTATGGCTTTATTCTATGTTTTTAGGTTAATATCTTCCTTATACTTCTTTAGGTAGGTTAACGCCATAGCAGGTATAGAATTGACGGAGTATCGTATATTAAAGGTAGGTAGGATTTTCGGTTTTGTAGGATCTCATAGGTTTGCTATTAAGAGGTAGACAATTCGAGATGTTGTTTAACGCGTTTTGGACGTCGTTTAACACGTTTTGGATGTTAACTTGGAACCATAGGTTTAGTAATACTTCTAACCTAAAGTACTTAACTAAATCTTCGTAAATGTGGTTATTCTGCGTAATAGACGCAACTTGGTATCTCCTAGTACTTAGTAATACTTCTATTACTAGTTTTCCGCAAGTCTAAGGTAGTATAGTATCGCCGGGATCTATTCCATATGAGCGCATATAGCACCCCTATACGAGACTATCTCTTCTATTCGAAAACCTAGCTGCTCTATAGTTAACTGTGTATTTAACTACTGATTAGTGTTAGTTATATAGGGTGACTCACTAATAACGACTACTTAAGTAGGGTTACAGTAATGTTGGTTAATAAAGCTTATTGAATGGAATAAGGAAGGGCGAGGAACTTAAGGCTCCTCGCTACGCTAGTGGCGCGGCGACACGTGATGGCAACTTGCCATCACGTGACGGCAACTTGCCTCATTCCCGACAATTATTTATATACCTATAATAGTAATATAATACTATTATTATTATCGTTATTTATTATCTGTATATATTGTTGTTATTTAAAAATACTATTTTATTAATATTTAATACTTATTATACTATTATACTATTTTATAATTACTTAGATTCTTTATAATTTATATTATATATATATATGTATTACACTATTATTATACCATTATTATAATTTTTTATAATTATACATATTATTGCGCTATCATTTTACAAAAAAAATATTATTAATAATTATAAGTATAAGTATAATATATAAGTATATTTTATAAATTTATATTTAATTAAATTTTTACTAAATTTTTATATTAATAATATTATTATATGTTAATTTTATATACAGAAATAATTTATTATATATGTTTAAATATATCAAAAATATGAAAAGCATAAAA
Organism: Cenococcum geophilum 1.58; assembly: GCF_001692895.1. NCBI lineage: Eukaryota > Fungi > Ascomycota > Dothideomycetes > Gloniales > Gloniaceae > Cenococcum > Cenococcum geophilum. Next base: position 485,854 of record NW_027137609.1, read on the forward strand.
ATATAAACTTTTAAGTAGTAAATAGCTTATTTATTACTAATTTTAGTATAAACTTAGCACATTTATTAAATTTTAAATATATATATTATTTTATTATTTTATTTTATATATTTATTTCATATATATTAAATTATTTGTTAAGGCGGTGTTATTTAAAGATAAAGAGTGTCTCGCTTGGGGGGATGTCTTGCTTCCTGGGGTCCTACGTTATATAGTTGTTACTGCAAGCAGGGCAGTAGAAGTTGGTTATAGTGCTGCAGGCAGAGCAGCGATGGTCGAATCGGGATTAGCTACAGGCAGAGCAGTAGAAGTCGGTTAGCTGTAGGCAGGGCAGCAAGTGGTCGATTAGCTGCAGGCAGAGCAGCAAGGGTCGGTCGGCTGCTGATTAAGCAGCGAGGGTTAGTCAGCTGCAGGCAGAGCAGCAGGGGTCTATTGTAATAGCAGGCATATCGGCGCTATCATTGTCTAGTTCATGGTTCGTGATCGCAGGCGTATCGGCGCGATCGTTCGGTTGGTGGATCATAGGCATAACGGCACGATCGGTTGGTCGGTTTGCATTCGAAGCACGTTCGGGCCGCATTCGAATCGCAGGCGTATCGCAGGCGTATCGGCGCGACGGTAATCACGATCGTAGGCATATCAGCACGATCGTTGTCTCGTTCGGGGTAGCAGTACGGTGCAAGCGTCAGGTGGTAGATAGCAGGCGTATCGGCGCTATCGTTAGTCAATTGCATGCGAATCGCGTTCGGGTCGCATTCGAATCGCATTCGGGTCGCAGGCGTAACGGCACAATCATTATCCAGTTCGTCCAAATCGATTTCGTTATCAAAGCTTACACAGTTCAGTATTAACCTCGTTGTCGCAGTATACAAATGCCTAAGGTAAAGCTTGTATAACTCAGTATCAACCATGGTCGTTCCTTAGTATGCGTAGCTTAGTGTCAGTCAAAAAAGGATCACCGCGGGCGAAGAAGACGATCGAATCAATAAGGGAGGCAGTCGATCGTCGACGAACTCGTACGGTTATTGTCAGAAAGGTATCAAAAGAGGTATCGAGGAGGTACGTGTCGATATTTCGATTCTTGTCGACGACTGGCAAGACATGCTTTCGTAATAGTAGGCTGTCTCGTTCGTAGAAGGTCGTACAAATAGCTATTGAGAGAAAGCGCGTTGATAGTTCGTAAGAGGTTATATTAATAAACAGGCTCATCTACAGAGCTGTTGGAGAGTACTATGAATTGGAATAATTCTCCTAATTTGTTCTCCTAATTAAGAGTGCTATAAATCACTTAAATTCTCCCCCAGATTCCTAGTACCCTATACGTAGGACTGTGATGCTTATAGATGTATTTGGCCGTAAGATCAAGAGACTGTCTAGGTTAATAGTAAGGTTTAGGTTAATTAGGTACGGTAGTTATTAATGAGAACTTAACGTGTGTCTATAAGGCGTTTATAGACAAGTCGGAGAGTCGTGTCGCAGGTATATCGGCGCGAAAGGTTATCGGGTTTACTTTTGAATTACGTTCGGGTCGCATTCGAATCGCATTCGGATCGCAGGCGTATTAGCGCGATCGTTCGGTTAGTGGGACTGTAGGCGTATCAGCACAGTTGGTAATCGGGTTTAGGGGTTTAGAGTAGCAGTACGGTGCCAGCGTTAGGTCCTTCTCAATTGATTTCGTCTCTCCTTGTACAGCTCAGTATTAATTAGGGTGGTTATCGCAGCGTAGTAGCCAGAGGACAACGGGTAGGATTCGTTCTAGAGGACTCCGCGGACAATATATACCTACCGCCTAATGGCACGGCGCGGGTTATAAGTTAGCTCGTCTTAGCCGTTGGCCCGAACCTAATGCATACTAGAGGACTTTGTGGATAATATACACCTACCGCCTAATGGCACGGCGCGGGTTATAAGTTAGCTCGTCTTGGCCGTTACTGCGGGATTAGTGCTGGGCTTAGTAATAGGATCACTATGTCGTTCTCTATAGTACTAGGCTGAGTCTTAACCGGGGTCGTCTCTGCAGCTCGTACAACTCCGTATTAGTCGAAAAGGTTAGAGGGGTAAGATATTATTGCCTTCCTAGGCAGTTGTCTTTATCTATAGGAGACCTTCTAGCTGCTTAAATACCGGCTCCTAGTATCAATGATAGCGACTTGACGCGTCGACGACGCGTAGCTAGGGGTATTTGACGCGAGTCCTTGAGGACCTACGGAACGGGGGTGGGAGATTATCTAGGCCTTCCCAGGCGAGGTAAAGAGGGAGCTTTAAAACGAATGAAGTCCCCCCCAGGTGGGTGAGCTTAGTATAATGTGATGGCTTGTACAAATGCTTCTAAACCGAAGCTTGTAGAATGCTATCTTATAAAGATACTAAGCTAAGGAGCAGAGAAGGTTAAGGAAAGGACACGTCTATATATAGGCGCCAAGTCTCCAAGCGAGCCCCTGACTAGGGTCTGTAATGGTGCCGTAACACTAGTGCTTCTATAGTAAGTATGCTCCTAATATATAGTCTAATATATCTATCTTTACAACCGCGTCTAGTCCTAGTTAGTAGATTTTAAGGATTAGCTCCTAGGTAAATAACTCCTTAAGTTCCTTAAATAACTTCTTTTATTTATTTCCCTATACCTATAGTTCCTCTTTCTTTATAAGCCTAATAAATAGTTTAATATTCTTTAACTACTATACTATAAACCTCCTATAGTAGTTACAAACCCCTAAAAATAACCTTAACTATATTATATTCTCTAATTCTTACTAACTTACTATAGCTTCTATTTTCTTTAAGTCTATATTAATATAACCTAGTTTAATAATAAATCTAATAAAATCGGTCTTCTTTATAAAGAACTCGCATTTTTTAATTGCTACTAGCATCTGTTCTTCTTATAGTCTCTTTAAAACCTATTTAACGTGTTCCCTATATTCTTCCTTAGTTATTAAGTAGATAATAATATTATTAAGGTATGCTATAATAAACTTATTAAGGTGTTCTCCTAATACACTATTAATTTATTTCTAAAATATTGCTAGTGTATTTATTAATCCAAATTGTATAACTAATAGCTTATATAGTCCTTCTCTTAACCTAAAGGCTGCCTTCTATTTATTACCTTTCTTAATTTTAATCTAATAGTACGCCTATCTTAGATCTATCTTTATAAAGATTTATACATTACCTATCCAATCTTAGATTTCGCTAATTAAGGGTAAAAGGTACCTATCCTTTTAAGTAATGCTATTTAACTGCCTATAGTTAATATATAACCTAAGTTTCTTATTCTTCTTTAGTATAAACAGTACTAAATAACCTGCTAATAACTACGATGGTCTAATATATCCCTTTTATAAGTTTTCTTAGATAAACTCTTTAAGTGCTCTAGACTCTTCTTCGGTAAGCTTATAGGTTAGAAAAAACCTTAAACTTATTCCTAGTTCTAACTCTATTTTATAGTCCTATACTATATAATCTACCAGCTTTTCACTTTCTAGGCTCTATAGTTTTTTGCTATATTTATAGTATCTTTTTAGTATATAACTTAAGCTTCGCTTAGTCTCTTTATATATCGCTCTAATTTAGTACTATACTAACTTAGTTTACTATTGCATCTTATGGCGTTATATATCTTTAATATTAACCTAACCTATAATCTAATTAATCTTTAGGTTGTATTTCTATAACTAAGGTATACCTAATACTACCTTATCCCGTCCTAATAGTAGAATATTAAAAAACATCTTAATTTATCTTCCTTTAATGGTTATCTAAATAGGTCCTATTTTAAGATTAATAATCCCTCCTCTATAGGCTATTAGATCTCCTAAAATTATAATTAATAGGTAAGGTTACTTCTTCTATCTATAAGGTAATCCCATTCTCCTAACTACTACTAGTAAGATATAGTTTCGCGTTACTCCACTATCTATTAGCACTTTAAACTGCTAATCTTGCTAATTAACTTATAAATTTAGGTATTGTCCTTAAATTCCTTTAAGGGTCTAAAGCTCTACTACTAGCTCCCTTTAGTTTTATAGGCCTTTACTTTTTCTAACTATTAGCTGCTTAATCCTTATATACTTAGCTTACTCTTTAGCTAATACCTAGTTCGCTTTTTATCCTCTATATACTATAAATATATATTCTTTAGGCATTCCCACTACTATTATCCGTCTAAGCATTCTTCTATAAAGAATCTTTTTAGTTAAAGTATTAAGTCTCCTAACTCTTAAACTTCTATTAGATGCCAGCCGTATATACACTTAGCATTTTTATACTGTCGCTTATCTAGCGCCTAATACGTTCTTATAGGGTATTTCCAATTCTTTTCCTTTAGGTTTTTATGTATATTATATATGTCATCCACGCATATAATCTATAATAGCGTATAGTATACTAGGTGTTTAGGTTAACTCTTAACTCGTTTTTATCTTTAAGTTTAAACCTTTACCATACTAATCTAAATATTACGACTTTATTCGCAGGTACTAAAATGTATCTCTTACTTCTCTAGTCCTCTAATTATTCCTCTAGATCCTTTAATGTTATAATTAAGGCTTCTTTAATATAAGTTATGGCCTTCTCTATAATTGGGTAGTTCTAAATAACTTATTTATTTAACCACATATAGAAATCTTCCTACTTGTTATTATATTATTGCCTATACTACTTTTAATACAGCTACTAGAGTATATACGGCTTGTCCGTAAGAAAGTATCTTCTTATTACTACGTTATAACAGCCTTTTATATATTGTTTTTTAAATCTAGTAAGGATCCCTAAATCCTCTTTATCTTCCAGTTTAGTAAGCTACTTAGCTCTTAGTATACCTGCCCTAGGCCTATTAGTAATTCTTTATATAGGTACTCTGTCCCTTATATAACCTAGTATACTAAATCTCTTATTTAGTTTCTATTCTTACTATGCAATAATTCTTTATCTAAATTCTTCTATAGTTTCTTTGGGTTTGCGTCTTATAAATAAATCCTTAAAGTTCTCTTACTTCTTAATCTTGATATTAATATTTTAATCCTATTACTAAGCCTTGCTCGCAATTTCTTTAATAGTTCTTATTTTATTGCTAAAATCTTAGTCCTATAAGATCCTTAATCTTAAGCTTACTTCTATCTTAAACTTAGCTCTAGCCTTAGTCTAACTAGGCTTTATTAGTGTTCTTATCTTATCTTAAGAGTCTTAAATCTTACTTATCTCGTCTTAAGAATCTTATGCCTTTAGGAAACTTTATCCTAAGCTTATTCGTATATTACTAAACTAAGCCGTTACTCTACTCTATTGGTTATTGTCTATTATAGGTCCTTAAGCTTACCTTATCTTATCTTAAGAATCTTAGTCGTCTCGTATCTTATCTTAAAAATCTTAAGCTTTTAGCCTTTTGCCTTTATTAAGTGCTAAAGTAGCTTACCGTCCTACTTCTCTTATATTTTATAAAGCGATAGACATTATATCTAGTAGGGTCTTAATCCCTACTAATGTTCCCTATTATATAGTAGAATTATCCTCTACCTCTTATATAATATCTTTAAGGTCTATATACTCCCAGTAAGCTGCCTTTATTACCTTATTATTACGGAATGTTTCGCCTATATTAAATTTATTATCCTTAATATCCAATCTATAAACTAGTTCGTTAGTTCCTCTATATTTTACTAAATATAGCTCCTATAGCTAATAGCTTACGCCGTATTTAGCGTCCTTATAAATTTAGCATACATTATTATAACAAAATGTAAAACTTTTAATTAAATATTCTTTTGTTCCTTATAGCATATTATTATCCCTTTATACGTATATATTATCTATTAGTCTTATCCCTTTTACTATATAGTAACTCTAACTACTTCTATAGTCTTTAGCGTAATAACCTTATTTTCTATAATTTATATAAGCTTCTTTTTTAAACTATTTTTCTTACTATAAAGTCCGCCTAAACGTCTTCTACTACTAAGATCCCTAATTTAACCTTTACTCCTTAGACCTTTAATCACTTAATCCTTATCCTTTAGGTTTCTATAATTTCTTATTTTATCTTTTAGATTCTTTAGTACCACTTAGGTCTATTAGCTCTGCGCTATACTATAGTTTCTAACTTAGCTTTAGTTGTTGCGTGCTTTACGCCTTATATAACTATAGAACTCTATCCTAGCCTCTTTTAGCCTGTTCCCTTTAGTAAATCCAATTATTAATCTTAATCGCTTAATCTATTAGTTCCCTTAGGGTTTCCGTATCTTCTATTAGGATAATTACGTCCTAGACTTTAGCCTTAAGTCCTTACTTATACTATACTATAAGCGCCTTATTATTCCACTTAACTTACGTCGCTAATGTCTAGAACTGCGTTATATACTTAATTGCTAAGGTTTATTACGTAATATCCTAAAGTTTTCTTTTTGCTGTAGTTACTGCCTCTAGGTCTCTAAACATTTATATAAGTTATTCTATAAACCCTTCCTAGCTTACAAATATAAACCGCACTTCTTAATTAGTGGTTGTTATTCCGTTCGCCTATATTTCTATAAGGTAAGGCTTAAACTACTTAAGTGCTCTCCCTAATAGAAATAGTCCCGCATATGCTATTCAATCTATGGGTATTAGCAGCTTTACTCCTTCTTACGTAACCTTAAAGTGCATTTATATAAGGAATCCTTTAAGTTTTAATCTTTCTCCTAAGTACCTTTCGATTAATAGTAGTTTAATCTTTACTACTCCTATCCCGTTAATCCTATTTTCTAATATTACATTATTTTCCATTAACTGGTCGACTATCTCTTATAATTATCCGACCGTTACAGGTTACTATAAGTCAGTATCTGCTATATTAGTGTTGTTACCTAACCTTAAAGTAGTTGCCGCCGTCAATGGCGTTATAGTGACTGCTTTTAGTGGCATATTATTTAACTTTATTAATACCGTAACCTTAGTAGTAAATATATAACGAAGCCTTGTAGCAGGAACTACGGTGGGCTTGTTAATAGGCTAGGTATATAGGTAAACAAGAAGTTAACAACGTAATAATAACTGGTAGAGTGGTTGCCTAATAGATTAACTCTAATTATATTCTAAGATTTACTATAAAGAAGAGAACTATCTAGGTAGGGACTGTAGTCCTTTAAATACACAACCGTACTCCTAAGAAATCCCCTTTATACGTAAGGTACGTATACTCTATTTACTCTATTACGGATTATATAGATCCCACAAATTATACAGATTACGTTATATAACCTTAGCTACTATTCCTCGTTATATAGCTCTATCGGCTCCATTCTAAACCGTGCCTAAATTAACCAACTAGCTTCTTCCAACTCTTCTCCAAGTAGTTATAACATTGTACTTAAAGCGTCCGTAATATATTTAATAAAATATAAAGCCTATTAGACGCGTCTAGTATCCGTAGTTGCGGGGGAGCAACTGTTAGCTATAATAAACTAATATAGCTAGTAGAATGGCTCTGCCAGTCTAGTAAACCCTAGGCGCCCCTTTAGTAAACCCTTAATTAAATTCTCTAATAGCTAAGCAAAATTAAAAATAAATAAAACCCCTCTTTACCGGCGAACTGCACCTAGGCCGCCGTAGCTATATATCTACAGTATAGGGAACCTACCTCCCTAAAGACAAGATTTCGGTATATAATTATAATATAACTAAATATAGAAAAAGCAGAGGGGCTTAAGGGATAATTAGAAATAGAAGTCCTTACAGAGATTTATAAAGAGGTCTATAACGCTATTATAGTCTAATACCTTAGGAGCGGAGATATTAAAGTTACCCTAAGGAACCAATAGGTAAAGGAATGAGCCATTAGGGTAGGGGATAGGCTAGGAGAATATATTAGCATAAAAGTACTCCGCGAAGATTACTTAGTTAAAGTCCTAGCGGTTCCCCTAAGCCTTAGGGTAAAAAAGGGACGCTAGGCGGACAATATAGCAACTATATATAAGATAGTAAAACAAACGGAACGCCTTATACTAGGACTTAAGATCACCTAAATCTAATAGCTTTAATAGGAAAATGTAAACTAAGTATATAACGAGAATAATAAAAGAATATAAGGGTCGCCAGAGACTTACTAAGAAAACGCTGGTTAAACGCATAGCTCCCTTATTATTAGCATATATACACTAAGAATGCAAAAACTCCTTATTTAAAAAGGTATTATTATAAATAGCCTTATATATAACGCAAGGCTCTATAACTATAAACTCCACCTAAAATAATACTATTGTTATATATAATAGGGACACACCTAATCCATATACGCAGTATAGGTGTGCTGCGGCTATTATATAGGCCCTTATAATATAAGACACTACTTAAATGTTAGGTGAAACCTAAGTAGATAGTTATATAGCCGCAAGGTACGGGCGACCCTGGGGCAACCCAGGGGTGACTTGCCTATGAGGCACGTGCTCTACACGTGCCTAGGGAAAACCCTTCCTACCTCGCACACAGACTCCTCCTTTTCCCTTAAGGATTCGTCTCTGTCTATACAATATACCCATTGTTCTATTATTGGACTCCCTATCCATATTCTTACCTTACATTTAAATCCTTACCAATCCCCTTGGGAGGATAGCCGGTTTAATTTTTCTATAATACCTCTGAAAAGAAAACCGACGCCTGCACCTGACGGTAATACGCTGGCGATACGATTGCAGAACGCCTTAGGATTTAGTGTAGACGAAACCGCTAGAAGCACACTAGCAGTATCTAAGCCATTTTCTAAATCTTAAAATGATTAGACATCTATAAATGCTAGAGACTAGTTTAACTTATATACCTAGGCTTAATAGAAGCTTAGTAAGGTTACTAGCGTCCTACCTAATACCGCTAATATAAAGGAGCTAGATAAGCTGGCTAAGAAAATAGCTAACTTACGGAGCATTATCGATTTGATAAAGCCCTCCCGTTACCTCTCTAGTAAAGAGCATAAGTTACGTGGCGAACGCATACGCTAAATAAATCTTAACGCCCTAGTTAAGAAGTTACTACCTAATATTAGCGGCACTACTTAACAGTATTTTAACCGGTAGATCGCCGTAGTTAAGAACTAATTTAAGGTTAATAACGCTGACTATAACTATAAGCGACGCACGCGCTAGGCTATTAAAGGTCTTATAAAAGAGAAGACAATTACCTAATTAGTTTATCGCCGGTTAGGTACTAAGGATAAGGGTCCTTTACTATAGGACGAATTTAAGACTATAGTCTAAGACCAGATTAGGAACCCTATAGTGAGACGCTTTAATAACGCTATAATGTACTATACGGCTGTTATAAAGGAGAACTAGAGGTTTAACGTCTTCCTAGCCCGTATATATAGCTTAGAGGACCTCTTCTTATATACCCCTTTTATTAATCCTAAATAATAGGTAGACTTCTGGTTCTTATATCTCCTAGCCTACCTATAAGCAGAGCTCTTTTGCCAGAACTTTGCCTAACGGGTAAGAACCGCTAAAGACCTCTTTAACGAAATCCGCCGTATAAAGCAATTACTTAATACCACGAAGCTCGCGGAAGATCGCGTAAGCGGTAGCGGCAAATTATTGCGTATAAAGCGCAGTTACAGCACAGGCTCTGTAGACTTAGGCTTAGGGAACAGAACCTAAAAAGGGTAACGCTTTTCTAAGTAAACTCCTAGGGAGACCACCTAAAAGCTGGATAGCTTAGGGGACCCCCTAGACACTAGTACTACGCAGGCGAGTTAAAGGACCGCAGGCGGCCACTGTAAGGAACACTAGAAGCAGGCTAAAGAGAAGTTAGCTTGGGCTTTAGAAAACCTAAAGCCCTAGTAGCGTATCTCTCTTGACTGCAACTAGGGCCTAATATAGAGGGAGAGAAGAAACGCATTGTGGTATACGTTGTAATAGATACACCCTAGGGCGAAGTCCGCCTACGTGCTTTATATAATAATGGGTACTAAATTAACCTTATTAATTAAGATGTTGTCTATAGATTTAACCTGCCTATACACTACGCGCTATATTTATGTAAACCTATTATACGTTTCCTTAATAGCAACTAGATAATAATCTGGGATGCTTATAATCTAACAGTCACTACTAGCGACTCCTAGGGTACTTCTCGTACTATTGGCCCGTAGACCTTTTAGGGCGGCTTATTTAATAGTTATAATATAATTCTTAGATGGGATTGGCTCGCGGAAGCAGATTTATTAATTAGCTTCTATTCTAGATAGTTTATCTAGGGTACTTCGGACCCCAGACGCCTTTAGATAGTTACCCTTAACGCTCTCCTAGCAGATATTAAGGCTAGTGAAATAGTCTATTCGCTATAGCCAGAAGACTCCTTCTCTATGCTAGTTATAAATATAATAGAGGACCTGTTATTACTGGCAGCGAGTACCTATATAGACCCTCCGGACGTAGAGATACCGGTTATAAATATAGTAGAGGACCTACTGTTACTGGCAGCAAGTACCTATAGAGACCCTCTAGTGCTGGCGCAGATTACCTATACGTAAGGGGGAGGTGATTAAAACCCCAAAACTATTAAGTATACTACAGTAGAGCTGTATATACTCTTTATACAAGCATACCTATAAAACGCATATTGGCCGCACCCTTCTCTTTACTAGCTCCTAGAAGTACACTACTATATAATAGTCGCTTTAACCTCCGTGGCCCCTAGCCTACTAAATATATATAAGGAGGAAATTAATATGTTCTCTAATAAGCTAGTAAGCATATTACCATAGAACTCTAAGTACAACTATGCGATTGACTTAGAAGAAGGCAAGACACTACTATAAATGCCCCTCTATAACCTCTTATAGAAAGAGTTATAAATCTTATAAGAGTACCTAGATAGTGCTCTTAAAAAGGGCTAGATTAGGCCTAGCAAGTTACCTACTAGAGCGCCCATCCTCTTTATGCCGAAAGTAGATGGTATAATGCGGCTATGCGTTAACTATAGATGCCTAAACAAGATCACGATTAAAAATTGGTACCCCCTACCGCTGGTTGGCGAGCTCTTTAATAGGCTTAGCTATGCGAAGATATTTATAAAGCTAGATCTTTATAATACGTACTATAGGATTTATATTAAAAAGGGAGATAAATAGAAGACCGTATTTAAGACATGTTACGGTTACTTTAAGTACCTAGTAATGCCCTTTAGTCTTACTAACGCCCCTATAACTTTCTAGAGCTATATTTACAAAGCTCTAGGAACCCTAGTGGATACCATCTACGTAGTTTACCTAGATAATATTCTTATCTACTTAAATAACGAGGATAAGTACGTTAAGCATGTTAAGTAGGTACTGCGACAGCTCCGCGCTTGGGGCCTATACGCCAAACTATTAAAATGCATTTTTTATACTAAGAACGTTAAGTTCCTAGGCTTTATTATTACCCTTAGGGGTATTGTGATGGACCCTAACCGCGTAAAAGCTATTAAGGAATGGCCTAAGCCTAAGTCCTATAGAGATATCTAGGTTTTCCTTAGCTTTGCTAACTTCTATAGGCGATTTATCTGGAACTACTCGGATACCGTATACCCCCTGCACGTATATCTTGCATAAATATATCGCGACCCAATATTAGATAGGGAGAAGAAGAAGAAACGCAAGTTAAAAGGGCCTACTAAATGGTATTAACCCTGGTCCTGGCCCGATAACGCGTAGTAGGCGTTCCGTAAGCTACGCGCTGCGTTTATATAGGCTCCTCTACTTTACTACTTCGACCCTAATCTACCCCTAATAGTAATTACTAACGCTTCCGACTATACCTATAGCGGTATACTTCTGCAGCCTTTAGGGCAGGGAGATTAACTCTACTAACACCTAATTGCTTATTGCAGTTAGAAGCTTACTAGCCTAAAAGTATAGTATAATACGCATAATAAAGAACTACTTGCTATAGTGCAATGTTTTAAGATGTGGCGCCATTACCTTAAATACGCCGCGTATATAACGCGCGTGCTCTGCGATTATAATAATCTTAGGTACTTTATAACTACTAAGAGCTTATCTACTCGCTAGGCCTAGTACGCTAAGGAACTAGCTAAGTTTAATTTTAAGATTAAATATAAGCTAGGTAAGATAAATCCTACTAATATATTATCCTAGTGCCCAGATTATACCAAAGGCTTTAAAGATAGTAGTAAGAGGATAATCCTTAATGCTATGCTGCCTATATTGCAGCAAAAGTTGCGGGTTATAGGCCTTATAGGTGGCCCTAGTGCTACTATACTAAACTAGTGAGTAGTATACGTGTAGTATACGAGCGACCCTTATAAACTTGGCGCCGGCGGACTAGAGCGTCCTACTATTCTCTTTAAGACTACCTTAACCGGCCTAATGGCGCTTAACCCTAGGGAAGACCCCTTAGCCTAGGCTACGGTCCCCCATAATAACCTAGCGAGTCACCTGCGTATTATACGTTACTTTGCTAGCACCGACTTTACGTAAAGTCTTATGCTATAGTAAGAGGTAGTAGTAGCTGCCTTAGCTGAAACGGCGTTTACGGAACACCCCCCTAAGTCACTAGTTAATTTTATTTATAGAGTATAAAAAAGGGACGCCTTTACACGCTCTATATATAATTAGTTAACCTAAAAATAAGTTCCCGCTAGTAATAAGGACTATACCCTTAATAATTAAGGACTTCTAAGGTAAAATAATAAGGTCTGGGTGCCGAATTATATACTATTATAACAGGAGATCCTCAAGCGAAATTATGACGATCCTATAGGCGGCTACTATAGTTTTAACCGTACCTTTAAGGTAATTACACGGAAGTATACTTAGAACGGCCTTACCTAGGACCTCTATAAATACCTAGATAATTATAATACCTGCTAATGCTCTAAATCACGCCGCTATAAACCCTATAGTAAGCTATAGCCTCTCTAGGCCCCTACCTAAGCCTAGTGGCATTATTTACTTAACTTTATTATAGATCTCCTAGAGTCCAAGACTCCTAATAGTGTAGAGTATAACTCCGTCCTTGTTCTTGTAGACCATTTTATAAAGCTAGTACACTACTATCCAGTATATAAGATAATTAATGCTACATAACTTACAGAACTCTTATTTAGAGTCTTTATATAAATAGGGCCTCTAGATAATATTGTCTCTAATAGGGGTAGTATATTTATAAGCGAGTACTAGAGCACTATATGCTACTATCTCCGCGTTTAACGTAAACTTAGTACTATATTTTACCCGCAGATAGATAGTTAAATAGAGCGTCAGAACTAGAAGCTTAAGGTATACCTATATATATTTATAAACTAGGAACAGTCTAATTAGGCCTCCCTACTTAAAGAAGCAGCCTTTACCTATAACTCTAAGGTCTATACTATAACAAAGCGTTCCCCTATTAAGCTCGCCTATAGCTAGCTACTAAACGTTCTAGACGGAGTCCTAAACAGCGTCTAAGACGTTTAGTAAGGTAGGGAGGGGTCCGAGTTAACGAATGTCTAACTTATAAAGACGCATTTATAACACCTGCGCCTTACACATAAGGCAGCGGCGGCGTTAATAATATACGCCTAAAAGCTTTAGGTAAAATACTACAATCGTCACTATCTAGCCAAGCATTTCACTATTAGTAAACGAGTCCTACTCTCCTCTAAGAACATCTATATAAAACGCCCTTATAAAAAGCTTAACTATAAGTTTATAGGACCGTTTTAGATCCTAGAGCGTATAGGGTAGTAAGTATATAAGCTAGAGCTCCTACCTACTATAGTACGGCTCCACCTAGTCTTCTATATCTCCCNACTAGAGCCTTATAGGTCACACCCTAGGTTTTAACCCCCGGCAGTAAAAGAGCTTAAGGAAGGCAGCTAGGAAGTAGAAGTAATCGTCGCCTACTAGGATCGTGCTAGACAACCACAGTACCTTATTAAATGGCTAGGATGGCTAAATAAGTATAATAAATGGAAATACGAGACAGAACTTAAGAATTGTTAATAACTGCTAGATAAGTACCGCAAGCGGGACACCCTAGTCTTATAGCCGAAGCGTAGGCGAAAAGTAAGCACCGCTATTAAAATATAACCTGCATTAAAGCGGAGTAAAGGATGTCCTAAGGGATTAAAGAATAAGTAACGATTGCTGTAAAAACTGCAGCCTTAATTTAGAAAGCACCCTTCCTAGACCTAGTCCGTTACTCTATACTAGCTAAGCAGATTGTTTATATATTAGAGAACAGGCCCGTTTATAACTAAGGTCTATTTAACTGGGGTTTATAACCTGCTAGTGACCTACTAGTAGTAACCTGTACTAATAACTTATACTATTCCACGTATATACTACGCAGATAATATATAAGGCTAAAATATAGGTTAGCGGCGGGTTTAACAGGTATATAGCCCTACCGTCCTAATCTAGCTGTATATAAATAACCTATAACCTACCCGCAAAGTATACACAGCGCTACGCCGGTATAGCGTAAGGCTAAAGTAGGGTTAGCGGCGGATTTAACAGGTATATAGCCTTACCGTCTATAAATCTGGCTATATATAAATAACCTATAACTAACCCGCGAGGTACTAGCGACCTACCTATATAAGCGAGCTTTTGGAATATTTCTGGTCTACTAAATTTAGGCAATAGTATTAAGCTCTACTAGCTCTACCTATTAAATAGACCAATTAGGATTTTCTATACCGGGCATATAAAATCACTATTGGCTTGGTTAAATGCGGGGAGTCTTAATAAGGCAAATCTAACTAATTAGATAACTTTGACCGCCGGTTAAAGTTCCTTAATATCTTCGCGCCGCGTATATATACCACCTATCTCTCTATACGCAAAATTAAGACACTCTTTCCCCTCTAAATTTTTTCCTTACTAAGGTTTTTTATAGGGTTTTATTAAGGCTTAAGTATATAAAGGATCGGGAACGACCCTTTTTAAAGGGGGGGGCATTGTTAGGTAAAACCTAAGTAGATAGTTATATAGCCGTAAGGTATGGGCGACCCTAGGGCAACCTAGGGGTGACTCNCCCGTNAGGNACGTGCTCTNCACATNCCTAGGGAAAACCCTTCCTACCTCGTACACAGACTCCTCCTTTTCCCTTAAGGATTTGTCTCTGTCTATACAATATACCTATTATTCTATTATTGGACTCCCTATCCACATCCTCACCTTATATTAAATTAAGACTAAATAAAATATATAAACTGCCACTAAAGTATATATAAGGCGTAGGAGAAAGTAGACTATATTAAATATAGGAGATAGAAGGTAAGGGCTTAACAGCTGTAGGAATAACTATACGCTAGGTTATATAAATAGAAATAATAGGTAATAAGCTAGGGGGGCATAGGTACCTTTCTAGCGTTTCCTACCTTTAATACTAGGGGGCTAGGCTAGCTATCCCAAACCTTAATAGGCTAGAAGCGACGCTGCGTAATATTACTAGACTATATAGGGATATAAGGGTTATAGGGGATATAAGGGAGAGGACGCCCTATAGGAAGACCCTTATAGACAGCTATAGCAAGCTTAAAACTAGAATAATTAAGAATTAAACTTAAAGCGGTAAATATAATATTTATAGCCGACTTTTAAAGGATATATAGCTAACTAGTAAGAATAGGGGAAGAACTAGGGATAATAATAGATTTAAATATAAAAGCGCTAGTAGGAATATAAGACACGGAAATAGAAAGCTCTATATAAAATAAGTAGTAACTAGGGTATAAATATAAAAGACAGAAGTTCTAAATGTCCTAGAGAAAGTAAAAATAGAAGAAGTAAGGAATAAAGGAGAGGCAAAGGACCCTCGCCAGGGGTCTACTACCTATCCATTATACAATATAACTGCGGCAATACAAACCACCATTTTATAAGGCCCTTACTAGACAGCCTAAACCTAGAGAAATACTATATCCTTACTATACAAGAGCCGTATTACAATGCCTATATATAATCAATATACTACCCCTAAGGATTCTAGCTCCTATATGAACCAAAAGCAGCTATACGCGTATACTTTATAATTAGTAAGGCTATTAGCCTATCCTTATAGTTATAGTAGGTAGTTAACCTAAATATTGTAGTTATAATAATCTAGATATATAGGGGACTAGTATAGATTATTAATATATATAACCCTAGGGTTAAAGGGGTCCCATAAACAGAGAATATTATATTAGTAATAAGCTTACTAAAAACTAAAGGCATAGAGTCTATCCTATTAGGAGATATAAACCTCTACTACTTATAGTAGGGGGGTATATATATTGCTGCTAAACGATAGGTAGAGTGCCTACTAAGAGCTATAAACACCTAGGGCCTTAAGCTAGCCACCCCCTTAGGAGCAATTATATGGCAATAAGGCACTGCTAAAAGTATAATTAACCTTATATTTATAGACGAAGGCCTATACTAGAGATTTAAAAGGTATAACCCTAAAGAAAAATAGGTACTCGCTTTAGACTATATCCCTATCTAGATATAGCTAGATCTAGATATTAAGGCGCAATCTAATAGTAAAAGATATATAATAAGAAAGCTTAAGACAAACAGCTTCCTTAATATAGTTAAATAACAACTTTAAGACCTAGAAGAAATCCACCTAATACTAAACGAGCGAGGCTTATTGGCTACCCCTAAGGAAATCGACTAAAGACTAGAAAGGATTTAGGCAGCAATTAAAAATAGGCTAGAAGAGCACTGCCTAGTCTTAAAACCGGGCCCCTATATATAACACGCATGGTCCGTATAATACGCGGTTCTTATTACTAGCCAATAATAAGTAAAAAGAAAATACACAAGCAGCTATAATCCTAAAGATAAGAGATAATATAAAGATATAAGAAACTAGCTAAAGAATACTCTAAAAAAGGAAGTAAGGAATAGCTAGAGATGGTTTATAAATAAGTATACTATTAACCTAAGCCTCCCCTATAATAAAGGTCTCTAGAGGATAGCGAAATAGGTAAAGAAAAAGGCGGGACGCCTAGTAGAAGACCTACACCTTCCGCCCCTATAAAGACTAGGTAAATTACTAGCTATAAATAACAATAATAAGAAGGCAAAGATCCTTATAAAAAGATTTTTCCCTTAACTAGCTCTAGTAGACCTTAGCGATATTATAGGTAAAGCACTGGTAACTTGCCTAAGGGTTAACAGCAATATAATAACTAAAGAAATGGCCAGAACTATTAGCCGCCTTTTAAATAATATAGTACTAGGACTAGATAGGATCCTAAATAAAGCCCTAAAGACCTACGGACTACTAATAGTACCTTAGCTTACGGATATAGCTAGAGTATACTTTATAATAGGCTACTACCTAAGACTTAGAAGAGCTATAATAACGTTTATCCTACGTAAAGAAGGTAAAGTAGACTACTTACTTCTAGGGAGCTACCACCCTATTACCTTAGAGAATACCCTTAATAAGATCTTAGAAAGGGTAATAGCGGATTATATAATAGACACGGCTAAGAAATACGCCCTACTACTATAAAGCTAAATAGGGGCAAAAAAGAACCGCTTAACACTATTAGCACTTACGCTACTCGCTGCCATTATTAAATCTATATAGGCGATGCGAAAGGACTTTATAGTATTAATACTTAGCCTAGATATTAGTGGCGCCTATAATAACGTACCCTATAAGCGTCTCTTATATATCCTTAGGGCAAAAGGCTTCCTAGAATAGATTATATAATTTATTTAAGGGTTTATAAGTTAAAAAGAAATATTATTAGTCTTTAGCGGATACTAAAGCCCCCCTATCGCAGTTGCAACAGGAATACTATAAGAATTACCCCTCTTGCCTATACTTTTCCTTTTTTTTATAAGTAACCTACTTAACTTCTTTAAGGAAGGGGTGTTACGGACGCTTTAAGTACGATATTATAACTACTTAGAGAAGAGACAGAAGAAGCTAGTTGGTTAATTTAGGCACGGTCTAGGATAGAGCCGATAGAACCATGTGACGAGGAATGGTAACTAAGGTCACATGACGTGATCTGTATAATCCATAGGATCTATATAATCCGTAATAGAGTAAATAGAGTATACGTATATTATATATAAGAAGGATTTTATAGGAGTACGGTTGTGTATTTAAGGACCCTTAATCCCTACCTAGATAGTTCCTTCCTTATAGTAATTCTTAGAATACAATTAAAGTTAATCTATTAGGCAACCACTCTACCAGTTATTATTACTTGTCGACTATTGTTATTTGCATTTCCTACACACCTAGCCCAATAACAGGACCCACCGTAGTTCTTACTACAAGATTCCGTTACACAATTACTACCTAATTACGGTATTAAATATAGTAGGTCGGACAACATGCCACCAAAAGCAGCCACCACAACGTCATTAACGGCGGCAATTACACTGAGGTTAGGTAACGACACCAGTATAGCAGACACTAACTTATAGCAACCTATAACGGTCGGATAACTACAAGAGATAGTCGACTAGTTAACAGAAAATAATGTAACGTTGGAAAATAGGATTAATGGGATAGGCGTAGTAAAGGTTAAGTTACCATTAATCAAAAGGTACTTAGGAGAGAGATTAAGGCTTAAGGGATTCCTTACGCAAATGCACTTTAAAGTTACGTAAGAGGGAGCTAAGCTAGCAACACCTATGGATTAAATAGCATACGCAGGATTGTTCTTAATAGGAAGAGCACTTAAGTAGTTTAAGCCTTACCTTACGGAAATCTAGGTAAACGGAATAACAACTACAAACTAAGAGGTACGGTTTATGTTCTTAAACTAGAATAGATTCGTAGAGCAACTTATATAAATATTCGGAGACCTAGAGGCAGTAACTATAGCGGAAAGAAAACTCTAAGATATTATATAATAAACCTTAGCAATTAAGTATATAATATAGTTCTAGACGTTAGCAATATAAGTTAAGTGGAATAATAGGGCGCTTATGGCACAGTATAAACAGGGACTTAAGGCTAAAGTCTAGGACGCGATTATCCTAATAGAAGATACGGACACCCTAAGGGAACTAATAAATTAAGTAATTAAGATTAATAATCGGATCTACTAAAGGGAATAAACTAAGAGAGGTTAGGATAGAGTTCTATAGTTATATAAGGCGCAGAGTACGCAACAACCAAAGCCGAGTTAAAAACCATAGTATGGCGCAGAGCTAATAGACCTAAGTAGTACTAAAGAAGCCTATAAGAAATGGAGCAAGAAACTATAAAAACCTAGAGGTTAAGGATCTAGTAATTATAGGACTAAGGAGCAGAGGCTAAATCAAGGATCTTAGCAGCAGAAGACGTTTAGGCAGACTCTATAGCAAAAGCAATAGTTTAGAGAGGGAGCTTATATAAATTACGGAAAACAAGGTTACTTTATAAGGGATTACAAAGATAGTTAGAGATACTATGTAATAAAGGGAACCAGACTAATAGCAGATAATATATACGTATAGAGGGATAATAATATACTATAAGGAACAAAAGAGTGTTTAATTAAAAGTTTTGCGTTTTGTTATAACAACGTATACTAAATTCATAAGGACGCCAAGTACGGCGTAAGCTATTAGCCGTAGGAGCTAGTACCTATAGAATATAGAGGGACTAACAAACCAGTTTATAGATCGGATATTAAGGACAATAAATTTAATAAAGGCGAAATATTCTGTAACAATAAGGTAATAAGGGCGGCTTACTGGGAGTACGTAGCTATTAGAGATGTTACACTAGAGGTAGAGGATAATTCCACTATAGAATAGGGAACATTAGTAGGGATTAAGACCCCACTAGATACGATATCTATCGCTTTACAAGATACAAGAGAAATAGGATAGTAAACCACTTTGGCACTTAATAAAGGCAAAAGGTTAAAGGCTTAAGATTCTTAAGATAAGATAAGGTAAGCTTAAGGACCTATAACGGATGATAACCAATAGAGTAGAGCGGTAGCTTAGTTTAAAGATATATAAATAAGCTTGGGATAAGAGTTCCTATAGGCACAAGCTTCTCAAGATAAGATAAGTAAGATTTAAGACTTTTAAGACGAGATAAGAATACTAAGTAAGCCTAGTTGGACTAAGGCTGGAGCTAAGCTTAAGTTAGAAGTAAGCTTAGGATTAATAAATCTAAGGGGTTAAGAATTCGGGGTATAAATTAGAACACCTATAAACAAGAGGTAAGAAGCTTCTTTATAGATTAGAGAATCTATAATATAAATAGTAACTAGACTAGGAGACAGATATATAAACTTAGAGGACTTACTAGTAGAACACAGTATTTAGACTAAAGATCGAAATGCCGATATTAAGATTAAGAAGTAAGAGAACTTTAAGGATTAGAGCGCAAGGCGCAAACAAAAAAAAACTATAAAAGAATTTAGATAAAGAATTATCGCATAGCAAGAACAAAAACTAGATAAGAGATTTAGTATATTGGGACGTATAAAGGATAGAGCACTAGTATAAAAAATCACTAATAGGCCTAGGGCAGGTATACTAAGAGCTAAGTGGCTTACCAAACTAGAAAATAAAGAGAATCTAGGAATTCCTACTAGGTTTAAAGAACGACATATAAAGGGCTATTACAATGCAGTAATAAGAAGATACTTCCTTATGGATAAGCTGTATATACACTAGCAGCTGTACTAAAAGTAGTATAGGCAGAGGCATAATAATAAGTAGGAAGATTTCTATATATAGTTGGACAAAAAAGTTATCCAAGACCACCTAATTATAGAAAAGGCTATAACTTATATTAAAGGAGCCTTAATTATAACGTTAAAGGATCTAAAGGAATAATTAGAGGACTAGAGAAGCAAAAGGCGTATCTTAGTACCTGCGAACGAAGTCATAATGTTTAGATTAACGCGATAGAGGTTTAAACTTAGGAATAAAAATAAGCTAAGAGTTAACCTAAAGCACCTAGCATACCACACGCTATTATAGATTGCATATATAGATAATATATACAAGATGTATAAGAATCCAAAGGAAAAGAATTGGAAATACCCTATGAGGATATATTAGATAATAGATAAGCAATAATATAGGAATGCTAAGTATATATATGGCTGGCATCTAGCAGAAGTTTAGGAGTTAGGCGACTTAATACTTTAACCAGAAAGATTCCTTACGGAAGAATACTTAGATGGATAATAGTAGTAGGAATACCTAGAAAATATATATTTATAGTATATTAAAGATAAAAAGCGAACTAGGTATTAGCTAAAGAGTAAGCTAAGTATATAAGGATTAAGCAGCTAATAGTTAGGAAAAGTAGAGGCCTATAGGACTAGGGGGAGCCAGTAGTAGAGCCTTAGACCCTTAAAGGAATTTAAGGACAATACCTAAATTTACAAGTTAAATAGTAAGATTAGTAGTTTAAAGCGCTAATAGATAATAAAGTAACGCGAAACCATATCTTACTAGCAGCAGTTAAGAGAATGGGACTACCTTATAGATAGAAGGAGCAACCCTACCTATTAGTTACAATTTTAGGAGATCTAATAGCCTATAGAGGAGGAATTATTAGTCTTAAAATAGGACCTATTTAGATAACTATTAAAGAAAGACAAATTAAGATGTCTTTTAATATCCTACTATTGGGATAGGACAAGGCAGTATTAGGGATACCTTAGTTATAGGAATACAATCTAAGAATTAATTAGATTATAGGTTAGGTTAATATTAACAATACTTAACGCCATAAAATATAACAATAAGCCAAGTTAGTATAGTACTAGGTAGGAGTAATATACGAAGAAACTAAGCAAGGCTTAAGTTATATACCAAAGAGATACTACAAATATAGTAAGAAACTATGGTTACTAAAAAGTAAAAAGCTGTTAGAGTATATAGCATAGGACTATAAGATAGAATTAGAGCCAGGAGTAAGTTTAAAGTTTTTTCCAATCTATAAGCTTACTAAAGAAGAGGGTAGAGTATTAAAAGAGTTTGTCTAGGAAAATCTACAAAAGAGATATATTAGACTATTATAGTTATTAGCAGGTTATCTAGTACTATTTATACCAAAAAAAATAGTAAATTAAGGCTGTGTATTAACTACAGATAGTTAAATAGTATTACTAGAAAGGATAGGTATCCTTTACCCTTAATTAGCAAAATCTAGGATTAGATAGGCAATGCGCAAATCTTTATAAAGATAGATTTAAGATAGGCGTACCATTAGATTAGAATTAAGGAAAGTAATAAATAGAAGGCAGCCTTTAGATTAAAGGAAGGACTATATAAACCATTAGTTATACAATTCGGGCTTATAAACGCACTAGCAATATTCTAAAAGCGTATTAACAATGTGTTAGGAGAATACTTAGATAAATTTGTTATAGCATACCTTAATAATATTATTATCTACTTAATAACTAAGGAAGAATACGGAGAACACGTTAAATAGGTCTTAAAGAGACTATAAGAAGAACAGATGCCAGTAGCAATTAAGAAATACAAGTTTTTTACTAGGAAGACCAATTTCGTTAGATTTATTATTAAATTAGGCCAACTCAGCATAGATCTAAAAAAAAATTAAGGCTATAGTAAATTGGTAAGAACTAGAGAACGTTATACAGTTAAGATCGTTTTTAGGGTTTTGCAATTACTATAGGAGGTTTATAGCGCAATAGTTAAAGGATATTAAGCCGCTTACATAACTAATAAAAAAAGAAGAACTATGGGCATAGGAAAAGGAACAGTAAGAGCTCTTTAGAAAAGTTAAAGAGTTGTTTACCTAGGAGCCAGTTCTAAAGATCTATTAATTAGGTCTAAAGACGGTTATAGAGATAGATGCATTAGACTATATACTAGGGGCGTACTTTATACAGAAATATTAAGATAGATAGCACCCAGTAGTATACTATAGTCGGAAGATAACACTACCAGAGTTAAACTATAACATCTATAATAAGGAGTTATTAGGAATAGTTGCAGTATTAAAGGAATAGAGAGTATTCTTACAAGGCATAGAGAAACTATTTATAGTTAAGACGGTGTAAGGCAGTATTGCTAGGGTGTACGGTAGGGAGCAGGCAAGCCGAGCATGAGTCACATAGGGAGTCGATGGAAGAGGACGATATGGTAATGAGGGTAGGCAATAGCCTAAGTACAGAGACGAACCGATGGGGGAGGAAGGAGGCTGTAAGCCCGAGGAGCTTATAAGGGGTGGCCAAGGCCTAGCCGAAGGCTAGCCTTGGCAGCCCCTGAGAGCTCCCGGGATGTAGCCGAGTAAGGGACCAAAAGTACCCTTACAGACGGATTATAAAAACCTAATAGGATTCTTAACGACAAAGGAACTTAACTAAAGATAGGTTAAATAGGCAGAGATGCTTATAAAATACCATTTCGAGATTTAGTATACTAAGGGTATAGATAATACAAGGGCAGATACTCTAAGCCGTAAAACTAAACTATAAAACGACGAAAAGCTATTAGGGGCTTTACTGCGAAAAGACACAGACGGATTAATTAGGTATAATTATCTAAAAATTATAGCAACTTAGGAAAACGACAAACTAGAATAAGTCTACGAGACACTAGAAAGCTTTTAGGTATAAAGAATTCTAGAAGTATAACTAAAGGATCTATAGATGGATATATACGAAAATTAAGAAGTAACGTATATCCCAAAAAGCATAGCAGAGTAATTTATAGAAGAATTCTATAAGGGATTAACTTAAGGATATAATGGAGCTATAGGCTTAGTGTTAAGACTCTAGGAGGAGTATATTATTAATAGAATCTAGAATATTATAAGAAAAGTAATAAAAGAGTGTCTAAATTGCTAAAGGAATAAACTAACGAGGCATAAGCTATATAGAGGGCTACAACCTATTAAAATACTAGAGAGACTATAGGAGGTCATATTATAGGACTTTATTATTAAGTTGCTAAAGTTAAGAGACCCTATTACTAGACAGGATTATAACGCGATCTTAGTAATAGTAGACAAACTTATAAAGTAGGGATACTTTATAGCATGCACAGAAGAAATCTTAGCGGAAGATATCGCTAGAATCTATATTAAAGAAGTGTTTATAAGATATAGAGCATTAAGTAAGATTATATTAGATAGAGATCTAAGATTTATAGCAGTATTTTAGGAGGTATTCTTAGCAAAGTAAGGAGTTTAAGTAGTAACTTCTACCGCATATTATCTATAGACGGACGGTTAAACGGAAAGACTAAATTAGACACTAGAATAGTATCTAAGGCATTATATTAATTATGCACAGAATAATTAGGTATCGTTATTACCAGTTATACAGTTTGTATATAATATAATACCTTAAGAAGGAATAGGCATATTACTATTTAAGGCAAATTACGGATATAAGCTAAGAATATTATTATTACTACGGTAAGTGAAGAAAACAAGTAGTATAGTAAAAGAGAGAATAAAGACGTTAATAAATCTTTATGTAGACCTTATAGAATTAGTAAAGAAAGTATAAGAGAGAATAAAAAGGTACTATAACGCTAGGAGATCTAAGGGACTAGATCTTAAGGGGGGAGATAAAGTGTGGCTACTATATAAAAATTTTAAGTGTTAACAACTAAGTAAGAAGTTAGACTATATTAGACTAGGACCTTTTAAAATTATATAAAGAATTTTACTAGTTATGTTTAAGTTAAACCTACCAGCTAAAATAAAGATCTACCCTATATAGTATATCGCAATGCTAGAGCTAGTATACAAAAATATTAAGCCACCAGTTTATAAAGCAGACATATATAGAGGATAGGAAAAAGATAAATAGTAAGTTTTAAAGATTATTAGTTATAAGGACACTAATAACAAAATATAGTATAAGGTTAAATAGATAGGCTACACTAAGACTACCTGGGAGCTACTAGAGAATTTAAAGAACGCTATAGGAAAGGTATAGGAGTATTAGAAGAGATTAGGTTAGGCAGCATTAATAAAAAAGGATTGCTAAAGAATAAGTTATCTAAGGGGGACCTAAGAAGAGCAGTTACTAAACTACTCGGATCTATTTCCTTCTCTATTAAAGGAAAATCTATTCTTTTATTACTAAGTTTTTACTTTTTAGAACGGACCTTCTTATAAACCTTCTTAAGACGGATTCACTAAGTGGACGCCGCAAGACGAGACTTAAGGGCCCGTTGTTAAGCTTCGGCAGCCTCTTGTTTAGCATTATAGAAATAGCGTAATTCCGCCAGAGTAATAGACAGTTTATTATCTAGCCGTATAGTAGTAGATTAAATACAAAACCCTAAGATAAATTAATTAGGGAACTAGACGACTATTAAGAGTAATAAGTTATATATATTTAGCATTAGAGACGGAGCGAACGTCACAGGATAAATAAATATTCGCTTTAGTACACTTTAAGTAAAAGGACGGTTATCGCGAAGAAGGGTTCGCCAACGTAATATAAACTAACCCCTCTTTTAAGCAGCGAGAATACGGAGATAGTATAATCTCACTAAAAGACAATATTACAGCTATAGTGCGAATGCGACGAGCAGTTGAAGAAGAAGAAATTACTTTAGGTATAATGAGCAATAATATTAACCAAATTAATTAAACGGACATTATACCTCTAGTAAACGACTTAGAGATATTTCGAATCTTTAAAAATAAAGATAAAAAGGAGGGAGATGGTGTTACGGACGCTTTAAGTATGATGTTATAACTACTTAGAGAAGAGACAGAAGAAGCTAGTTAGTTAATTTAGGCACGGTCTAGAATGGAGCTAATAGAACTATATAACGAGGAATGGTAACTAAGGTTATATAACGTGATCTATATAATCCGTAGGATCTATATAATCCGTAACAGAGTAGATAAAGTACACGTATATTACGTATAAGAAGGATTTTATAGGAGTACGGTTGTATATTTAAGGACCCTTAGTCCCTACCTAGATAGTTCCTTCCTTATAGTAATTCTTAGAATACAATTAGAGTTAATCTATTGGGCAACCACTCTACTAGTTGTTATTACTTGTCGACTATTGTTATTTGTATTTCCTATACACCTAGCCTAATAACAGGACCTACCGTAGTTCTTACTACAAGGTTCCGTTACAAGGGGCAACCTAGAGGATAGGCTTTATTAATAATATAAACCTAATTATATACGGGCCAACAGCCGTAAAGAATTGTAGAACACTAGAGAAAGCTTAAAATACCTATATAAAATAGGTAAGACAATATAAAGTCTAATTCTTACTAGAGAAATACTAGCTAATCTATTTTATAAGAAAACGTAACCAATTTATAGATCTCTAGTATATAATTCACATCTAAGGCTTTAGGGGTTAACTAGTTTAGGGCCTAAGAGTATTAGGAGTATAGGTAGATAGTAAGCTCTAGTAGAGCGTATATACGGCGTAAGCGGCCTATAAGGGCTAAGTATAGTATATTATATTATCTAGGATCGTCAACTCTATATAGGGTCTATACTTCTAGAGGTCACGCCTACTATATATAGCAGTTGTCCGGCTAACTATAACGTATAGGTCTAGTATTTGGGCTATTAGAGAATCTAAAAAAGGCCCCCTAAATTACTTCTTAAACCACTCCAAAAGGTCTAAATAGCCTACCTTTAGAGCATAATAGGCGGATATAAGCGAACAGCTACAGCACTGCTTAAGAAGGAAGCTAATATTCCCCCCCTATAACTATATATTAAAGCCGCTGTAATATAAAGGGCGTAAAAGGAACGCAACTCTAATATTACAAAGTATATTAAGATACGCCTAAATAAACTATAGAGAAATCCTAGGGCGCCTTATAGGAGAATAAACCAATAACCCTAAAGTAGGGAAGATATATTAGAGAAACAGGTAAAAAAAAAGTAAAAGAAGAATAGTGCTGCTTTAGGGCCTAGGCCTATATAGAGGAAAAAGGGAGACGTATAAGAGGCCAGTAATAATAATAGTAAGTAAAAAAAAGGAGCTAAAGTAGAGTATAAAAGAACGCTAAGAAACCATCTACCGTAATATAATACTGGCTAGACTAATACTAAAAAGGTATATAGGAGTTAAAGGTACAAAGGCTAACTAAGGTAAGAGGAACCTAAGCCGTAGCATGGTTAACGCTATAGGGGGTAAACACTCTAGGGCTCTGAGAAGGCCTAATAAAGGTAGAAAATATAATAGTAATACTTTTAAGAACAGGAATAATAGGACTAAAAGACTGGCTCTACTAGGTAGGTATTCTAGTAGGTAGCCTAAGATGCGAATGTAGTTAGCTAAGACAGACACTAAAATATATAATATTGTTATACCCCTTACACACTAACTAAAAAGTAATACTCTTAGTAGCTAGTATAGAGAACTATAAGACACTACTCTTAATATAAAAAGGCCTTAAGGCGGTTACCTAGTAGCTTATTAGCTAAAATATACTAAACCAGTTCCGGGTTATAAAGGAAATAGTAATAGAGGGTAAGGGGGCGAGTAACGGGCGCCCCCTAATAACTCTATAATAGTAGAGTAAAGTTTATAAATACTAGCGCGTCTATAGGCTTATTACGGCAGCAGTGGTTCCTAAGGAGGTCAAAAAGTAAGGTAGTAGGAGCACTATAGGTAACTTGCAGGCGCCTTATAGGCGAGTCCTAAAAGGTGGGGAGATAGATTACAGGGTTTTCTTAAATAGAGTTTTCTCCCTATATATATATAAGGAGTAGTCCGTGTAGGCCTAATAGGGATCTAAATCGGACGTTAAGCAATAAATTATTATTATTTATTATATTAGTTCGAGGTTTATAATAAGGGTAATTTATATTATATTAAATTTAAATAGTTATATGCATATTTATAGGGCAAGTAGTATTTTAAGTAATAACTTCGGCAATAAGTTATACGGAATTTTAGTATTTCTTTAACCCAGCTAATTAAAAGGTTGTATTATTTTAGCTATTTATATCTAAGTATTACCTTATAATACTTTAAGGGTATTATAAATAGGGAAATATATTTAAGGTATTCGCCCATCTATATCTTTTATTTTATTTTATTTTAATATCCGTTATATTATACTACGTATAATACTGCGCATGCAGCCTTTAGGCTATGGCGCTATAGTTCTATATATATAAATCCTTTCTAGGCAGCTTAATATGTACTAGTAGCTATGTCCTAGTAGTTTATAAATCCCTAAGCTAGGGGTTTACATGTAAGCTTTGCAGAGTGTGGAAATGCATAAACGACTTGATTGTAAATGTAGCTCTAGAGGCTCTATATATATACACGAAGAGGGTAGAAATAATGGGGTAATAGATAGCTGAAACGGGAACGGTGATCTGCAAGCAATATTGATCTGCAAGTCAATATATAGGGTGGCTGTCTTAGAGCCCTCCAGGTGACGATCTCGACACAGTGTCGGTAGTTGGTTACATTACAGCTTCCTAGTAAGATACTAGGTTGCTAACAACTATTAGGTAGTAAGAAAACGATAGAAAAATAGTAGAGAAAATTGGAGTAAAATCATAAATAATCCTAACGCCTGTCCCTGTCCTTTTTTATAGTTTATTTCTATCCTTTTGTTTTTTATAGTCTATCTACTAGGACTTTTAGTAGGAGTTGCCTCCTTCTAGAGATCCTTCTGCTCTTAGCCACTTCCCAGTAGCTATTTTTGTCCTACTTAAGAATAAAAAAAGCGCCCTTCTTCCTTTCTTTGTACAAAAAAGCTTCTCTAAGGAGAGAGAAGAGCCTATTTGTCTTTATATTTCCTTTCTATCTTCCCAATGTAGTCTGCATTCTAGTAAGAGGTGCGTAGGGGTTTGTACCGCGGTATAGTCCTTAAAGCATCTACCTTCTTTATCCTTCCCTATTGTTTTAGAGAAGGATTTAAAGAAGCCTTTTTCTAGTTTTAGTTGAAAGAAAGCTGATTGTAGCTTTTTAGGATATTTATCCTTAGTGGCTTTAAAAGAGAAAGGGTATTTCCTTTACAGATTCTAGTATAGTGTTTCCTTTGCTTTTATTCTGTTGCTAATTGTTTTTTCACTATTCTAGTATCTTTTCTCTTGCTTGTTTCCTAGGTGGGCTAGGGAAGAATAAGAAGATTGTATTTTTCTTCTAGAGAGGCCCTTTTTAGCTAGTTTATCTGCTATTTCATTTCCGTAAATTCCTAGGTGGCTAGGGACCCAATAGAAGTTAATAGAGATATTCTTGCTAGCTAGATAGGAACAGCTTTGCGTAATTTTAAAGACTAGTTCTTGCCCTCCTGTAAGAGAATTAAGCTGTAATCTCTTAATAGCCGCTTGGCTATCTATAAAGATATAAACTTGTTTCTCTTCTAGTCTTTATTGTTTTAGGTGTTCTAGGGCCCTATAATCTATATCCTTATAAGGGCGTAGTATATTAGTTTACCGTGTATTAAAGGCTTACTATTAAAGCCTTATAGGCCTTAGGGCTTATTAAGTTTCTTTAAATTTAAGTATTAAGTTTTCGCGTAGTTTATATTAATAAAGCCTATACTAGTAGCTCCGCTATCTATAAGGATTTATACTTCCTTTTATTTTCTAAGTATTTAAATTTCGCCGAGTATATTAAGGAAGTTATATTATATATTAGCGCTAAAAAAGCCTAAATACTTATACTCTTCCACTTCTTATCCTAAGGCGCAACTTAGCCCTAAGATAATTTATTTTCTAAGTTAACTAAAGGTAAGATACTTTATAGCAACCGAGTATAATTTATAAAATAAGTATAATTTAAGGACTAAGAGGAGCTACGGCGGACCTTTTTAAAAGGGTAAGTTTGGCAATTCCTTTAAATATATCCCTTTTTCCATATCTAAAATATTCTCTATTTACGGCTTATATTCTTTGTTTATTAGTTCCTAAGGGTATATAGGATTAGGTAGCATTAAGGTCTATAGGGTTATATATAGGGCTTTTAGGTCTTAGAGATAGATTACACTTTAGGGTATATACTAGTTTCATAAAGTTTTAAACGCGAGGTATAGTTAGCTTTAGGGAACGAGTCTATTTATTATATTAAAGGTCCTTATTAATTTATTAATATATTATAGCAAATTTAGGTAAATCCTTTAGTAGTTCTCTACCTACTAACTATACTCTAATTTTATCTAAAATAGCTTAGCGGAGAGTAGTAACTCTAGCGGCTTTATTTTAATCTAGTTTATTAATAAGGCCTAAAAATTCTAAAAAAAAGCTAGTAAAGTCTTAGTTCCGTTATTATAGGTTTTTAAGTTTAGTAATAGCTATAAATTCGCGGCTAGTGTTATTATATATTCGTTCTAGTAAAGAAATAAAGATTTTAAAATTAATAAAGGTACCGTTATAAAAGAATAGGTCTATAGTTCGTATAGCGTCTTTACTTAAATAAGATATTCTATAGCTAATCTTACTAGCTTTAGTAGGGTATTAGTTATAATTTATTAAAAGTTTAAGACGGAGCTTAGTTATAAAGGGACGTAGGTTATTTTAATTTCTATTAAACATTAGAGGGTTAGGGAGCTTTTTAGATTTTATAGTAGGTATTAGGTTTATTATAGGTATAGATTAAGCTACTATTACTAGTTTAGGATTTATATTTAATAGGTCGGGTTTATATATAGTTATTTTAATTTCGTTTATAGGTGTTACTATTAGGGTCTTTAACGTAAGTACTTTAGCGTCATAGAGTTCTTTATATATTGCTTTAATTAATTACTAATACTAAGCTTTTAGTATAGTTCGTTACTAGGCCAAGGCATCTATAAAGGACTATTATATTATAGTTATTTATTCCCTAACTAGGGCTCTAATAGTTAACGTAGTAGATTTAAGTTTATTTACTATTTTAAGGGTATTAATATTAACGTAATATAATATAAGGGCGCGGAGAGACTTTAGGGAAGATTTAAAGGAATAATATAAATTCTATCTAAATCTAAGGGTATATAGCTCTCGCTAAGAACAAGACGTTACGTAAAGAAGAGAAAGGAATAATAAGAGAATTATATAATTAAATAGTTAGGGGCTTAGTGGTTAATATATGCGTATATACACACGCGGTCTTTAAAAAACTTTAGTAAAATTTAATTAATCTAGCAGAATTCGGTTAAAGCGTCGGAATTTATCTGTTGAGTGTTTCACTAAGACATTCCTACTATAACTGGGCTAGTCCCGTTATAGTCGCTATATGGCTAAAAAGACACGGAGTGCTTACGAACTTATTTATAAGCGTGGCGGGATCTAATGTATATACTCTTACATTAATCTGCTTTAATTATACCGGCTAATAGTTAATTACGCTTATTAGTAATAATCTTTTTAGCTTAACTAAAGGCTTATTTGTATATAGAGCTTATTACCAGTATAAAGAATATATTAAGAGCAATCTTAGTAACTGTTAGATAAAGGATTTAACTAATTTTAAGCCGCTAGTTAAGTGGATTAGAAATAACGTCGTTCCGCTTATAGCCGTTATTAGAACTAATCTTAATAAACTTAAGGCCTGCGTTATAGTAGTAGTTAAGCTTACTAGTAAGCTTAATACGATTTAAATTACGCTTTAAGGAAGTAAGGCTCTTATCTATAACTGAGGACTATATATATTTATTAGCTAAATTATTATTAGATTTATAAGGAACCTTTCTACGTTATAGTTTAACTAGTTCTTTATCTTCTTTATCTACCTACTTATTAATATAGTTATTAAATAGAGTCTCTATACACTGCTCGGCGTACTTCTACTACTAGGGCTACCGTTTCCACTTATTGCAAAAGTAGGCGCGTTTAAGAGATAGATAAAGGATTACTGTAACAAAATAGTAAGGGCTCTTGGCCTTCATTTTATTAAAATATTTATTAATCTTTTAGATAGCTATATTAACGCCTAATTTAAGAAAGGAGTTGTATTTATTCTTAAGGCTCTATTAAGTTCGCTAGAAGATTTAATAAAGGGGCTCTATATTAGTAATTAACTCCTATAGAGCGCTATATAAGCCTTTAATACTAGGACTATTAGCATCGCCTTTTATACGCTTAGTGGCTAATATAAAAGGCTTTAAGATCTTAATAAGCTACTTTACTGTAACGGAATTCCCTAGAAGGTACATATCAGATGAGATAGAAGGAGGTCTTATCTATATTCTAGAAGGAGGTCTCACCTATATTCTATCTATGTTTTAGAAGACATGGTCAGACAAATAAGGGGCAAAGGGTTTTGCTAGCGTCTTAGAAAGATTATATAGGGAGCTAGTTCTCCTCTAGAGAAGAACTAGTAATTAGTCTCTAAATAGAAGTAGTTAAAAGCATTTATCCTTTAATACGTGAAACTTATTTTACCTTTAACTTACCTTCTATTTACCTTTAACTTACCTTCTACTTACTGGTGATACTGTTAATTAGATAATCATACGTTCTAATTAGGCTGGCCTCTTATAATTCTAATTGCTTACAATCCGTTAGGAACGTACGGCTATTAATTAACGATAATGAACTCTACTCCTATACCCTACGAAGTAACGCCCTCACCGTAAGAGGCTTAAAGAGTCTCCCCAGAGGAGCGCATTCCCTCTTCCTATAAAGAAGCCACGGCTAGTCCGTCTAACCTTACGAGACCCTTAGGAATGATTACCGCTAGAGAGTTATTGGAGCGGTCGCTATACGAGACCCTATAAAAAACAAAGAAGTTGGAGATATAATTAAGATAAGTATATTAAGACTACTAAGAACAATTATAAGGATAATTAGGGGAAGTATAGATACCCTAGACACGAAGCGGACTTAAAGGGGTAACGCTATACTATGCTATAACATTAGAAAAACCTAAATTCCGTATAAAGGAACCTAATAAGTACTATAGTGATAGTCTTTAGAACTATAATCGTTTTATCTAATAATACGAAACTAAGTTTTAGCTAGATTTAAAATATTACTCTAACAAGTATAATTAGACACTAATTGCTTCTACCTTCCTACATAGCACCGTTAAGAGTTCATGGACACGCTATAAGAAGAAACTTACTACACCCCTTAAATTTAGCGAACTTAGGACCTAGTTAGTTAATTAGGTCCAAGACCCTACTAATTAAGGGATAGACTATAACTAGCAATACTATAACGCCAAACAGCGGGATAATTAAACTGTGGTCTAGTTTGTAAACTACTTAAAAGAACTAGAAGACAATATACCCTACTTAAATCTATAGGATAACGCTATATAACTTCACTAGCTACTCGCTAAGCTATAACCTAAGATTTAACAGGCTATATAAGAGAAGGGCGAAATTCCTACCTCTTAAGAAAAGCTTATCTCTAAAGCTACTCGGATCGAAAGTGCTAAAAGAGACTATTTAGGCAAGCGAAAGGAACGAGACGCTAATAATAAAGAGCGTAGGACTAGACCTAGCTTTAATAATAGGGGTAGATTCTGACCTAACCGCTCTGCGGAAAGACAACGCGAGCAGGCCTCGCAGCCCTAGAGCAACGCTAGTTAACCCTAAAATAATAATGGGCAGAGACCTAATCCGCAAGAGGGGAACCGGAAGACACGCACCTGTTATAACTACGGCAAGAAGGGCCATATAAGCCGCTTCTACCGGCAGAAGAAGTAAGAGTCGGCTTAATTGGGAAAAGAGACAGCCTAGTAGATCTTTACTCCCTTATACTAGGCTAGTAAGAGAAGGAGGGAGTAAACTACCACATGGTTATTCCTGTCTCTATTTAAGTTAATAATAAATAGGTGACGTAAGACTGCCTTATGGACAGCGGCGCGAGTATAGGGTTTATTTCTTAATTACTAGTAAAAGAATTAGATTTGGACCTTAGCGGCTTACAGGTGCGCACTATTTGAAGTATTAGAGGCTACCGGATTCCATACTACGGGGAATAGGCTTTTTCCGTAGCCAGCTAGGACCGTAATAGTCTATAGGATATATAGGAGATGCGCTTCTATGCCGCAGAAATTAAGGGGTATAACCTTGTTTTGGGATACCTATAGCTTCGCTAAGTCAATCCGGATATTAATTGGCCTTTAGCCTTGTATTAATATCGGAAGTCTTAACCGCGCATTATAGTCGAAAATTAAGAGACTTTCTTAAACTATATGTAAGAAGAAGGGTAGGTATATGCCATATATGCCACTCTTGACACTAAGAACGGGGATATAGGATATTCATTTTCGGATGTCCAGCTATATGTAGTTAAGGAATTAGAGATTCTATAGGAATATATAGACTTAGAGGATATTTCTAGTAAAGAGGCTGCATAAACCTTACCTAACCCTATATTAGTTAAGCACGAGATAGATATAGGGGATAAATAACCTCCTTTTGGACCGCTATATAACCTATTAGAAAATAAGCTGGTAGTACTACGTTAATATATAGTAGACAATCTTTAGAGAGGATAGATTTGGCCCTCTATAAGCCCGGCAGGGGCGCCGATTATATTTATACCTAAGAAGGACGGGACCCTTCGCCTCTATATTAACTATTAGGCGCTAAATAAGATTACTATAAAGAATCGCTACCCGTTACCCTTAATAGGGGAGCTTATTAATAGGCTGTTGGGCGCAAAAATATTTACAAAATTAAATCTAAAAGATATATACTATCGAATCCGGATTAAAGCCGGCGATAAGTGGAAAACGGCGTTCTAAACATAGTACGGCCACTTTAAGTACCTAATAATGCCATTTGGGCTCACTAACGCACTAGCGATATTTTAGGCCTATATTAATAAGGTATTATTAGGCCTATTGGACACGATATATATAGTCTACCTTAATGACATTATAGTCTACTCTAATGACTATAAAGCATATACGTACCACGTGCGAATAGTACTAGAAAAACTGCGGGAATATAAGCTCTATATAAACCTAAAAAAGTGCACGTTCTATGCTACTAGTATTAATTTTTTGGGCTTTATTGTTAGTGTTAACGGAGTATTAATAGAGAAAAGTTGGGTGGACGCTATTAGGGAATGGCCCTACCTTATAACATTTAGAGAAGTATAGGTTTTCTTAGGCACGGCGAACTTCTACCGAACGTTTATTATTTACTACTTATAAGTAATACTCCCAATTATTAATCTACTAAAAGGATCTAAG
The DNA here is from genome assembly GCF_001692895.1 of Cenococcum geophilum 1.58. NCBI lineage: Eukaryota > Fungi > Ascomycota > Dothideomycetes > Gloniales > Gloniaceae > Cenococcum > Cenococcum geophilum. Next base: position 520,864 of record NW_027137609.1, read on the forward strand.
AATAGTAGGAAGTTAGGACCCTTTATATTTAGGGAAGCTATTAAGCAGGCTATGGACCGGTTAAAGGATTTATTTACGTTAGCGCCTATCCTAATATACTTCTGCTAGGAGCTACGTATATACCTTAAAATAGATACATCCGGCTTTACCCTAGGGGCAATTATATCTTAATTAAAAGACGGAAAATAGCATCCTGTGGCGTTTTGGTTAAGGAAAATAACCCCTATAAAGCAGCGTTATATAACGCACGACTAGGAGCTACTCGTAATAATCGCAGTAATAAAGTATTAGTGACATTATTATATAGGAAGTAATTATCCTATTAAAGTCCTTATAGACCATAATAACCTAAAATACTTTATAACTATAAAGGTGTTAAGTAGTTGATAAGCTAGGTAGGCAGAGGCACTATTACAGTACGATTTTAAGATTACGTACTGCCTAGGAAAGACAAATCCTGCTAATGGGTTATTAAGACGTCTGGATTATAAGATAGGGAGGATCTAGGACAGCATAGGGGAAATAATCCCTATATTGCAAAATTTGCTTAGGAAGAAAGAAGACTCTTTCCCTAGAACTATAGAATTTCGTAGTAGGGTAGAGGTCCTAGTAATGCAGCTGCAAAGCGACATAATTATAGAGCTGTAGGATATAGTTATAGACCAGGTTATAAACCAAGCAGATGTTATAAAGTTGGCATACCCTAAAATTAGCGAGAATTCTATAGGATGTGCTAGAGGTGTTACGGCACCTTTAACTTAACGGCGTATTAGCTGTGAGTTCTTAGATCTAAGGGGGATAGGCGAGATACCTATCTACAGTGTGGTATACTATATAACGGCAGGAAAATCTGCTAGCACTAATAGTTCGAAACGTCTCGTGCCACGCCTTAAGTCTATAATAGCGGCAGGCAAAATGGAAGCAAGCGATCTATACAAAACCTTTCTGGATCTTCTTCTTTAAGCTTAATAAAGGGACGCCTTCGCCTCTAGGGAGAGGTAGAAAGATATAGTAGAGACTAACTTAGCCGGAGTTACTAAGAAGCTATAGCAGCAAGACTAAAAGGGTCTGTTGCGCTTTAAGGGTGCTACATATATCCTAAAGGACTAAGTAATTTAAGATAAAATTCTAAAGGTCTTCTATAATAACCCTCTTAGGGGTTATTACGGTGCTAATAGAACCCTTAAGGCCGTTTAAAGGAAATACTTTTAGAACGGAATGTCTAAAGAGGTTAAGGACTATATATTAAGGTGTAATACGTGCCAAAGGATACAGATATCCAGGCATCGCCTATATAGCGAGTTATTAGTGCTTCCTATTCTATAGGGACCCATATTAGAATTAATAATGGATTTTATTATAGGCTTACCCCCTACTAAGACAAGAACTAGAGAGGTTGCTAACGCTATCTTAGTAATCGTTAATAGGTATACAAAGTTTTTAGGATACTTTGCTGTTATAATAATGATTATAGTAGCAGAACTGGCAGACCTGTTTTTGGAACGGTGGCTTTTGTTTGGCACACTAAGGGGAATCGTGTCTGATAGAGGCACCGTATTTAATAGTGCATTTTAGTCTTTATTCTATCTCTTATTGAAAATACGGCGAAGGATAAGTATTGCCTTTTACCCGCAAATAGATAGGCAAACAGAGCGTTTAAATACGTTGTTAGAACACTACCTCCGCTGCTATATTAATTATTAACAGGATAATTGGACATTGTGGTTAGCTTTAGCGCAGCATATATATAATATAAGCATCTATAGTAGTACAAAAATAACCCCTTATAAAGCATTGTTTGGGGTAAAAGCAAATAACCCCTAGAACGTTAAGGACATTATTCCTAAAAGAGAGGCATTAACAGCGTCCGAAAGAATTAAGCAAATAAGAATTCGCAGAGAGGAACTTGAAAAGTACTTGCTAGACGCCTAGGCTGTGCAAAAAAGGTACTATGACGAAAAATATATGCCGAAAGAATTTAAGATAGGAGACGAAGTCTTACTATTTATAAAAAATATCCGAATAAAACGCATTAAGAAGAAGCTAGATTACTAATGGCTTGGACCCTTTAAGATAGTTAAAAAAACTAAAGAAAACTAAGCCTATAAATTGGAATTACCGAAATCTTATCTAATATATCCCACATTTTATGTTTCCTTACTAGAGCTATACCGGAGAAGAAATAGTGCGGAACCGCCCCCACCTAGTAAAATTAATAAGGAACTAAAATGGAATATAGAAGATATTTTAGACTAAAGATAGCGCTAGAAGAAGCGCGAATTTTTAGTTTATTGGGAAGGATACTCCTAGGCGCATAACAGTTGGGAACTTAAGGAGTACCTTTGGCCGGGATGCGACACCGTAATTAAAACCTTCCTAAGAACTAAAGGTAAAGACTTAGAAATGGTTCCGAATATACTATAGGTAAAGTAATAGGGAAGACCCTATAAATTAAAACCATAGGATTAAGTATAGGCATTAAGAACGGAAACGTTTCGCTATTATAATAGGGATCCTAGAATCCTGTAAGAGGAAGTCTATAGGGATCTATAGGAGAACCACTAGGGATACTGTTTAAAGAAGACGCTGTATAAGAAGAAGTAGTAGCACTATAAGAAGTGGCCTTGGGGATTTAGTAAGATCCCCTAGGGATAAAAGGAGAGTATCTGGCCTGGTACTGGAGATACGTAGTAGAGTTAATGGTACGAAGAGGAGTAAAAGGATAGCCTATGAAGAATTAGAAATTTTAAGGAATTGTAAGGCACCTATAGGAATATTACCCGTTTATTATATATAGGGATTATAGTAGTTCGCGTCTTATGCTTAGATCCTTAAAGTTAACTTGCTTTTTAATCTTAGTATTAACGTTTCGATCTTTAGGCCAAACACTATATTCCCCTAGTAAGTCCTTTAGGTCCATATATCTATCTCCCAGTCTAGTTACTGTTTATACTATAGATTCTCTAATCTATAAGGAAGCTCCTGGCCTCTTATCTATAGGTGTCTTTATTTGTACTCCGAATTCTTAATCCCTTAGATTCTTTAATCTCGAGCTTGCTTCTAACTTAAGCCTTGCTCCTGCCTTAGTTTAACTAGGCTTTCTTAGTGTTCTTATCTCGTCTTAAGAGTCTTATGCCTATAGGAAACTCTGCCCCGAGCTTATTTGTATATCTTTAAACTAAGCTACTGCTCTGCTCCATTGGTTTTTGTCTATAGTAGGTCCTTAAGCTTACCTCATCTCATTTTAAGAATCTTAGTCCTCTCTTATCTCATTTTAAGAATCTTAAGCCTGTGGCTTTTTACCTTTATTAAGTGCCAAAGTGGTTTACTATCCTACTTCTCTTACGTCTTGTAAAGCGATAGACATTATATCTAGTGGGGTCTTAATCCCTACTAATGTTCCCTATTCTATAGTGGAATCATCCTCTACTTCTAGTATAATATCTTAGAGGTCCGCATGCTCCTAGTAAGCTGCTCTCGTTACTGCCTTTATTAAATTTATCGTCCTTAATATCCGGTCTGCAAACTGGTTTGTTAGTTCCTCTATACTCTATAGATTTTGGCTCCTATAGCTAATAGCTTACGCTATACTTAGTGTCTTTATAAATCTAGCATGTATTATTATAATAAAATACGAAACTTCTAATTAAATATTCTTTTGTTCCTTATAGTACACTATTATCCCTTTATACGTGTATATCTCCTACTATTAGTTAGGTTCCCTTCATTATATAGTAACTCTAACTATCTTTATAATCCCTTATAAAGTAACCTTATTTTCCGCAATTTATATAAGCTCCATCTTTAAACTATTAACTTTATTATAGAGTCCGCCTAAACGTCTTCTACTATTAAGATCCTTAGTTTAGCCTTTGCTTCTTAGTCCTATAATTACTAGATTCTTAACCTTTAAGTTTCTATAGTTTCTTACTCCATCTCTTATAGGCTTCTTTAGTACTACTTAGGTCTATTAGCTCTGCGCCATACTATAGTTTCTAACTTAGCTTTAGTTAATACGTACTTTGCGCCTTATATAACTATAGAACTCTATCCTAACCTCTCTTAGTCTATTCCCTTTAGTAGATCTAATTATTAATCTTAATCGCTTAATCTATTAACTCCCTTAGGGTATCCGCATCTTTTATTAGAATAATTACGTTCTAGACTTTAGCCTTAAGTCCTTACTTATACTGTGCCATAAGCGCCCTATTATTTTACTTAACTTGTATAGCTAGCGTCTAGAACTATGTTATGTACTTAATTACTAAAGTTCGTTGCGTAATGTCTTGGAGTTTTTTTTCCGCCGTAGTTATTAATTCCGGGTCTCTAAATATTTGCGTAAGTTGCTCTGCAAATCCTTCCTAGCTTAAGAATATAAACCACACGTCTTGGTTAGTAGTCGTCATTCCGTTCGTTTATATCTCCGTAAAATAAGGTTTAAACTACTCTAGTGCTTTTCCTGATAAGAATAGTCCTATATAGGCTATTTAATCTATAGGTATTAGTAGCTTTACCCCTTCCTATAAGACTTTAAAGTGCATTTATATAAGAAATCCCTTAAGCTTTAACCTTTCTCCTAAGAATCTCTTAATAGATAGTAACTTAACCTTCGCTACTCCAATCCCATTAACCCTCTCTTCTAACGCTGTATTATTAGCTGTTAACTAGTTAATTACCTCTTATAACTATCCGACCGTTATAGGTTGCTATAAGTTAGTATCTGCTATACTAGTGTCACCTGACCTTAAAGTAGTTGCCTCTATCGATAGTGTTATGGTGGCTGCTTTTAGTGGCATGTTGTTTGACTTTCTGTATTTGATACTATAACTATGGTAGTAATTATATAACGGAACCTTATAGCAGGAACTACGGTGGGCTCGTTAATAGGCTAGGTATATAGAAAATGTAAGTATAAAAGTTAATAACATAATAATAACTGGTGGAGTAGTTGCCTAATAGATTAACTCTAATTATATTCTAAGAATCACTATAAGAAAGGAACTATCTAGGTAGGGACTAAGGGTCCTTAAATACACAACCATACTCCTATGAAATCCTTCTTGTACGTAATGTATATATGCTCTGTCTACTCTATTATAGATTATATAGATTATACAGATTATATAGATCACCCTACGTAACCTTAGTTACTATTCCTTGTTATATAGCTCTACCGGTTCCATTCTGGACCGTGCTTAAATTAACCAACTAGCTTCTTCTAACTCTTCCCCAAGTAGTCGTAACATCGTACTTAAAGCGTCCGTAATAATTACTAGCCTATAATGTATAACTATATATAAAAATATATTTAAGTATATAGAATATGTGTATATAGGAAGACCTCTTATATAAAAGAGTAAGGAGTACTTTAACTATTGCTAATTCTAATATAAAGATAGCGAGATATTTTAATTAACTTTGTAGTTAACCTGCCTAATAGTAATAGGTTTACAAATATTATAGTAGTTATTAACTATCTTATAAAAATATAATATATAATTCCTATAGACTTAATTAATGCAATATTAGTAGCCGAATATTTTATTAAGTATGTCTTTAAGCTATATAGACTTCCTAATTTAATAATATCTAACTATAAAAGCTAGTTTGTTTTAGACTTCTAGTAAGCCCTATATAAATAATTAAGTATATAAATACAACTCTTAACTGTATTTTATTTTAAGATAGACGGTTAAACTAAAATTACAAACGTAATTATAGAATAATATCTATAAATATACTACTTTTACCTATAAAATAACTGGGAAAAGTGGCTACCTTTAGCTAAGTTTACTATAAATAATATAAGAAATAAATTAATAGGTATAACGCCGTTCTACACAACCTACGGATAAGACCCTTAACTTAGATTTAAACTATAACCTAAAATTAATATAATAGGACCTATAATTAAAAGGATTTAACTAATTAATATATATAACTTTGCTAATTAAATAAAGTAGTTAACGGAACTATTATAAAGTAAATTAGCGTACGCTTAAATAGTATAGGAATGGCATATAAACAAAGAATAAGCTCCTGCATAGGACTTTAAGGAAGGTAATATAGTTTACCTAAATATATAAAACCTAAAGACTTAACAACCCTTTAAAAAAAACCTAATTAGAAGTTTATAGGCCTATACCAAATTAAGAAAAGACTAAGCCCGTACGCTTATAAGCTTAAACTACTAACTAAAATAAAAATATATCCGACGTTTTATATAAGCTTACTATAACTTTTAAAGAATAAACCTATAACTTATATAGTGCTGCTGCTACCTTTTATAATTATTAACAACGGTAACGGTTTTTACTTTATTAACTTAATTAATAATATATAATAAAAAATTTAATCTAAATAATTTAAACTCCTTATTAAGTGGGAAGGATATAAAATATAAACTTAAGAAACCTATAACTAGATTAAGACTAATACGCCTTCTCTAGTAAAAGAATTCTATAAAGACTATTCTTTATAGCCTACTTTAGCTAAATAAACATAATATAAAGGTAAATAACTACTACCTAATACAAATATACGAAATATAATAGCAGGAAGCTTAAAATTAAAAAGAACTTAAAATACGTTATAATATTTATAATACGATTACGTAATATATAAGATATTAAGGAACTTTAACTGCTGGTTAAAGTTATCTAATTAGTTAGATCTGCCTTACTAAGACTTACTATAAAGATATTAGTTCTGCTTACCGCCTTAACTAAGCTAATAGCGATTTTCTATTCTAGGGATGGAAAATCCTAATTAGCCTATTTAACGATAGAATTGTTAAAACTTTATACCGCTACCTAACGTAAAAATATAATATATAATAAGTTATAAGTCTTAATTAAAATTAAATTATTTGGACCTTTAGCTAAAAGGGGGGGTACTATAACGGGACTAGCCTAGTTATAGTAGGAATATCTTAGTAAAACACTTAATAAATAAATCCTAACGCTTTAACCGAATTCTGCTAGATTAATTAAATTTTACTAATGTCTGTTAAAGACCGCGTATATATATACGCACGCATTAACTACTAAGCCCATAACTATTTAATTATATAATTCTCTTATTATTCCTTTCTCTTCTTTATATAGCGTCTTGTTCTTAGCGAGAGCTATATACCCTTAGATTTAGATAGAATTTATATTATTCCTTTAAATCTTCCCTAAAGTCTCTCCGCGCCCTTATAGCGACGTTAAGGCGGGAAACGTTACAATTAATATTAGAAGTAGTAGTTAATTAAAGGCCTTTTATTAAGCAGTTTAATCGACTATATTAACTCTAATAGAGCTTTAACTACACCTTAGTTAACAAGCCTAAATATTAATCTTATTGGCTATAAGCCAGTTATAGAGGCAGAAAAGCTAGCCTAGTAAGATATATCCAATAGAGCTTCTTATTTAATTAAATTTAATATAGAAATAGAGCCTCCGGAGCCCTTACCACTGCTTTCCTTTCTTACTACTAATATTATTACTAACCTTAATATCTACCTTTTTAAGTCTCTACGGGCGCGGAGGATAATTTTAGCTATATTTTAATACTATATTAGGTAAATTAAGGTTATCTTTTAATCGGGTAATGTTAATATTTGTATATACAGAGGTACTGCCAAAAATCCGTAATAAAATACCATGAATTCTATACAAATTGCCTAATTCGGATAGCGAGCTGATAGCGTAACAGTTAGCGTACCTGATTTTGACGTAGCAGACAGCAAGCAATCTACTTGGCTGCAGTTAGTCAGCTATAAGGCCTCAAAGTTCGCTATCCGCTAACTATTAGACACACTGCCTTAAGATCTTCCCTTAAGCTAAGAATACTAGAGAAATATACTAATATATTTAATTAGGGGCCTAACTAGAACCCTTATAGAAGACTACTGGCCTATAATTAGTATACAATTAAATTACTAAGGTATTATTATTATTAATTCTTAATTAACGTCTAATGCGGTCCTAATTAAGGTTTATATAAATTACTACTATAATATAGGTACAAAAAACCTCTAAGGGAGAGGTAAGTGGTAATATAGAGTGTACCCCTCTAGGTAACACGCCTGTACTATAACATGCGGAACGTTAATCCCCCAACGTAAATTTTGACCTAAGTTTATAAGTAATAAGCTAATTAATTTTAGAGCTTTATTATATAGACTTTAATTAATATATATAGAGATAAGGTTTTCTAGGGGGAGACCCTCTAGGACCCCCCTATATAGAGCTTTTACTTAATTTAGAAGTAGTAGTAAGATTAAGGCGCCTTGGTTACTGCTAGGTAAGGATCTACTATAGTGATTAAGGCGCCCTACTTAAGCTGGGCTTAAGGATTATATTGGTTACGAATCTAATATATATTTAGACTGCAGAGCTTTAATATAGAGCCCTCTACGTAGGATCTAATATAGTAGATTATAATTCTAATTTAAAGCTTTATATACTAAATATTTTTAATATCTAATAACTAAATCGCTATATAGCTGGAATTAAAGTAAGTCTACTACCCTAACTTAATTAAATACGCGTATAGAAAGAGATATAACTATATATAGAGACGTCTAACATAATTAAGTAACTACGTTATTGCCCACCTAGTTTAGATGTATAATAACGTAATAGCTTAGTAATAACGTAATAGCTTAGCGCCGAGTAATAGGAGGGGGGAGGAGGGGGAGGAGATTAGGGATGGCTTAGCCACTGTAAAAAGGTTATAATATTAGTGTGGTGTTAAACTTTAAAAATCGTGTCCCGGGAGCTTAATTAACGACACCTATATAAAACGTTAATAACGTTTAATTATAGAGCTTTAAACCGGTAGATCTCCTAAAAATGCCTATTATAAGCAGCTCTAAGTACAAAATCTAGAATATTTAGTAGTAGTGTAAGTATAGGACGGGGGTATATATTTGCGTTCCCAAATGTCGTTACATAACGCAATTTTTAGGTAACGAAAACCGCCGTTAACGTTACTTAACTAACACCTACCAGAGGTTCCTCCATCCTTCCTATCTCCTCTCTTACCCGTCTTCTTATCCGATACTATTTGTAACCGACTACTGGTGCTCTGCTGAGCCTACCCTTGACTTACTTAACGACTCGCTCACCTTGACTCGTTCACTGACTCGAGCCACCGACTCGACCACTGACTCGGTCGATGACTCGGTCAATTGACCCTTTCTTTTCTCATTATCTATACCTTCCTCATGTATATATATAGACCCTTTAGACCTCCATTTACAATCAAGTCGCTTATTTAATTCTCCCACACTGCAAAGCTTATACTATTTATATCGCCATATTAACCAATAAATCCCTTAGTAGAGACTAGGGAGGGGTATTAAAGCGCCTCTAGCTCTTATAAGGAAGAAAAAAGAAGAAGAAAGGAAGGTGTAAAGGGAGTATTTATAGACGGGAGGAGGCCTATAAACGGGAGATTAGGCAGCTATAATATAGACATTAACGTTACTTAACTAACACCTACCAGACACCCCTCCGTCCTTCCTATCTCCTCTCTTACCTATCTTCTCGTTAGATACTATCTATATCGCCACATTAACCAATAGATCCCTTAGTGGGGATTAGGGAGGAGTATTAGAGCACCTCTAGCTCTTATAAGGAAGAAGAAAAGAAGAGAGGAAGGTATAAAGGAGGGAGTATTTATAGACGGGAGGAGGCCTGCGAGTATAGGAGATTAGGCAGCTATAATATAGCCAGTAATATTGCTCGACTAATACATACCGGAGGCTCCTCCGTCCTTCCTATCCTTTCTTACCCGTCTTGTTGTCCGATACTATTTATATTGCCATATTAACTAATAAATCCCTTAGTGGGGACTAGGGAGGGGTATTAGAGCACCTCTAGCTCTTATAAGGAAGAAGAAAGAAGAAAAGAGGAAGGTATAGAGGAGGGAGTATTTATAGACGGGAGGAGGCCCTGCGAGCACGTAATTTGGTAAGTACTAATAGCATAAGATTCTCGTATAAGATGGGCTTAATTGCTTACCAAAATACGGGGTGTCTCTGTTACTGTAGTGGCTACTGCAGTAGTAGAGACGCCTTAAATATTTAATATAACCGACTACTAAGGCTATTAATAAGTGAAAGGTAGGCTACCAATGTAGTGCGAACAATGTAGTTATTAATATTGTTTATAGCCTATTTTTGCTTCTAGTATACGCGTAGATTATCCTTATATTTAGCGTAGAGCTGGTTATAGGCAGTAAGCCAGTTTAGGTCTAGCTTTGCTATTAATATAGCTGTAGGTAGTATGTCCCTTAGTATAAGCCGACTTAGTAGTTCTAGCTTTAAAAGATCGTCTTTCTTCTTAAATAGGTCGATATACTACTATACCTCATTAGTTTTAGCTGTGTCTTAGATAATAAAGAACTATTAAATCTAATTAGATGGCTTATTAAGGATAAGGTTGATTTTTAATTCGGTAGAAGTTGTTATTTTTAGAATTTAACAGGTCTAGGTTAGGGTCCAGCTAGCGTCTTAGCAAAACCTTATTTGGACGTTCCAAACTTTTAATTTAATTCGTTAGTTTAGATCACTAAAATCCAAAATTTTGTCACGGGGAGCGCGATTAATGACCCCTACTAACAGCTCTAACCACGTCTAATTTTTGATTTATAAATCAGTAGATCTATAGGTAATAGTTATTGTAAGCAGCTCTAGGTGCAGTATATATAAAATATTAACTATAGTATAGAGAAGTCATAGCTGCTAATATGCGGTCCTAAGTATTCTCGGAGGTCACGTAACTTCTTATATAAGCAACATTTCCGCCCTTTAAAAAAATAAAATAATTCCAAAAATCGATTAACGCTATAGACAGCAGTAATGTTAATCCGGCAGTACTGCTAATTCTCCCTATATACTATTATATATATATTTAACAACTCTAAAAGCGGTAAGAAGGTAGGACGGTTAGGGGGGTTAAAATTTAGAAAATTAGATTTCGCGGTTAAGCTGTTTAAAAGTTAGGAAACTAAGACAAATACTATATTCTCCGCTTACCTCTAAGCCAGTATATAATTTCCTAATTAGGAAAAGTCGTTTACGAGTAGTTACTGCTACCTCTGTGCAAAATCTTCTTATTATACCTCTTTAGTCTTACTTATAGATAACTAAAATCGTTCTATATTAAATCTATGTTTAAATATAAGCCCTAAAAGCTTCTTAACTTATAAGATTGCTACATAGGTTAGCCTAGCTGTTTTATCCATTTCCTTAACATCTAGAACTACCCGGCTAAGTATTAGGCCCTAGCTTTTATATACGGTAAGAGCAAAAGCTAGAGTAATTAGAAATTGACGCCGTAAGTAAGAGCCTCTTATACCCTCCTACTTATAAAGTACGGAAAATATAGGGACAACTTTCTTACTATCTTGCTGAGTAAATAGGGTAGGTCCGTTATACCTATTTATTGTAATTAGTAGTAACTAAAGCTGATCCTTTTTAATATCCGCGTGTCCCTTCTATATAACATCTTTAATTATACTAGTAGTACCGTTTACTAAGCCTAGTTTAATCCAGATATTCTATATTAGCATTACTTTTACGCCAATATATAGGGCTAGATTATCTATAGTATCGCACTAATTAGGAGTAACTTTCCATATACCTACACTAGTGTTAACTAACTTAATAGCCACTACTAGCTGTAAAAGGTTGCGAAGCTAAGTAGTGTTATACTTACTTATAGCAGCGCGTGTGCCATATAGCCATTACGTTATTAAAGCCCGCAACCTTATTAGTGGATAGGCCCTGCTTACACCTAGTTAAAAGAAGCTTCTAGGTTAATTTACTTATAAAATCACTACGTAGCTCCGTAAGGGCAGTCCTAAATATAGAGCTCTTAGCGTTATTACCGCCCTGCCGTATAACTTGATTTAGAATAGCAGTTTGGTTAATTACTTTATAGGCTTCTTTTCCGTAGCTAGCGAGCTCTAACGGCCTAGCGGGTAGATTGCTATATAAGGCCGCCTGATTTATAAGGGGAAGCTAATAGAAATCGCCTACTAGTAAGATATTTAAGCCTTTAAAGTAGTCGTTGCTACGCGTAAGGTAGATCTAATAAAGGTAGTAATTAATTTAGGCCAGATGTACTTACCTAATTATAGATTTCTTATTAAGGACGAGATAGTAAATATCCTTAAAAGCCTATTATAGAGGCGTAAGACTGGTAGCAGGCAAGTCCTTAAACGGGCGATTTACTAGCAACCTTAATAGATCGTATATAGTTCTGCCGTTAATATTAAAGACAGCTACCCTAGTAGGGGCCGCTTAAGCCAATGGCATTAGCTTACTATTAGCCCTTACTATATTACAGAGCGTAGTAGAGAGGATAGTAATAAGATATAATTTGCTAGTTCCTGCCTCTCTATTAACATTAATCTATAGTAGGGAGGGGCTAACGCCCACTTAGATCTGCCTATAGTAATTAACTATAATATTATAGATATAACGCTAACCTGGTTATAAGGAGGACGGAGTTGCTATTTAGGATAGGCGGCTCTACGGTAGAGACTGTAGCCGTGCTTCCTGCTAATAAGTCCTCTTATTAAGCTGCGGGTACGTACCCCAATATATACTCTAGTTATAGTTATAATTAAGCTCCCTATTACCAAGCCTGTTAGGATTCTTAATTTTAACTTTATTGGTATTTTAAATGCGGGCATATAGGGCCTTAAAGGACTAGTATAGCTCCAAGTTATCTGCGAAATCGCCCTTAAACTTATTAATATTATTAGTAGTTTTATAACCTTCCTCTAGTTTCTAATTATAGAAGTAGTTAGGCGGGTGCTAATAAGAGTTAATATAAGCCTAATAGGAAGCCATATAATTAGGGGCCCCAAATCTATTAGTATAAATAGCTACTTCCTTATACTCCCTCTATGGATAATAAAGAATAAGCTTTATACGGCAGAACTTAGGATACTACAAATAGGAAGGATTGCCTTTATATTACGGAAAGTATAATATAACTTAAGGCCTTGCTCTTAGTTAACGCTTATAAGTAGAGTAATTAAAATAAAGTAGAAAATTAAGGAAAGTAACGTCCTCTACCCTATCTAGGCGGCGCTTATATTTCTTATAGTTAGATAGTCCGTACCCTCTTAGTTGCCTATCCTTAAGCTTATATATAGCGCTTTAATCGTCCTCCTAGCAGTAGTCTAAAGTTACTATATTCCTTAAGCCTTCGGAAAGGGGAATATTAAAAAGTAAATAGTATACCTCCTACGCTAACTAATCGCGTTTAGCAATAAGCTTATTTATAAACTTAGCTACTATTAAACTAAAGGCATAAAGACTNTTAGCGTGCGGCTATACNNATTAGAGTAACTCCTAGTANGAAGTCAACTTNTTNTCNTNCTTNCTGCAATATTTGCCTATATAGTTAACTATTACTAATATACTTATAGCGGGCGACGTATTAATATTTACCATCCACGCCAGTATTATAGCTAAATTATAGCTATTAAGAAGCTTATTATTACGCTATGGACAGAACGTCCAGTAATATAGATTTTAATCCTTTAACACAGCGGCCTTATTATGGAGAGAGCGTAGAAAGTAAAAGCGGCACTCCTTTGCTCCGGAGCCTTTCTTTAATCTTAAGCAGTAAGATTTAGTATAATTACGGTGCCGTTAAAATTAATTAAGGCAGGCAGTAAGAAGCTCACTAGTGTTAAGCTGTTCTTTATAGCTAAGAGTAGAAGGATATTAAAGATCGGGAGGCCTAGATTAATTAGGATTTATTACGGATATAAAAGCAGCCTAGTGCTTAGTAAAAGCCGCCCTTAATTTACTAGTTAACGGATCTAGCCTTAGGGCTATTAAACTCTATAAGAAGCCATATATATAGCCGCTACCTTATACCTACCACTTATATTAGGACCAAAAGTTAGTGCTATTAAATAGACCTATAAGCATGTGCTTCCTAATCAGATTAAAGCGGCAATATAGCTAGTAAGCAGCAATATGCGGGTTATTATTAAGATTCTAAGAAGCAATCCAGTAGCGCTAAGCCTTATTAACAGCCTTATATTTATTAAATTAAGGCATATAAAAGTGTAGATTATACCAATATAGATTAATAGCGCTAAGTGTAAAGAATAGAGACCCGCTTTTAATATTTTTAGTATAAGCTATAAGCTTATTTCTCTTCTACTTCTAGTAAGGCCTAGTGCCCTTAAGCTTCCGTATATACTATACAATCTTATTTAGAATCTAGTTACCCTTACTACTATTTATAAGATTACTAAGCTTATCTAAAAATAGACTATTTTTATTTAATCGGCCGCAAAGGAAGCGGGTAGTATTAAGGGCTTACTCTCTTATAATCTGATTAAACACGTAGTAGCGAAATAAGGGATAGCGGCCAAACTAACCGTCCTAATACTTAAGTATATGCTTAGTATACGCAGCTAGGGTAACTATACGGCTTTATAGCATATTAAAGTCGGCTTTGCCATAAGGAAATAGAGTAGGAAAGGTGCTACGCATAATAAAACTAGCTAATCGCTTAGAGAGAGGTATCTGCTATATAGTAGGAACCTCTAGCCCTGCTTATAGGTCTTATTAGTATTAAACCTCGCGACCTAAAAGCTCTAATTTATTAAGGTTAAGCACTAGATTAGAAACCAGAGTATCCAGTATATCGTCATTAAATTTGCTATCTAGTACATTACTGCCAAGCTTAGTAGGTAGAGTAGAAGGACGTTATATAGGAGTAGTAAGGTAAGCCGTTAGGCTACTAGAATTAGACTTTAACTCTAACTCGTTAATATAAGGTAGCTACTCTAATATAGAGCCATTTTCGGGTAAGCTAGTAAGCCGGGTGCTACATATTTTAACATTATAATAATTAGGATGATTAACCTTTAGAAAGTAAAGCCACTATACTATAGTAGAGCGCCTTATAGTATACCGCTTAGTAAACCGCCAACTTAGGTATTCGCTACCCTTTACTGCCGTAGGCCTCACGACCAGTATATCGAGTTTAGTAGGTAGTCGTAGTAGCTGCCTCTAAGTCTTTAATGTGTTCTAACCAAAGCAGCAAACGTGGCCAATATAGCGATATTGCTGGCCGCGTACACGCACGACTTACAGATAAACGTATACGCGCGCAATTAGAAGCTCTTCTACCGCGGTAAGTATAGGTAGGAAG
The DNA here is from genome assembly GCF_001692895.1 of Cenococcum geophilum 1.58. Classification (NCBI taxonomy): domain Eukaryota; kingdom Fungi; phylum Ascomycota; class Dothideomycetes; order Gloniales; family Gloniaceae; genus Cenococcum; species Cenococcum geophilum. The sequence continues at coordinate 536,049 of NW_027137609.1, forward strand.
CCAGGAACAGGCCCTAGATCGGGCTCGTTGCTTTCACCAAATAGGGGAAAAAGGGTTAAATTATTGAGGCTATCGGCGTCCCTAATGCAGGCTTTGCATACACCTATATTGTCACCCTCCATAGCTAGGCCCATTTGGAACCACCGCTCTTTACAACAACTACATATCTCTATACATTTAGCCTATAGTATACTCCTAAACTTCTTAATTTGCTCCCAATCAACAGCCGAAATAGGGTGTAGTATAGCTAAAGCCGGAGCTTGCTGTGAGGAAGGTGGTATTAGTACTAAAGTAGGTATTAGCGCTAGAGTAGGTATTAGCGCTAGGGTAGGTATTGGCGCTAGGGTAGGTATTAGCGCTAGAGTAGGCATTGGAGCTAATCCCGGTAAGGACGCATTTGGGCTTTCTTAAATACCCCTTCTAGCTTTATCTGTAGTATATAGTAGAGGAGTAGGCGAGTAAGCTTTACCCTGCCGAACGAGAATACGGTGCTCCCATTATATTGCCCTAATTATCCTCCGCCGTTAAGCTATTTTAGGGGTATCTTGGCTATTCTAGCCGCGAGGCAGGAAGGCGTTCTTAGGGTCATTTTTAGGTTAAGTAGTTCGCTGGCGCCTTGTAGAATGATTCTTAGTAGTAGAACCTAGCCCTATAAGAGCTTTCCGCTTTTTTAAAATAGATATAGAGTTCTAGAAAAGTAAGTATAAGTAAAAGTAATATATAGGTAAAACGTGCCTTTAACTAATATAGCTAGTATAGCTTTAAAAGCTTCTTTAACGGGCCGTCTTTAATAAAGTTAATGCGGGGCTTATAGATTTGGCACTTAATACACTCAATTGCAGTAGGCTTTACTACGTTCATAATGTATATAGTAGTATTAATTAAGGTATTAACAAAAAAGGAATACTAAGATATTTTAACGTTTGCAATATTTTAATATTCGTCACGTAGATTCTGCTATAACTTACCGCGCGCTACATTTTTTAAACCAATCAAAAGCGAGCTTGGCAAAGTTTTTAAACCAATTAAAGATAGGCTTAGCGAAGTTTGAAAATTAGGACAGGAAAGTAATAGACCACTCGTACCTCGGGTCAATTAACAGGAGGAAAAATGCCATTAGGTCGCTGCTCTAAAACTCCAATAAGAAGTGTCCTAATTACCTATCTTACCCTATCTACCATTTATACTATACTTCCCTTTAAATTTAAAAGTACTATAAGATTAATATAATCCTACCTCTACTTCTATTTAAATACCCTATATATATATATATACACCTATAGCCCTCCTACTTATAGTGTAATTTCTACCCTAAAAAAGTAGCGGGATAAATATAGATCTAAATCTAGGTATTTTATCCTAGGGCCCTAACCTAGGTCCCCTATATATACCCCCAGCCGAAGGTATAGAGAAAGACGAAATACCGCGCGGTAAGTCTAGGCTATTAGGTAGGGTAGGGAATAAGAGGCTTATTACAGGCTTCCTAGGGCGTATGCGGTTTATTCGGTCGCTGTATGCGGCTCGTCGGTCGCCGCGTGCGGCTCGTTCGGTCGTTAGGCTGTGTAGGTATTTGTATAGGAGGAAGGAATAGGGGACGCCGGATATAGATGCTGTGGTTCGAGTAGCATTTTCGATATACAGATGTGATTAATGGCCGAGATCGAGACGTAGCAGTCGTTTTTAAAGCTTCCGTTGAGGCTTGCCCTCCCAGTAAAAAATTCTCCATGCCACCACTATATCACAACGCCGGCGCTGCGCTGCTGTATACACGTCTCTATATTTGCTCTGGTAGTCTATTAGCACGATCCTAATAGAACGCCGATAGCTGCATACTAGGTTCCTGGGCTCCACCGCGTGGAGGTATAGAGTCCGATTTTCATGGAGCCCTTACTAAGGTATTATAATATAGTCTTTAGCTCTAAATACCCTAAAATAGAACGGTTCTATAAAACGTTTTAGAGGAATAATTATAATAGAGGCACGATATTATAATAGTATAAAGGTTATTACCTAAAGAAGAGAAAGGAAACAAGGTAAATCTTAATAAAACTAGTAAAAGGGAGAAGAAAGGGAGAAGATTAAGGTTAGGTACCTAAGGTTATAAAAAGGGAAAGCTAAAGGCTTTATATATATAAAAGGGAGTAATAAGGCACCCTAGCCGAATTAAACTAAATAGTAGCCAATACTACTATAATATTTAATAAAAAAGACGCTTTAAAAAGAGCTTAATAAGACGTTAGAGGAGGACGAGACTTAAGTAGATTCTAGTAGAAGTTAAAATTAAGTAACTAGTTAAAAGAAGCTTAATTCTTAAGACGATAACGTAATAGGCCCAAAACCCTTAAAGAATAATCCTTTACTTAGCTTTCCTACCTTACCTTAGTTATTACAGCCTTAATTAAATATTGTAACTATATTAACTAATTAAGGACTATATTTTAAATATATTTAGAAGATGCCTACTTAAGGTAGGAGATCTGAGGTGATATAGGCGATAGTAATATTATAAAAGGAAGATAATGGAAGAAGTAGTTAATATAATACCTAACTAATATTAGCTAGCGAATATACCGCGATAAGTTTCTACCTTTACCTAAGAACTAGAAGGAGCTTTTAGGTTACCTATATAAGTTAATATTAAGAAGAGAATCTAAACCAATAAAGGTAAGCGAGGAGAAAGATATAGGGTATATTCGACTTAACACTATACCTACACTCGTGATGTAGCTTTAACCTCTAAGAGCTTAAAGCTGGAGAGGTGTGTTAACTAAGACCGCACTTACTCTATTTCCATTACCTATTACCGACTGAGTGGCAATGGAGAGGCAATTATAAATCATCCTCAGCATCGTCGTCAGCTTTCTTGCCACCTACCCCATGTATATATAGTCTCTTTTCTTTCATAGATCAATCGACAGAGTTCTCCTTAGTGACTAGTTCGTCCGACAAAATGACTATCTTCCACTGGATGGCGCAAACATCAATGTCGTCCCCGGTGAGGGATGCGCCTCCCAAATGATAGAAATCCTTTTTCGCGCGGAAAACCATCCTATAATCCTCCCGAGGAAGAAGTGAGTAAACCATGTTTAGTATGGCGATAGCCTACTGGCTTTTATACCCAAGCTCCTTATTTATACCAACTTCAACACGCTTTAAGCATATGACGCGAAAATCCTTGAGCCAAACGCCTTCTGACATACGCTAAACTCGACCCTAAGCTCTCCAGATTCGAGATTTACGCTCATCCCCCAAAAGATCGAGAGCGTAGCTAGACGTATAACTATCTTACATCCGAGCAAGGTGTTATGTCGGTCTTTGCGCTGAACATTGTTTCGAAACCTGTAAGGTTGGTATGGAAACCCCATTGCCGTGCCCACCATGCTACATCCACTCGTTGGCAATGACGGAGAATTATGTGGTTTTTATTAGAAACGTAAGAAGATCTTGATTTTTAATTCCCATCCCCCCCGGACTGGCTGTCCTAAAATGAATTGAACTAGCTAACGGATGATTAACCCCTGACTATGAACGTCGGTGATACAATAAAACAGGTCATGGGAATGATTGAATATAATCGACAAGCTAAGACACTATTCTTTGCGCTTGATAAGGCTGGTGGCAAACTGTGTGTCGCTTTCCTCCGCTATCTCTATTATCGATGCTAACTTTGGAGACTAGTGTGGCCACATTCGCAGCGCTAAACTCCATGTTCTTCCACTCCGTAAACGCCTATGACTACATCGACAAGGCCACCGGCGATCAAGACATCCATGTCGATCTATGCAGCTTCAAAGGCGACTACTGTCCTTACCGAGAGTACCATCTAAGCAACGTGGTCGACCCGGCACAAGCATTCATGGACGGAACAACTAGTCCGTTACGAGTTAGCGGCCGTGAACAAGGCCACTCCATCCAAGACTGGACGCGTGACAGTCGCGCAATCCGTTCCTGGGGTGCCTATGGAACTGCCGCGGATCGATAGATACGCATACATGAAGCCGGGCTACCGTTATGTGTATGCGATTGCGGAAATGCCGCCGCTAACCCAGGGATGGAGGTGCCCATCGGCAGGCTTGGGAACGGGCTCAAGTGCGTCCAGGCAACGATTTTCGGCAGCATTGCTAAGACTGATGTTGACTGGCACCCGGAGAATGGAGAGAGTTGCCCTTGCGAGCCGGTGTTTGTGGCGAGGTCAGGAGCAGATGAGGACGACAGTGTGGTTCTGACGATTGTCGTTAGCATGAAAGGAACGCATAGTATTCTGGTTGCGCTAGATGGAGGTAGCCTATCCGAGATCGCCAGGGTTGTTATTCCTTAACCCGCCGGAATGCATCCTACCGTTATCGATAAGAACTAGCCAATCAGATCAACTTAATCGAATCGTCGTTTGAGTAAAATCGGGCAGCGGCCATGGCTTCGGTGGTGGCTTTTTAGCACATCGATTCTGCTGAACGTTATATTGAGTCTGTTGAATAAGGTCTATATCATTGGAAGTACGATTGGAAGGCATTATTAATAGTAATTAGCTATTCATGTTATTTTCATTCTGGTGTTCAAGCACGGACCAGCTTCCGGCAGGACGCCAGCGGGTTAAGCGATGCCCCAGGCGCACGGCATTGGGCCGCATGGGTCATTCACTGAAAATCGAGGGATGTATTGACGAAACGCGACTTCAAGCCTTGTTTGCGTTCAAGTTCTGTTGCATTCTCGGTATCGACTAGGCAGCTCGAGGGAGGTTCCCATCCAATGAAAGTTATTTGAGATTCCTTATGCGGATGTCGTGGTGACAGCTGTGTTCCTCGCACCCGACTTCTTAGAAGAAGATTTAGGAACGCGAGGTGGGCTACTGTAGGCGCTGTGGCGCTGAGGCAGACCGGCCGGCACCACCTTCCCATTCCTAAATTCCTAAATTTCCTGAGGATGGTCCTTGGCATGCATGATTCCTAAATGTCAAGTCGCAGCCTTTCAGCCTGCCTCTACATATAAAAGCTCAAATAAAGTCAAGCCCATGGGATGAATTCGTGCCACCCGTTTCGCTCATCCTCCCTCCATATTTTCCACCCAAAATTCCCCCAATTCTCTGCCCAGCTTCGGAAGCCACGCGGCGTTTTGTCGGGCTCACTATGGACACGTGCCGTTTCCCTCAAACATCGCCTTCAAGTCCAGAGTTTTCCGGGAAAGACTTCAATCCACCATTCGAGCATTTTCGTATCAAGGCATTTCTTTACACCGAAGTGTTTGAAGAGTAAGACTCAGCATGCACTTGTTCCTATATCAGCTAACAATCTATCAGTAACCGGTCACATGCTAGCTGGTCCGCAGGCCATGGGACCTTCTTTGACGGCACTCCTGACTTGGGAATCTACGACATTTCTTTTTCTGTCTACAAAGACCGCACCGAGAACACCATAGATATAACCGTTCACAGCGATAAGTTATTGGATTTGCTACAGGAGGCTTTCGAGCTGGACTATCAGTCCCCTCAGGCCCCACAGACATTCGGCTACGCTCGTTTTCTCCCGAATTACGAAGCGCTTAAGACGAAACTCCTGGACAACGAATCAAGAATATATCCAAACGCCTTATCCGAAGAGATTGTCGAGTTGGGCCTTTTCGTCCGAGAATTCCTCACCGAGCGCGCAATTTTTGACAGCTTCGGACTCAAGTTCCTCAGAGAACAGGGCATCCTCTCCGTGACCCAGTGGAAGGATATTCAGAGCAGGTCTATCCAAGATGACCTTGACGATCTCGATGAGAGTTTCAATCTATCTCCAGGTTCAGAGAACGAAACTTCAAATGAGACCTTTGAGGACGAGCACCTTTTAGATCCTGAGACTCAGTCGAGGTTGCGCAGTGCGATCTGGCGGGGTGATGTTGCAGCTATAGAGACCTTACTCTCCCAGAAAATTGGCCTTGCTGACCCGGATACTCTGATTCGCGTGTTGATGTCGGATGATCTAGCTATCTTTCGATCCTTCTTGATTCACGGCGCTATCGCTGATGGCGATACTCCTGACCATTTCAACGGGCCCCTCTACACTGCAGCAGAACATGGCTGCTTTCGCAGTTTCGGGCGAAGTGGCCCACTCTTTGCTGTAGCAAAATGTGGTCTTCTCGAAGCTGTAAAGACCCTTCTCCAACATGGGCTGAACGTTGAGGGGAACGCTGAGACATATTCAGACCCCTGGAATTCAATCCTATCTCCATTGTATGCTGCGGCATCTTGCGGATATCCAGAGATTGTGGAATATCTTCACAAGCATGGAGCATCCATTGGGCAAGCACAGCATAACTGCCCGCTTATGGAGGCTGCAAGGAATGGCCACCTTACCGTCGTTCAATATCTTCACCAGCACAGAGCATCAAATAGCGGCGGCCTGTTGAACCAACTGCTTACAGAAGCTGCAAAGAATGGCCACCTTACTGTCGTTCAATATCTTCACGAGCAGGGAGCACCACTTAGGCGCAGTAAATACTTACAATTGTACGGCCATCCGCTTAGCCACGCTGCAAAGAACGGTCACCTCGCCGTTGTTCAATATCTGATTGAACGAGGCGCCGAAATCTATGGTTGTGGCCACAATCACCCATTGAGAAAAGCTGCAAGGAATGGTCACCTCGCTGTCGTTCAATGTCTCCACCAGCACGGCGCCAATATCAACGGAACAAAATACTACTTCAGAGATTCTCCACTGGCTATGGCTGTAACGCATGGCCACCTAGCTGTAGTCGAATATCTACTTGAACATAATGCTAATATCAAGGATCATCAATCTCAACCCTCAGGCCCCAACCTATTGCCTGCTCACTAGTGCCGCGCAGAACGGTTATCTACCGATCGTTCAATGCCTCCACCAGCACGGCGCCAGTATCAACGGAACACAATACAACTTCAGAGATTCTCCACTGGCTATGGCTGTAACGCATGGCCACTTAGCTGTAGTCGAATATCTACTTGAACATAATGCTAATATCAAGGGATCATCAATCTCAACCCTCAGGCCAACCCGTTGCCTGCTCACTAGTGCCGCCGCAAATGGTTATCTTACCGATCGTTCAATGTCTCCACCAGCACGGCGCCAATATCAACGGAACAAAATACTACTTCAGAGATTCTCCACTGGCTATGGCTGTAACGCATGGCCACCTAGCTGTAGTTGAATATCTACTTGAACATAATGCTAATATCAGGGGTCGCCGACTTCGACCCTTCAACCGATATACTTTTCTCCGGATACGAAATACCCATTGCCTGCTCACTATTGCTGCGCAGAATGGTTATCTACCGATCGTTCAATGCTTGCTTGAACGTGGGGCGAATATCGATGGTGACAATGAGCGCTGTGCTCCGATTTCCGAAGCTGCAAGGCATGGCTACTTCGACGTGGTTGAATTCCTACTAGAACATGGAGCATCTGATAAACATGGTCTTTTCCTGCAGGTGGTGAAAGCTAGACACCGTCGCAATCACGCCATACAATCTCTATACAGTGATGAATCGGAACGTGCAGCCCTTCAATTTATTGAAGCAATTAGAGAGGAGAAATATCTCACGGAAAACCTCGCTGATCGTCAACGCCGGTCCCCACTGGGAAATCTCTGGAAGGAGCAAGCTACAGCTGAAATCCTTCCTGATCGTCTTTCGTGTCCACTCATAGCTAAAATACAAGCGAGAGAGAGGCAAGGAATTTTAAGGCAACGTCGAACTGCTCTTTCAGAAATCCATCAACGCCTCATCGATCAAAGCAGCAGTTCGGCAGCCTCCGAAGCATTTGCTGCATTTGGAGAAGCCTCGAATTCAGATGAAGGTATTTGGAAAGAAGGAGTGGGAGTAATGCGGAAGTTGATAAAAGGTCATCTTCCGCATGGACTTCATGAAGTCGTTAGCTGCTTGCAAGTAGCAGATGCCATGCGATTGGCTAGCTCAAACAAAAAAGTATCCACAGAATACATATATGAGTGCAGCCGGGAAGAGTACGTTGAGCTCACTATATACGATCTATTCAGCCTTCTGTCTCGGATCTTTTCCTATAGCTAACTTTACATAGATTCGTCAATGACCTCGGTCGTTGGGGTTCTTTGATATCACAGGATGAACTGCCACTATTTGCCGAGATAGTTTCAGCAGTTTGGCAAAAAGACTACAACCCTGCCAACTCTCCCTTTATCCCTTCTGATTTCAAGGATACCTTAAGCTATCTTCAGAAGCTAGTCATCAATATAATACCTCGGGCGGGCATCTTAAGGGAGACTTGGGGTCTTTCCGATTCCCAGGGCTACCGTCTACAGTCAATGCAGAACTTCTATAGGGACTCAGCACAGGTCGGAGCTCCCAAAGCTATCAAACACGCCCCACGAATAGAAGTGCTGCACCATACGAGATCAGAACCAGGAGAAAGGGAGCTCTGGAAAGAAAAGTACGAATCACCCCGTTTGTGCGATACTGAAAAACAGCCTGAGATTCCGCCTAAAGTTGTGACGCTTATGGCGGGAGCGATTTTTGGCATCATTGTCTACTTCCTGCTACGTAAGTGTTTATGGTCATAGTTACAAATGCTTGAGCTAACTGGTAGTAAAGTACTACGATTTAGCTCGTCCATTCCGTATTTGCCAGCATTTTGCACTAGGAACAGGGAAGCGGCGTTGAATTCCTTGCAGATACTGGCACGCAACTGCGCACTTCTCGTCGCATATTTGGGATTGCACCTTTCCCTTCCCAATACCTCAGGCTCAGATTGGACAAAGGCCTCAGAGTGTGCCACGACTAGCCAATGGAGTTGCGGTGTCAATAATTCGACGCCATCAAGCAGCGGTGTCTCATCTTCAGATACTGCTGGGTCTGTGAATGGAAATAGTTCTCAATACGAGAGGTAAGCAAACTATTAAAATCTATCCCTTATATTTGGAACCCATAAGCTCACAACCGCCAAGCGACTCAGTCAGAATATTTCAACCGTCGCCTTCAACACAAGCCACAGAGAAGTCCAGCCCACCCGGCCCCCTTAGTGGCTCGGTGGGAGCAGAGAAACCCAGGTGTCCAAAATGTGACAAGACTTTTGCCAACGTCGGCAACAAGAACAGACACGTCAGTTCCGATTGCAAATTCGATCGAAAGCGCGAGTTTCCTTGCCGTAATGTCGGCTGCAAACGGGCGTTGCCGTTTACACGCAAGTCATACCGTGATGACCATGAGCGCGAGCGGTGTAAGATAGTACGGCGGAGGCAGGCGAGGGATATTAATGGTTAGGCCTTTAGCTGAGTGGAGGAATCATTTTGGAATTCTAGGATTGACATATTTCTTGACATATTCTGAAAGATGGCAGGTATCTGCAGTTAGTAGAATCTTCTTGAACTAAAGAGATTTTTTTTCGCATACCTGCTTTAGAGCAATAGTCTTTCAATGGATCTGAAGCAGCGCCCAAGCTATTAACTCCGTCCTCGACCTGTTGATTCACTCATATTGACAATGTGACGCGACATAAGCAATTTTTCAAAGCAATTGTACAGTACATGCCCTTTTCATCAAGTTTGGGATGTAACAGCAAGAGCCATTATTTAGAAACTTTGAGTTTAGTTTCATCTTTGAAAGAAAAGTGATTTTGTAAGTCATGCTGCTGAAGCAGAAAGTGCATTGGTTTTGTGTTAGAGCGTCTCGTAATTATTCGTCGGTAGAGAAAGCATCCGCCGTTCATAGAGAGCAGTGATTATGAGCCAAAATATCTCGTGGCTGCTAGTGGGTAAAGGAAGGAACAATTCCACGCTTGAAAGTATCTATGCCGAAAAAGCCATGAGAGAGGTTATCCGCCATTCACAGAACGCAGAGTAATTTTGAGCCAGGTTTCATTTGCACCAAAGGGTAAGAAAAGAAAAGAAATTCACACCAAAGGTACCTATGCTAAGACTACTCATCTAAGAAACTAACTTTTCCTCCAAAAGGCGCCCATCACTCATCCAATTTTCGTCTCGTCGGATCGTCTCAGCCCACCAAGCTACCTATAGAGAAGCAAGCGAAATAGTCTCGCCTACAGTTGGAGAACTACGATCTAGTATGGGCCGGCATATGGATGAGGATGGCTCCAGACATTGAGCAAGTTCAGTTGAGGATTAGCAGTGGCATAATTGAGTACTCCTTTGAGTAAACGAAAGACTTCGAGAATCTCCGCCTCTCCAACTGCTCGCAGGGTCATTTCTCCTCTGTTTTGACCGACTGGGGAAGAGTATAATCCGAACGGACGACCTCTGGCCTGTGGGTGTGCCGTAAGAGCAGCCGCGAGCCAGGGAGGGTCATTGAGGTCTTCGCGCAAGGTCCCTTCACGGATAAGAATTGCGAAATACTAGAAAAGAGAATATTTGTTAGCTTTTTGCATACGTTAATGTCATGAACTACGGGTGAGCTACACCTCAACTAGTACTTCTTGAGCCCTTGGATGTATAGCCAGACAGTCGAACGGGGCATAGAATGCTAGACGGGGAAGACGCATCTGCATTTTTAGGAATCCATTTGTCAAAGCGACAAGGTGCGCTTGCTGGTTCGAGTTGAACCCACGACAGCTACAAGCGACAACAACAAGTTCTGTCAGCAGTTGTGCATTCAGCTTGGTCTGAAATCGCCCGTCTTGGTGGTCTGGGATCTGTCCCAGTAACTGCTGTGCTAACTTCTCCACGTAGTAAAAGAGCATATCTCGCTCCTTTAGTTTGTATGTGTCGTTGCTCTGCCAAGGATACTGTTAAACATGTCAGCAAAAGGCCTTCGCATTAATTGAGAAAAGAGTTACCTTGGCAAGGAGCGAGATCATGGCCTCGTAGGGTCTCTGTGGAGAGTCTTTGCAGAAGATGGTCTAGAGAAGGCGTGTTAGATATTCAATGTCAGCTGTTAGTAGACATGACAAAACTTACCTTCCCAGGCTTATCAGCGAATCGCAAAAGCGACCGCAACTCTTCTTCAACCAGGAAGCCTTGAAAGGCACTTTCGTGCTCTTTTGCTTGGATAATGTACGGCACAGTGCCGACAAACTCGCAGCATCTTACCCTAGGGAAGATTGCCCTCATTAGCTCCCGTTGACCCACTGCGGTCACTCTGATTTGCCTGTTTCGTAGGCGACGAGAGTAGCCGTTTGCGGCTTGATAGTCGGCGAAACTTCTCACAACTTCCTGGGCATCTTCGTCGCGGTCGAGCTCTACGAAAATATTGTGAGCTTTCCCTGTGTTCCTGTCATAGGCTACGTGAACGCTATGAAAGCAGGACCTAGGTGGGCATTGAACAATTTTCGCTGTACGGCCTAGGAGGGCAACGATCTCGTTCTTGACAATGTCAAATGGTGCCTATATGCTAGTCAGTATCACCTGGCTAAACGAAACAATACGTTATGGAAGAAATACATTCTCTATGAGAATCACTCCATGTTGCGGTACGATGAGATCTCTGGCGAGATCCCGAAAGGGCAAATACATCGCCGCCAGTGGCCAGGTTGGCACTTTCATTCCGGTCAGATCACGGTACGCAGTTGTTGCTACCCATGGGTGTGGGCGTTTAGGCAACGCGAGGTTACTAGGCGCGACGGCATTGTGCGCGATACCGCTATGGTAGAAAAGTGAGTCAGTCATTTCGAATTTTTTTGCAGTAGTTTCTTGACGATAGAAGAGTTTGTGGGGGGCGGTCTTGTTGCGGTGATTTTGATCTTGGCGGGGCAGACTAAGCACAGTGCAACAGCGCTGCAGGAAAGGGAAACCGGTTACAACTCACCTAGACACAGTCACGCGATCTGTCGGTGCAGCTTCAGAGCTAGGGCCCGCTTCAGACTTTCGAGTAATACAAGTCTGCATTGAAACACAGGGCAAAAGAAATTGGGACTGACACGGTTCAGAAATCATGACCCAAGGAGCACACTTGACTGCGAGAAGCCGATCCAAAGAGAAGATCAAAACCTACCGGCATTACAGAGGACATTCTCTCCCAGTTTCCGGGCGTATTGACGCGGTCATGGAGCCAGGATTGGATACTTGACTGAGGAAGGGCTGTGTAACTCTGAGGAGTCCATGAGGGGGCGGCCGCATTCAATCCGTGCAGTTGCCGTGAGTTCGCCATCTGAGACAATGAAGGTTAGCAAATTAGAACTTTGAGACACTACTATAAGACGGTGCAGATGAATAGGATATGCTATCCGGATGATGTGTAGCTGCAGGAGCACCGGAAACCCAGGCAATAAATGATGTGTTGTACGTTTCGTACTTCCAGGTTCTGCGCCTTGGCCATTAAGCATGCCGAAACAAAGTAAATCAAGATGCTCTTTCCAAAGCGGTATGAGACAAATTGAAAATGAGGATACCAGGGCTGGCAGTCTGAACGATTGAACACCCTGGATGCTATAGTTGATATGATATATCTGTCCGCGATGAAAGGTCCCGAAGCCCTAGTATTTGAATGACGAAGAAAGAATTTGGTTTCAGGGCCTAGCTATTCCTGCTTCTCTAGACACCAACGCATTTCCTGTGCAAGGCGCCTCTTGTTGTCGAGAGTTTAGGTATATGAAGAGTCGGAGGTTAAGATCTGAACCGTCCTGGATCCGCACCATCCTAGATCTGACGGCTAAGCAGGATAAGGCCTCAAAAAATCCAAAGTAGCTTTCCCATGCGCTTCAAGTAATGAAAGAGAATGGATCGGGGTTGGTTTTCGTTGCTAATATTGAAGAGAACCACTGGTGTCTAAACCTCAATACTAGGACCCAGATCAAGGTGCCATCCGGTAGCACACTTGACTGGGTTGTATTGAGCTGCTGGAGAAATCCCCTGCATGGCGTTTAGCTATGAAGAAGAGTGTAATGACCTCTATAGTGAGGACGAAGCAAGACGTAGTTTGGGCGGTAGGTTATTGCGTAACCAGAAATTAGAGCAATGCAATAAGCGCCTAGCTCTCCGATTGAACTACCTCTATGGCTCCTGCTCGTATAACGAGGTATCCAGTCTACTTTTGAGTGATGGTGTATGAGATCAATCAAGTGTTCCGCGACGTTGTGCAAAGCCGCCAGTATCGTTATAAGTTGTCAGTCTAGTTTGTTCTGAACAACTTCAATTGGTATAGGAGACTGCGAATATTAAGTTTTGAGTAACCGCTGATGAGGGAAGGTCGTGGCTTGGGCCCTCCTCGCTCAGACGAACTTGAAAAGGATACCAAGCAGCACGCGCCGTCTTTGCCAGTTGGGCCGGGGCTATCCTAATTTCCCCAGGAGATGAAAGTTTTATGCTTCAATCTGTTTTCAAGTAGTGAGTAGAGGCGAAGAGAGGTCAAGACTTGAATGCTCTCATACCTGTTTGAACAATATTGAAGTCAAGCGACCACGCAGTAATCCTGCCAGAGTTATGCACGCAGTTCTTTGCGATGGCAATGTGTTCGTAGCTTGTTTTAAGCCCGCTGTATGTCGTGATGCAGTGAGCTCTCCAATTTTCTGGTCACCGGAAATATGTTTCCAAACAGCTTGCGCTTAGTGCAGTAGCACTGTCAAAGCTATCTGACCACTTTCGTATGATATCTAGCAGTAACCTCAGATCAAGATTGAATGTCCCTGGGCGAGGAGGTGGAAGGGGATCGCGATGGAAATTTAGCTCCGAGCCATCCAACAGCTGAAGAAGCACTGCCAAATTGCAAAGTCGACTAAGCTACTCCGCTAGGGATGCGTCTGTACCGCTTCTAGAGATGGAGGAGATCCTGCTTCGGCCCAGGGTTCTAGTGTTAAGAGACCAAAGGTGTTTGGTGCGGCGGATCCGTCTAGGCCAAGATCTAGGAGTATGCGGCTGTGTAGGGAATGGAAAAGGTTTCAGAAGAATGCACTTACCGCGACTTCGAGGATCCAAGCTCGTTCGAGTTTGATTTTAAGATGAAATGGTGATAAGGATGAAGTGGCGGGCGATGTTGGTGTTGGTGAGAGTTTAGGTGAGAGAGTAGATGAGGCGGGTAGAAAGGAGAGCTGTGGGGGGTTTCTAGCGGCATGTCTTCGGCAGGAATTCACCTAATTTTCCAAGGAGCAGTGTGAAAACGCCCCTCAATACCCAAGGCAACCCCAAACCGTACATCAGCAAGCTCTACAACTCTCGGTAGTAGGGTAACTGGAAGAAATTGAGCGAAGAGTATCGGCCATCGACAGCTTCTTGAACTTTCTTACATCATGCCACATAGATAGGCTACGCCGCAGCCGCCCTTGGGATGCCGGGAGCAGTCTTTATTTTTGTGACTCGAGCCCCGATAGCTCTGTCGCCGAGGGCAGATGATCTCCATTCATTTGTACTTTCGCAGAAAATAATGGCAACGGTCCATCCAAACAGCGTATCTCCTCGAAAGACGGTTTCGAGAAAAGTAATAATGCGCTCCTCTGCATTAAGTTAAGTTTGTTGATACGACCCGATGAATGGAATTGGGCACTTGAGCTTTGGCTTTCGCAGAACCAATAAACTGGGGGAAGAACAAGATCTTACTGGTGTAAGCAGCGGTTGACATCCTGGTTAGAGTTTGTAGGCCAAGGAAAACTGGATTGCTTGGAAGGCTTAGGAAACTACAACGGTCTTAAGCCAACGGCTTTAAGCCAACGGCTAGGCTCCCCCTAGGCTTTTCCTTTGGGAGCTGGTTTTGGGTTTAATAGATTACTGAATCGAAGCGAACAGCTATACCTGTGACGACTAAGGCCAAGCAACAACTGAAGAGCTCCTCAGTAACAGTATCAGTTCAGCTTCTCAGGGGTGTAACAGCGCCGATAAACCAAACTATGCTACAACCAATATATTGAAGGTTCTCATGTCCCATGGCGCTAAGATACCAAAGCGATTAGCCATCCAAACATGGGGCAAAGCTACAGAGCTGAATGAGATTCTTAACTGTGTGCAGCGAGAAATATCTTGACAAATCGCTTCATGGACCAGATTGATGGCATTGTAATACAATTGGTGAACGAGTCGGAGCGGCAGTGGACGATGTTGACGGATGGAACTTTCGGGTTTGAGGAGTCCTTCATTTCGTTCAAGGACAGACGGATAATGAAGATCGTTTGGGAAGATCAGTTCTAGTGCTATAGTAGTGGACGAATACGTGTGAAAAACTTACCCTTTTGATATGAAGATAGGAAATGTCAAACTGAGGACGGTAATGAGGGGTGGTACTCCCAGAGTAACGCGGGTAGACGTACCATAGGATTTGATGCCATAGTTTCATTTGACTACCTATTCTCAAGTCCATGGCGCTAGCACGGCACCGAATTTCTTACGGCTCACGCCTATTATCACTTCGCATATTATCCCTCATATATTTCAATGCGTAAGAGCTGATTTTGATAAAACGGCAAAGAAATGGGCCACTTTCAAGTTGGAGACGATAGTTCATTATTGAGAATACTTTGAGGGGTATTCCGTTCAATAGAAACGGTTATGAAAATTACCTCATGGAGCAATCAGAATTTGTTTGGCTGCCGTAATTTTAGACAGGGCTCTGGTCTATCTAGGCATAGAATATATACCCCAAAGCCATTTTTTCCCACCAACGCCAAGCATCCATAGGGAGGTGCTATGCTCCAAGACTTCGTCGAGGACGCATCTATCAATCATTACAACATGCAGCCGATATTCAGTCAAACTGGAATATGGGTTAATGAAAGAAACAAACTAGGCATTGATGATGTCAACCAACCGGTGTAAGGAAGGATTCAGCCACAAACCGCGCCCTTGCGTTCAGCTGATGTTTGTGTTAGCCAGGTTACATAGTTCAAATTTTCAGGCACATAATGTCGATATAATGGCTTGCTACTAGTTGCGAGTACTAATGACTTACGAAAAGTTTCATTTCTGAAATCTCTTTGTCCACCTCCTCCATAAACTGAATGATGAAATCAACCAACTTGTGTTTGAGCATCTCTTCTGTATGGAAGTTGGTGATCAGGAAAGAAATGTCATATCCCTAAGCACAATTCAGCCTTTAAATCCGAATATAGGAGCCAAGTGAGGCAGCTACTTTAACAGGCTTCCTTCGAAGAATGAAGAAGGCCTCTGCTCTCTGCGTCAGAAAGCGCGTAAACTTATGCACTAGTATATGCTCTATCTCATCCGCCTGCTTAATTTTGATGCTAATCCGCACGCTATTGATACTGGGCTCGATGAACACCTTCTCATTCTCGTTCCTCGATACTGTTAACGGGTTCAGTAGAACCTCGGGAGAGCTCGCTGCTTCGATCTCAGGAACATTATGCCGCTCCGATGCTTGGGAAGCAAAATTTGAGAGGGATAGTGCAGCGGTAAGGGACGAGCGAACGCATTGGAGGTACGGCCGGAGAGATTGGGACTGCGGGGGCATCAGCTTCTCGAAGGCTACATGAGGGGCTTCTTAGAGGTCATTAATTACCATGTTGATAGAGAACTCCGAATCAGTCAAGGACGCGACCTGGTATGCTTTTATGGCCTCGTCCACTCCATGCGTGTTCTCGCTGATGACGCGGGGATGTGATTAGTCAGTTTTCTTGGTGCTTCTACGGACTGCGAGTCTTCGCCCTTGCCCCACGAAAACTTTATAGATTTAAACACATTTATCTCGTCCTTACCACCCATTCTTCGCAAGTTTTACATTTTCTTACCTTTCCGAAATGGATCCCTTACCTGGTAAGAATTAAATTGCTCTCCACTTCTGGGCTATTGAGCTAACTTCCCGGCGCTCCTAGTTGTTGTCAAACACCAAGGCAAACGTTATGATGTCGAACTAGACCCTAGCTCTACCGGGGAAATCTTCAAGTACCAGCTCTTTTCTCTAACTGGTGTGGAGCCGGATCGCCAGAAGATCCTCGTAAAAGGTGGACAACTCAAGGATGACACCGACATTTCGAAGTTAGGCATCAAGCCAGGACACACATTTATGATGATGGGCACGCCGTCGGGAGATGCTGCAAGCAAGCTGGAGAGGCCAACGGAGAAGATTCGATTCTTGGAGGATATGACCGAGGCCGAAGCAGCTCAATCCGAAGGAGCCACACCGGCGGGGTTACAGAATTTGGGCAATACTTGCTACATGAACTCTACACTTCAAACGCTTAGATATATTCCAGAACTGCAAGAGGAGTTATCTCAGTACTCTCAAAGGTAAGTGCTAGTGAATTTATGACTTTCATAGATCTAACAGCTATGCAGTGCGTCAAGCTCTGGTGGACAAAGCGAGCTCAGCCAGTTCGGTCTCGGAGGTCTCGGAGCTTCCATGGATCTTACTGCATCTTTACGTGATCTCTTTAAGCAAATGTCAGAGACCCAAGAAGGTTTTCCTCCTCTGGTGTTTCTAAACGCTCTTCGAACCACTTTCCCCCAATTTGCGCAACGTTCTAAAGACGGGCATGGTTATGCCCAGCAGGACGCCGAAGAGGCGTGGTCACAAATTGTCTCGCAGCTACGACAAAAACTCAAGATTAAGGACAGCGCAGCTTCCGGAGAGGACACAACAGGCAAAGCTAAAGATTTGTCGTTCATCGACAAATTCATGGCGGGGAAGTTCCAGTCAATCATGGAATGTGATGACCCTGCGGCTAAGGAAGGTGGCGAAGAACCGGCGAAGAGCGAGGATGAGTTCTTCAAATTAAATTGCCACATTAATGCCGAGACCAATCACCTTCGTGACGGGCTTTTATCTGGTCTTAAGGAGCAAATCGAGAAGCGGTCTGAGGTGTTGGGTCGAGATGCCATGTACACGAAGACTTCACGGATTTCAAGGCTACCCAAGTACTTGCCAGTGCACTTCATGCGATTCGATTGGCGTAGAACTACAAATAAGAAAGCCAAAATCATGAGGAAGGTCACTTTCCCCCAAGAATTGGACGCGGTGGAGTTTTGCACAGAAGACCTAAAGGAAATGTTAATTCCAGTAAGAGACAAGATTAGGGATATTCGGAAGGAGGAAGAGGATGTCGAGAGGGCACGTAAGCGACAGAGACGCATGCGCGCCGGCGAAGAAAATGATATCGAACCAAGCGGTAAAAATAAGGCTGCTGCTGCTACTAAGGAGCCGCTGCAGAAGAAGGCAGAGCAGAAAGCTGCAGCAGAGGCCAGTGCCTCTGGAGACGTAGAGATGCCTGATATTGAGTACAAGACGGAAGCACAAATTGAAGTGGAGCGCGCCGCCTCTATTCTCGCAGCCAAAAAGGAGCTTCTTACTCTTGTTAACCCGAAGCTTGCTGCCGACGAAGGCGCCAATCAGACTGGCCTTTACGAACTTCGTGGAGTGATCACCCACCAGGGTGCCAGCGCGGACAGTGGCCATTACACGTCGTTTGTTAAGAAGCTTGGACCAAAAGATCCTGTTACAGGAAAGCGAAAGGAAGAAGACGGGAGGTGGTGGTGGTTCAATGATGATAAGGTCTCGGAAGTCGATTCTGACAAGATTGAGACACTGTCAGGTGGTGGTAAGTGCTGGACGAGCTCCATTTAAACAAGTGGTCACTAATGAAATCTCAGGCCAGAGTCATTCGGCCCTGATTCTCCTCTACCGCGCTGTTCCTCTAGTCAAGATAGAAGATGAGGCGAAAACAGAGAGCAAGGCATGATCAACCTCGCTCTGAATTGCATTATGCCGAGTCTTAATGTTCATGTTCTCAGTCTCCACGGAGACCTGAAATCCTTGGGCAAGGCAGGCGTTTATCTTGCATAGCATAAGAATGAGGGCATGACTAGGTTTAGATTTTGCATTGTGCTCAGAATTGTGTTAGAAATGTTTAGATGACTTTAGCTTTCAGACTCTAAGGGCGCATTTCTCTCATAGTCCTGTGATGTCACTCACTCACGACGTGCATTTGCTTAGGTTGCGCGCTTTGAAGATGTTTCCGCGTGTCTACCTGGCCCTCTACTTCTCATTTCAACGCCAAGCTCTACACCCTCTGCTATCCGCGTCTGATCTTCGTGTATTTGCTTATATGTATACTTCAAACTTCTAATAGTGATAAATATCAGATGCGCAATGTTTTACAGTCACGAAGGTAAGCTATCTCTCGCTTCAACATAAAGGTCTTATCGCGCTCATCCTTCCAGTTCTCACTTCGCGCAAGTACGGAGTTGCTACCGTCTGGTAGGCCATCTCTCTTCGCTATACCTCGTGCTTTCATGAAGCTAATTGGCTATCTAAGGCTCGTTGCCACCCTTGGTTCTAAGTCTACGCTTAAGAAAATCAATCGCAAAGCGATCCTCGACGTCAACGTCCCAAAGGCATGCCAAACCATACAAGCGCCAGAAGCCCCAATGGCTTTGCGTCTGCAGAGCAATCTCCTGTGAGCTAGCCTTGCGCATTGTAGTAGTCTTTCTATGGTGGCGAAGTAATTGCTGACTTGTCCAAGCTACGGCCTCTCACGAGTCTATCTCCAACAATGCGGATATGTGCTTGCAGACGCGCAAAATGCGCATAATGCTATGCGTGCGATGCTGAAGATTGTCAGAAACGCGGGGCTGGACCCGGAAGCTGGCAAATCGAGGTGATAATATCAGGATTACTGTAGTAACATCTTGCTAATATCTTGAAGGCGCGGCCAGCTTGTCCTTGAAGATGATCCATCCTTCTTGCCCGACTTTGCTCTTCTGCCGCTTGATTACGATCTTGCGAACCTCGCGAACCTCGCAATCTCTCTTCCTGGCGAGACTCAACGCTCAGACTCCCTCTTAGTGACGCCTTACGGCTCTCAAAACCTTCACGATGAACAGGCTCTTGCGAGACCTATCGGAGGCCTTATCAATCCTTCGTCTGACGCTGGAGACCGCGGGGATGTTGGCGGGTTTATTGTTCACAGCGATGACGGTCGTGGAACGAGTAGACTGGCCGGTCCTAGTAGCATCATTGGACGAGAGGGCGATGGATTCCTACCCGATGCAGGCTTCGGTTTTGATGCTGAAGGCAATCTATTAGAATTCACACCTATCCAGCGAATAAGCAGTACACCGGCTGTAGGCGAAGGTCGTGCATTAGGAAGTGATGCTGGGGCAAGTGCCAAAGTTAGGAAAGAGCACGAGGAAGGTCTTAAGGCTAGTGCTAATGTAAGTTGCTTTCTCTACAACAAATCCAGTCCGCCTTTCCAACCACTTGGAGTGATAGACATTGAATAGTTCAATGAAGAAATTGAAACTGGGGAAATCAAAACCCGGGCGATGCTGAATTTTAACAAGTTTTTCATTCTGCTAAATGGGCTAATAATTATTTGAACCCAGCTCGGTGGCGACTACATGGATATCGACATTCTCGACTTAGGAAACGACTTCGATGTTCTACCGGAAGGCGAAGCATTCCCATCAGCCACCCGTCAAGCCAGTGATGAGCACACCCCCTCCTCTGAGACTTCCTCCACCGCGGAAGCACTGATGCGCCGCAAACGTCGTGCTGCGCGCATCATCCCTCTCGATCAGACAATGGAGCTCCGCAACAGCGACCTCTCACGCTGGAACACTGAATACCTTCAAAACATGGCGGAAGCCACGCGCATCAAAATGCAACACAAAGCCATCACTCAAGCTAAGAAGAATGCCGAATTCTGGATATGGGGATCGGGAATAGGCAATATCGGACGTCGGTTTGGCTACTCGGAGACCAAGACTCCATTGGACATATTCTATGGCGACGCGCTTTTCGAGGCCTTGACAGGTATTAACAGAGCAGCTACGGCTGGGCAGAAGCGCGATCGCGATAGCGGCATCGATGAAGCCACTGAAGGTGAATCGCGCCGCATTCGTCGTCGATCAGATGAAGACCAAGTCAGTCGAGGCAATGACATGGAATTAGGCGAAGGCGTCTTCGCGCCAATGGGGGACGAATATGTGGAGATGCCCCGAGATGCCCCTTCAGCACTTGATGATCAGCAGCTCTTTTCTGCTATGCCATGGAACATCTCAGCATCAATTCGTGGCTCGTCCGTGACACGCGGGAGATCAGCTCTTCGATCTGGTTTTCCAACCTCTGCCGGGCCAAGTTCTCTCGGTGGGCTTCTAGGCTCATTGGGCCGACGAGGGAGTCGCACGGTCAGCGCATCACCACTTCACGGTCGCGGGCAACCCGGTGGTCTCGAAGCTCTACGCAGTCTCGAGGGCGAAGACGAATTCGGCATCCTCGGTGGTGATGACTTTGGCTACTTAGGGGCGGGCGCCGAAGACGACTCAGACCTCTACGCTGACCCTCCGCTTATTGAGCCCCAAACCAGCCAGAAAATTCGTGATGCGCTAGATGCTGAGGGCATCAACTTTCTCGCTTTCGTCCATGATGGGATTCAGGAGAAACGGAAACGCCTTCAGGAAGAGCTGGATGCAGACTTCTTGCAAGCAGAAGCAGCGGCGGATCTAGATGAAGTGTCATTCGAAGAGCTGTTGCCACCACTGACCAACACGAGGGTTGTGGCTGCGCAGGCGCTGCTGCATACGCTGGCCTTGGCGACAAAGGGCTTGCTGACTGTCCGGCAGGATGAGCACTTTGGCGAGATCGGGCTAAGGATCGTCGAGACTATTGAAGATGCCGATGTTGCTTGACGGTAAGGCGATATATGAGATCCAGACATTGTGGATGCATGAACATGGAACAATCTTCATGCAACGATCTTAACTGCAATATAAATGGATGGGAGGTGTTTGGTGCAATTCCTCACTATGCCACTTTGCGGGTATTTTCGACAACCTTTCTAGAACGCGTGTCTTTCTTTGCTTTTACAACTCCGAGTTTCCCGAATCATAATTTGCGAAGGCCATGGAGACTCTAATCTTGCCGGTTCGGTTTCGAAGCTATGCTTCTTGCCTTTTCTTTAGCAAGGTAAAGCTTCTATGTCTACTTCTCTAGATACCCTGTTCTTAGACATCAATGATGCAATCATGTAACTCCCGTACGCCTCGTCCGCCGAATATCGAAGGATCAACGTCCGAGCCATGACCATTTCAACTTCTTCGCACTTCGGTGTGCTAAGAGGTTCAGCCCTTGTAAGACATGCCCACCAGAACTCCTAGTCCAATGACTTCTCATCAGCTCCATAAGACACCCTCCTCGGCATTGCTCTCTCACATCCCGCAGTATCTTTAACCCTTGCCAACCCCATACTCTGATCGAGATCCGCTAATATCCCCTGCAACACCTTCGCACCCGATTTCCCCGCTATTCCTAGCCCATAAAGCCACGGTCGTCCGATGCACACACCCTTAGCGCCTAGACACAAGGCGTTGATCACATCAGCACCAGCGCACACCCCGCTATCAAACGGTATAGTGACGTCGTTCCTAACTGCGTCCACGATCTCAGGCAATACTTCCGGCGACCCAATCGCGCCACCCAATTGGCGTCCACCATGATTCGACACAATAACCCCATCCATCCCCACCTCGACCACCTTCCTCGCGTCATCCACGTGTTGAGTCCCCTTCAGCACAATTGGACCCTCTTAGTTATCCCCGAGCAGCTGCAGCTGGTCCCACGTGTGCCCTCTGCCGGAGAAGACGTCGCCCTGCCAGGCCAGCGCCGCGGCGTGCCTGTCTTCATCCACGGATTTGTGCTCCAGGTGGTCCGACTGGAAGATGCGGCGGACTGCGAGGTCAGTGAAACTCGTGTTGTCGCCGATGCCTTCCATGAAGGGCACGTAGGCAGAGTCGAGGTCCCAAGGGCGCCACGAGAGGGCCCAGGTACCGAGGGTCACGATGAGGACGGAGAAGTTGCATTTGCGGGCGCTGAAGAGGGGTTATAGTGGATCAACTAACCAACCCTCCACATCTCAAGATTTGCCGTGTTGAGGAGAGAGGGGGGGAGGGTAGTCTAAATGCAAGGCCACAGTGGGTGCAGGCTTACCGATAGCGTTATCTCGTCCTCCTGCGGCCAATACAGCTGGAACCACCTCAGGCCATCCCCGCTCGCCTGCGCCACATCTTCTATCGACGATGAGGCCGCCGTACTTATGATATACGGCACGCCCAACTTGGTGGCAATCTCTGCGATGCCAAGCTCGCGGTCTCTGTGGAAGATGGTCTGCACACCGACGGGCGAGACAAGGAGCGACGAGTCGTAAGTCTCGCCGAAAACGGTCGTGAGGTGGTTTGGCGGAGCATGCGCGGGATGAGCTAGTAAGGACGGGGTGTGTTAATTCACCGTCCTACACAATACACTTGTAATGGAAGATGTTGAGCCATATCCTGCCATGGTAGCATGTCTAACACGCGGGGGAACTTCGTTGCCTTCCACTGTCGGAAAGCCGGCCTGTTCGCGCCCATTGTAGCTCCCTCGTCTGCCCCGCCGGTGACATAATTGTACCCTCGGGACGTCATAGCTTCCTTAGCCTGTGCCTCAAGTTTGTTTGGATCTGTGGTTACGGTGGGTACGACGTTCTCAAATATGCCGCGCTTGTAGATGTCGCTTCGGTAGGTGCCATACTTGCGGGCTTTCGGGTGCGGTTTGTGATGTCCTTGGATTGCGGCCGTGGATTGAGGGTTAGTATAAGCAATTGAGGAGATTGGACACAAAAATTCGGTTCTAACTGAATGGCAATTGAAGTAAGATAGCGTTGAGAATGTTATAGATTAAGTAAAGTTAAAGTTGCAGGTACTCTAAATGTCAAGCTTAGCGTCATATTTGCTGCATGACGTTGTCGATCCCCACGTGCCCAAACAGGAAAACGAGATACCTTTGACTAAAGCTTTTCACTACAGAAAATCCTTCATACCACTCTACTCCATACGAAGGGGGAATTATACGCATTAACATTATCTCGTGATTCTACCCCCCAAAACAAAGCACCGTGCTATATTTTTCCGCTCACCTGGACGCATTTGCTCGTCTCAATAATTTTGTTCTAGGTACAGAGTTAGCAAGGACGCGATGATAAATCATTGGAGTTGCTTACGGTCATTCCAGTATAGAGTATCTAAGGAATTGTCTATTAGCATTTTTATTCTTATAGGCAAGCAAAGTGGAACCCTTACCGTGCTGAACCTCCGGTCCGGTAGCACCAAGCTCCCATCCAAAGTTCAATTTGATGTATTGCATCAAGTGACTAGCAACCTTTACATGGCCGACATCCGTTGGGTGGTATTGAGGGCCCTATGGTGGTGAGTTACAACAATTTGATAAATGAGATATTCTGGATAGCTCACAATATCATTGTGCTGCATAATCCCTGTGGTATTGAAGTAGTGAACAAATCCAGTATGCTTGTAATAATTGTAAACTTCCTCAATCTCCTCGATAAATGCACCGCCTTGAGCATAGCTGTTCCCAACAGGACTGAATCCATTCCAAAGAGATACCAGGATAATCTGTGCATAGGGATAGACTTGGTGAACACCTTGTACGAACTCAAGATAGCTTTGAAGAAATTTCTCGTTAGTAACGTTGTTGTGAGTGTTATTGTCGTTGGTGCCCAGATTAATGACAACAATGTCGGCCGCTGGACGCTTGCGGAAATCCCACACTTCCGGATTGTCATTGTAGATCTCTACCGCTCGGCCAGACGTGTCTGACGCATGATACCATTGGTAGGTCTGGCCACGAGGATTTCCCCAGCAGTTGGTGTCTACCAAGCAGATCCCGGGATAAGCTGTGATGAAAAATTCAACATTCCCAAAACCAGCACCAAGACCCCAAGCGTAGGACGATATGCCTTCATATGTGGCATATTGACCTGCACTAAGCGAATCTCCGATGATCTCAATTGTCTTGGAGTAGTTTGGTAATTTAATCAATTTGCTTGAGGAGCTGACATGAACGCCAGCAATTTGAATACCATATGCCCAATTGGTGACCCGGAGT
Source organism: Cenococcum geophilum 1.58 (assembly GCF_001692895.1). NCBI lineage: Eukaryota > Fungi > Ascomycota > Dothideomycetes > Gloniales > Gloniaceae > Cenococcum > Cenococcum geophilum. Next base: position 560,800 of record NW_027137609.1, read on the forward strand.
TCTAGCGTTTGTGGGAGCTGGGCTTGCGTGGTTAGATTAAAGCTGGTGGTGGTGCTAGATATGAACTGGTGAGTGGAATTTGCCGTGACATTGGTAAACATCTAATCAATGTTAACTGACGTTCAAACACTTGACTTAAAGCAAGGCAAGAGCTTACCCAATCCTGACCGTCCAATCTATATGCAACCAAGACTCCAGGTGAAGTATAATTGCCAAAGCCGATAGCAACCTAATTAAGCATAAACCGTCAGCCTAAATTAAGTGAATCGACGTCCCAGAATGAGGGAGAGCCGGCCAAAGAAATGGCAGTCTCAAAATGAAAGAGGGACCGTAACATAGAGTACGGATTGGTCGCCTATGCCGCTAAGACGAATCTTTCATGGCGTGCAAAACCCTCGTGCGTGTTCATTCCCACATTCCAAGTACTAACTTACTTTGTCTCCGATGAAGCTGAATTTCAAGCCAGGAGCTCTAATTTCGCGTAAGCCTTCTGTAGGCAGTGTCAAGTGAGATGTTAGAATACTCACGACCACCCTGGAGACCGAATACGAATCAGTAGCTGACAGTCGTAGTTCACAGAAGAGTGCTCACATGAGATGTGCTTGCTGTCCCATCTTCCCTTGTAAGAAATCTCGCTCGCACTTGGCCCGTAAGTTCTCCAGCTACGATCGCTTGCTACTGAAGCAATTGTTGTGTCTAGAAAGACCATATCGCGCACCTGGCCATTCTGGAGAATTGTCGCGGATGCTACTGCCGCAAGAAGACTCAGGGTAGATGAAAAGAACCTCATCTTGCAGTTATTGAGATGTAAAAGGTCGAAGAAGGGCGGAGAAGCTTCCGAGTCCAAAAGACTCGAAAGCTTTGAGCCTTTTAATTCACCATGATCATGGACAAAAATTTCCAAGCTCAAGCGGGATGCTTGCTGCGAATAGCAAGACCATCGTGTCAACAAATTCCGGGTCCATGCTGCTAGATGACGATAGTTGACTATGCGATCTCCAGGATTACTCGGCTTAGTACTCTCCGCAGATCTAAGAAGTGTTAGCTTCCGGGTTTAGTCCTCTCCACCATGCTCTGGCGGGGCCACTGTTGGTGGAAGATGCAGACGGCAAAGGTAAATGACTCCAGAACGCACCCAAAGATTTTTGCGGACTTGCATCATTGAGCTGGGCGTGCTGAAAGATGCAGCATGTCTCTCACGATCACGTCCGATGAGGTGATATCTGATCGGCTTAAGGGAGTTTACCCAATATGCCCCCCGGCTATCTAGGTCGGGAATGCTTGAGCGGACAGGGCGACTCCGCACCGGGAAAGGGTAGCACTGAGGTTGCACAAGAGAGAGACAAGCAATAAGAGAAGGAGGAGTATAGATCGCTGCTGGCAACAGGGACAGCCGAGGAGCATACAGATATGTCTGTCGACGCCCAATTGCTGGCGACGGAGTGTTTTGGACGCCGCACGGTGCCTGCTTCCCGGGCCAGTACTACGCAGACGATGATGCGGTATGTAGGGCTGCAGTTCGGTCTCTATAAAGGTCTCTGGCGAGCTGCTATTGGAATGCTGGGCTCCTGGGGGGGTGCATGAGAGCGCAAAAAGAAAACACTGGTCTTGGCTTCCCCATGTCTCTCCTCAACCTCGCTCTGTGCGACTTACCACCCCTCCCTATCACGGTCATATCGTCACCGCCAGCAACCGCCAGAGACACGGCGCTCTCTCCAGCCCACGCCTGGCGCCATGAGCATCGTGTCTTTGGTCCGACAATGACATGGCCTCCATAGCAAAGACGTCTAATGGCCTCCCCCGCCAACTCCATCCCAGATACACAGCTGGGCCTCACCCAGGGCGAAATTCAATTACTCCGCCAGCACCAAGCCCTCGCTCTCTCCCAGGCCGGCAACTCCTCGTCGCGAGCCGCCAGCAATGCCTCCAGCCAAGGGCGTCTCCTGCTCGATCCAAGCAGTCTCCAGGCCTTAAGCTCTCATTTCGACCGTTTAATGTATTCCATCCAACAGAGATGGCAAACAGTGAGTATTTGAAATCTCTAAGCCTTATCCGCCAGTTGAGCCCAATCAGAGCCATTCATCGTGCTAACCTTCAGCCTCTCAGCTGACCACACAAACACAAACCGCAACACAAATCCAATACGACCGCGCGGGCAACGCGATCCAGATGGCCGACACAGAAATCGCCCGCTTCCGCGAAATCCTGAAGCAAATCGACGAGCTCCAGGTTGAGTTCGATAAGGTACGCCGCATCGGTGAGATCGTGAAAGGTTTTCGCGCACGCGTAGAACACCTCGAACGGAGAATATAAAGATCGAGTCTGGCGCAAGGGCATGTCTCTGCGCATTTCACGAAGTTACGACACCCACAGAACCCATTGTCCTCGCGGACTATATCATTATTACTTTAAGAGCGGAGGCCTCGCGGCACAAAACATCTGATAGTGGACTGTTGAGATTGGGTGTTTCGCGGCTTCCAGTGTCCTTACTGGAGTATCTGTATGTTCATTTGGAGTATACCCAGGTTTTTTTTTTCGTTTCTTTAGTAGTTTGGATCTCTCTTAACTCTAGTCCCCACCTAGTATCTCTCTTAATCCCTTCTAGTCATTCTCACCCACTAGTTTATACTATTCTTAACTTGCAGATTTGCCTGGTGGTCTCAGCAGTTCTGCTTTTAGTTGGCTAGCGCGTTTTCCTAACGTCTTTCAACCCTTTGCTCCTTATAACTATCGCTTTCGTGCTGCATAGCGTGTCTGAAATGAGCGGCATTTACTTTAAAGAATCCAGCGAGACTGAAACCGGCTAATAATTTTTTATAATCGTAAATCTTCCATATTAAAATATAAGCCTCCGATGCCTTCGTTCAAAACTTGGTTTCGGTCTAAGACTAGTATACTTTGTATTCCGCTATTTGATTTTGATGGACAAATTCCTTTCCTTGATGGAATCTTGCAGCACCCCTTTCTCCCGCATGCCTCCCAATCCAGATCTAATCTCGAGAATCTAATGTTGCAGATCGATTTATTCGATTCCTTAACAAGACTTGTGCTACACAACACGTCAGCCTCTCAATACTAGCGAGAGAACAGCAACAGGTCCCACGTTATGCCCAAGAGCAGCTATCCGAGAACAATTATCCAAAAACAGCTACCCCAAAAGCTACTCATCACTATCCGATCTCTCTCTCTGCCAGGTCAGCTTCACATAAGTCACTCTTGGAGATACCACCCACACCTCCAAACAATGGCCCAGAAGCACCCTCATCCTTACCATCAGTTAAAGCTATATCACGAATCCACCGCAAGGCCAATCTACCCCATATAATCTTCAAAATTCGTCCTCTGTCGTCTTAGGATCGAAAGCCAACAGATAGATCCAACTAGCTCCAGTCACACAGCACGAGACTAGAAACCCCGCGCAAGCAATCTAGTAGCTCAAATGAAAGCTAGAGCTCGCACTATGCGTCTCGTGACGCCTCCCCCTCCCCACCCCTCCCGCTACCGATCCCACCTCTCCAACTTCAACCACGCCTATCTCGACAGGCCCCGCGCCCTTTCCGTTCCGGCCCGTGGAACCGAGCCACCCGCCACCGATTGCAACGCAACGAGCGCAGGTACGCTGAGCGTGTCACGCGACGCCACGGGCTCGCAGGGCTTGCTCAGCGATGCTACCTCGCTGTCTCACCTACCTCACCAACGCGCAAATCCTAGAATCACACACTCCGATTCGCCCGCGACACCTTCTCGAATCCTTCTCGAAACCCTCGCCACAGATCTGAGTAGGACACACGCACTTGCGCTTAGCACGCAGTTCAGATACACCGGCTTCCAGCCTGCTAAGAGTGTTTTGTCCTTGCTGTCGGATCCACCAAGACGACCGCATACGATCGCATCAACCCCCAACCCCTCGCGCACTCCTGCTATCATTACCAAAAACGTACACAGAAAGTCGTAGAAGGCCTACAGCACCATTAACACAAGCAGCCCTGGGCCCCTCAACTCCCGCATCCGCTCCCAACTGCGTCACTAACACGACCAACGACACTCATACAATCCAGTCCAGCTACCCCGCCACGAATCCCCCTAGCTCCTCCCGGGCCAAGCACGAAGCTGTCGCGTTGCAAGGGCGGATTCGAGCCAAAGGGACCCGTAAAAGAGACCCTGTTTTAGCATGAGACATAGGCGGGGAAGTGGGCTCTGCTCCTATGACGCTGCTGTCGCGTGCGCCTGCCGTGTGGCGTCGGAGCTGGTGATCGACGTTGAGATGAGGCGCTAAGAGGCGCTGGCGCGAACTAGTGGGGCCATGGGAATGGCACACTAAGTGCTGTCAAAAAGGGGATTGGGGGCGAGTGGGAATGGGGGAATGAGGTAAGTGGGATGAGGGAGTTAACGATGTTTAGGTGGGTGAACCTGGGTAGTGGGGATGGGCTTAGTGGGTGAAGGGGCATGGAGGCGGAGACTGTTTGGGCGAAATGGATGGGGATGGAATTGGGGAGTTGGGATGAGGAGATGAGGTTTTGTTAAAGTTTAACTAATTGCTGTAGTTTGATGGAGATGCTTGCTCGAAAATTTTAGATATGTCGTCCCATCTTGAGCCGTTGGAGAGTTGAAGACCCAATGAGATATTCTGGGGGCGGAAGTAGTTATGAAAGGCCCTTGTGTCAGCCGTATATTAGGTAGTAAAGCATCTGTGAATGCGGTATGCCAGCCACCGCCACACAAACGTATGTGTTGAGGGAAGGTAAAACTTTCGAGCAGTTTACAGAGGTCAAGCTCTAAAGTAGTCAGGGTCACAGATGTAGATGCAGACGTGGCAATACAGGAATCGCTTCTCTAGTCTCCAAATTCTGTATAGTAGCTTTGCATTTTTCGTAATCTCTTGCTTAGACTTGCCTCAGCCAAGCACGGGAAATATGCCGAAGCTACTGTGAGTAGTGCGAGCCCGATGTGAGAGCAAAACGGCTGCACAGGCGCTATTAATAAAGGACTGATATAGCAACCGCAGGGAGAACCTTACCTTTAGTGTGGCGCGGTACGTGAACCGGTGGGAATATCCGGCGTTAACTCCATAGATATGCCTCCAAACACACCTTTTATAAGTCCACGAACGCCCCAGCTCCCGCGGCATCGTGTAAATGCTCTTTTTTGGGTGTAGAGTTTGGTAGATTTGTTTTGACTGCGTTCAGCTCCCCACCTGCGTCTCCAGCCAGGAAGCGGAAGCCTCTAGCCAAGCACCGAGCCGTGTACCAAGTCAAATGGTGGTATTTCCAAGGAACCGTAGATTACCCCCCTTCCGATTTCTTTTGTTCCCTAGCGATGCGGCGTGCAGACACTTCCGCTATCTTCCTTTCCATTTCTAGCTTCTTGGACATCAGTCGTGCCTTGGCAGACTCAAGCTGAGCGATTCTTTCCTCTGGTGGGGCTTCTAGAAGAATTTTCCTTTCCTAAAATGATTCCATATATCAGCAAATGAAGGCATTGGTGAGGGAATTCGGCTCGGAGGACTGAATGGAGGATAGCGGAGGCAAGTGCAATGAATCATGAAAGGGTTACTATGTATTAGGGAACTTTCTACCATGGAAAGAAGATAATGCAATTTCGCGGGATTGACGCACCTTCTTAAATTCTTGCTGGGTCTTCAACCCAGCCCCGTACCAAGCCCCAGTTGCTGTGATGGCAAAAACCGCTCCGGTCATGACAAAGCGGCGAATCTTCTGCTGCTGTGCCATCTTAGATAAGCTGAGAGCAAGGAAACTCTTCCGGCAAGGCCGTCCGGGGGATTATTCCTGGTACTTGCGTCAAGAAAACAGCATCGGGATATGGTGAAGCGAAAAGACAAGCTCAAATGAACTCTTAGAGATTCACGGAAAATCGTCGGAGCTCTGCTTCCGTACCCGCGCCAAGCACTCTCGAAGATCAACAACACCACGCGCAACCTAACACACACCACTTCAATCGCACTAAGCACAACTCGATTGCAAAAGCATCTCTGCCTCGCTCACAATGTCCCAACTTCAGCGCCCACAAACAAGCACCTCGTCACGTCTCAGCACCCTCCCTTCGCAAAAGCCTCGCCAGTTATCGCATCTTCACGCTCAACTGGCACAGCTGACAGCAAATGTGTCTGATCTCGAGAACCTGCTGCGCATGACAGCAGTGCAGGCCGAAAGCATGCGCGGCCTTGGTGGATATGCTAGTGGAATGTAAATGTGCCCCAATTGCCCGGTTTTATGAGGGTTCATGAGAGAGGCGTTAGATATCTACAGCAAGCTGACAATTTGATATGCGCAGGTTCATGGCCGCAAGCAAAGTCCTCGGCGAAGAAACTGTTCGCGGTGGTGGCAGCAATGTGGGAGTATCAGGTGGACAAGCGGATAAACAAGATACAAATGGGCCGTGATATTGATACGGAGTTTGAGGGCCTGATTGTGTGCCTTATCGACGACTAGCCTCATCTTATGCACCTTATCCGATAAAATCCTATTTTGTGGAGTGCTGGAGGGCTTCTGCCACTCACGTCATGCAATCCATAAGATATGATCTAAGACTCAGACGGTCTCCATGCTTGGAAGTAACAAGGACTTGAAGCACAACGTCGAGTTTAAGTCGCTGCTTGACGAGGCAGTGGTAGTACAAATTACTGTATCAACTCCCCAATCTTATCTTTAGTAACGGGTTGTCAAGGTGGGAGGACGGGCGTGAGTGGTTGCTAGCGGAGTGGTGAGCGGTATTCGTTGTTGAAATATGAATATTCAGCACAGATCCATAGCGAAATACGAGGAGCAATAGAGATACTGTTGTTGATTAGAAGCGATCTTGGAATTGTGTGCACAATACTTTAACCTCTGGAATCTTGTCGGGCTAGCCAATTTCGAGATGTTTAAGCTTGAGATGAAAAGTATATAGCACAGTAATTAGCTCTCAATCAACGCTTGTGCATGGCGTTGAAGTCTTATCTCATGCTCGGACTACCCCGTGAATTCGGTTCGACGGAGTTTGATCCACAGATGCAAAGTCACCATTCGTCGCAGCAGTCATCCAGCGATAAGGCGCCTGAAGAGCCGCGATAGGAAGCTGACTGCGTGGTTTTAAAAGTGTTGATATCATCGTCACCCCTGTCTCACGGTTAGCAAGTGCATTCAACGCCCAATGTTAGCGGAGGATGATCTCTGCCGGCCGATTCATTGGTAGGATCCACGAAAGCGTCGTTATCATCCGAATAGATAAGCTATCGTGTCTCAACCTTAAAGTTTTGGCGAACACACGCTCTCTGAAGTATAAAGGTCTGCTGTACCCTGTTGACTACGCGGGAAGTATTCACTTCGACGATTTAGGTTTCAGAGCACCTTTTCCGCTGTCCTTCCGCCCTCGATCTGGTACCTGCATTCTCAGGTGCCAAGCCCGACTCGACCATGTCACTACTCTACTATGGAGATCGAAAGCAATGCGACTGGGATCACGATATTAAAGGGTTCCTTTATCCAGGACATTGATGTTGAGGACGGTCGCTTTCGCCATCCAGGACCCGAACGTAAGGCTGCAGGACATCATCAAAGGCTGGGTAAACGGTCACGGGACACGGGAACCGGGAGACGGGAGACGGGAGACGCTGAATGCGAGGCCTGCACAGCATAAAGCTATAACCGGATAGAGTCATGTCCATCAACCACGGCGCGCATACACAGCTGAGAAATGTTCTCAAGGTCTATGATCGGTGAGCGAAGGCCTGCAGAGTGCAGTCGACATTGAGAGTTTCAAGGGTGGAAGGCATGAGTGATGAGACATACCCCACTCATCATCCCGCGCTCTTCTCCATGGGTCAATTGCCGTCCATCAAACCTCTCCGGATCAAGCTCCAAGTGGTTGGATGGCTTGTTTGCACGGCTAGCGTTGCCTTTCTGCGGTCTGCAAGCTCAACACGGCCTTTTTTGAGAGTCCTGTGCGCTTGATTTTTGCGGCATCTGCGGTCCTCGTCTTTTATGGGTTTGATTTAGAGCCTTCACCCCGGGCCCCCTCGCGGCCAGTCAGCAGTCTCGACCCTCAACACAACTTCAGCAGCACAAGGCCAGAATATTTTCTGGTTGTCGCGACGGCGAGGCCGATGGAAGTGGTCTGCAGAGTGCACTTGGCTGTAGAAGCACCGTTAATTTTGAAACTGTGGATGGACGTCTCTGGCTTGCAGGACGCGCCCAAGGCTGAGTCAGGCGAAATGACGGTTTTCGTCGGCTCAAGCCGCGAGCCGGTGCAGCCCAAACCTCGTTTGCGCTGACTTGCAGATTTTCTGGCAGACGTGGCTTGAGAGGTGCAGGGAAGGTGACCCCCACGAGTTCCGTCGATATTGGATCGCGCATCTCACAAGCTTTTACCCTGTCTGAAAATCCGGAAAATGGGCATTGCTCAGACGCACGCCTGGCACCACAAAGCGAAGCCGACTCCAGACTTTTTCGTAACCCGCTCCCTGCCCATTATAATTTGGCAGCTCAGGATTGGCTGCTGGCAAAGACAAGGGCAAGGCGGACCGCAGATCTGCCTGCCCACTCCAAATGGGTTACATAACGTCGAGCATCTCACTCCACCGTTAGTTCCTGAGTCACGATGCCAGTCGAGGATAAAAAAAATCCCTCCCTGCTGTATCCTAGAAATCGTGGTATGATTTTTAAAGGCATCTCTCAGAGAAACGAGCCGTGAGTGCGGATGGAATTCTAGACCGTGTGCGCCAAGCAATCACGTCAAATACCCCAAATATATTTTAGAGCTGCGTCGTCGCCACTAGATGGTACGGCTGAAAGCCCGCAGCACCGGTTTGCAGTAGACTGCCAATGGAGCTATGGGGCCGACTATTATGGCAGAGCAGCGATGCCAGGGTTTTATTCCTGTAGAACTGCTAGAAAATAATTGCTCGATCTCACAAACGTCATGGACCCCGTGCAGATCGCCATAGGACCCTGCATCCGCAGAACGTGGTATTGTAGGATAAAATGCTTACGGAAATCCGCGGCTTTTACTGAAACAACTCTGCAAAATGGCATCTTTAAGACGCAAGATGACCGAAGTATCTGTGGAGAACGAGGCTGAATGCAGGATTTCGTTCGGGAATATCACGTAGATAATGAGAAGAATTCGCTGAAGCCACCAACTTCATTTTTGCCCAGATTTGCAGTGTCGGCGCTATCTACAGCTCGGTACATTTGTGGTAATCATGCACATGCTCAAGGCCAAGCTTTAAAAGTCGAAGTCCTTAGTGAGACCAGTTGTAGCCAGTTATTGCGACGATGCCCCGTCCGCTGCTCGGAATAGGGTTCCTAGGTACCTTGGACAGCGAGTGGCGGAACCAGGATGATCCCGCTAAGAATCAGCCTTTGCTTCCAGTGCATATGGAAAAAGCCGTCTTATTGGCAGCATGAACGCGGCGTTTAACGAACAACAGGCAGAATGGACGGCGTCCAAAAGCTCAAAATCTTTGAAAAACACGTGCGTGAAGAAGGGCAATCAGAAAAAGAGGGTCCAAAAAAGACCATCTGGAGAAATGACGCAGGGCCAGAAAGACCCTGCTCAGGATTTCTAGAGGCCAAAAGCAAAACCCCGGGCCGTTGTCGGCCAAAAGAGGAAATGCCGTTGAGATTTTGGAGACTTGCGCGGTGGAGTTTCGGGGGTGGCGAGGGAGTAGCAATGTACAGATACGACTACGAAGGCCAGTCTCAGAACCTTGCCACTCTCCGGGGTTTTTCACTGAGATAGTGCCTCTCTTACACCAGCGCCCTGGCAGTTTACTTGAGGGAATCAACAGCGCGGAGAATGGCAGAGGCACGCGGAGCCTGTTGCGGTTCCACTGTTTTTAGTACCGGTCCCGAAGCGGCAACCGAGACCATCAGCAGTAGTGATGGAGGGACTGCGGCGGGACGAGGCAAACACGACGGCAGCTTCCCCTCTCGCTTGGCACGCGAAGGCATGGAAATGCGGCCATAGAAAAATGCTTCGTCATGGCCATCGACGTTTCGCGGCTTGTAGACGGAAGTTGTAGATCGATGAGCAGGATCGGTGGTCCTTAGCACTGGGTTGCGGTAGCGGGTTGTGGGCGGCGAGGATGGGGCGAGTGAGGTATGGGTATGGGAGTGAGATGGGCGGACCCTAACTAACGTCGCTGAAACTCACACGAGCATCACAAGTTCGCCCGTTGTGAAGCATTGCTTCGAACTCCTCAGCACCTTCATCACCACCCCAAACCGCCCACTTCTGCCCTGATGCACCTACATCCCACATGCGTACCACGCGCGCACCCTAGCAGCCTCATACGAAGCTTCGTGCAGGCTTCGACATTCTTCCGCTCTCGCACGGTTCATCTGCATTCCTTCCTTGACAGGGAGCCGCGGCAGCTTGCATCTAAGCGGCACAGCTTCTCCCGCCTCTACCTTTGCTTTTCTGCCGTATGACATAGCCAACAGGCAAGCCTTGCCAGAACACCGCGTTGCCGTCGAACTGCCCAAAACCCGTCGCTGCGCAGGCCTGCTCAACGCCAGTGCCTTGTGCCCTCGTTCGCTGGCCCGTCTCAGTGGCGAGCCCATCACCGTCCTCCAACGTCTCATACATCCGCCCTGCTCGGCTCGTCACCATCAGCGGCGGCGACAGCAGCTGTCAACTCTTGTAGCACCCCCTGCGGTTGTCCACTCGCTCGGGGTTGAATCCTTGAGGGTGGAAAGCGCCACACGTACGCCTGATTCGACGAGTCGGGCGACCCCCACTGGTCTCTCCCACGGCCTCAGCAACGACCACAACACCAGCAGACCCAGAAGGGCCCGAGGCCAGTCAAGGCGTCGCAACCGCTGTAGCCAAAGAGCCTGCCAAGGGTTGCTAGGCTTGTTGCAGTAGCAGGCCGGTCGCTGCTAGCCCTGCTTCTGAAATTGTCCCGACCTAATTCTCACCCATCACGCCGCTTACTGCCCACCGCTACGAGATCCAACAGGACTCTCTTCATTCAATCCAAAGCTTCCCCGTGGAAGAAGGGAAAAGCAAAACTCCAATTGAGTCCTGCCTGTCTGCATAACATCAACACCCCTCTCAAGTTGCGGGAACCCCAGAGATTTGCGCAACTTGACAGTCGGCAATGTCTGGGGCGCAATATGGGGAGCGTGGGGGAGACCTGCGCGCTTCTGCCCTCTCCGACGACCTTAACGCACCCGCCATTGGAGGACTTGCAGATCCGCAGTTCTTCCCTACATCATCTTCTCCAAAACACGTACGGTTCCCTCCAGGCCACTCTGACAACTCCTCTGGATCCTCTTCCACCATCCAGTCTCTGACATCCGCGAGCACCTTGGACAGCAAGCTGGATTTCTCACCGTCGGAGGCCGCAGCTCGCAAGGGCGTGCTTGAGGATAGCTTCTTCCCTACCTGGAAAAACGATGCAGGTGGCGCCAATCTAGACAGCCCGGAGGAGATGCAAAAGAAGGACCCGTTGGCCATCCAGATATGGAAACTGTATAGCAAGGCCAAAACCCATTTACCAAATGCGGAGCGCATGAAAAACTTGACGTGGAGGATGATGGCTATGAGCATGAAGCGCGCTGAGCTCCAACTAGAAGGGTTCGTCTTTAAATTCGATTCGGCAAATTGACTATTTTGTAGTATATGTCGGGATTAATGTTGACCAACTATCACTGCCAGGTTATCGCGAAAGAACACCGCTATAGCAGCTACGGCAGCTACAACAGCTTCGACAAGCTCCACAAGCGCACCAAGCGCACCAAACACCTTAAACGCACCCAGCGTATCCAGCGCACCCAGCGGCATCGCGCAGCTTCGAAAATCAATCGATCAGCAAGCGCAGGCGCAGCAGTCTCAATCCGACGGCATGGATTTGGACGATTTTATATTTTCTTCGTCCGTGGCCTCCCCAGCGGGACTATCTCCTTCTCCGTCGAATGAACGGTCAGCTTCCTCTAATGCCACCGCACCGGCCATACCGATCAGGAAGACTAGTCAAATGAACGATCAAACCTTCCACTTCACCCGCGCATCAGCCCCATCCGTACCACCAACCATCACAAGAGAAAACGAGTTTGGATATATACAACGGCACGTGCGCAAAACAAGTATCGACGAACGAAGGGTGAATCGCTGCCGTACCAAGTCTTTAAATGCTTTTTAGATTGGCTAACATTATATCAGCCCCGTAAACGGCCTGCCGATTGCTCTCCTCAAGTACCTGCTGTCAACAGCATAATGATACCCAATGATCCCGATGCGGAGGCGGCTTTGCATCATTATTCCCTAGATCAACCAATCCAACAACCTAGCTTCCAGCAACACGCTTCTCAGCCCCAAGTACCGTTTGCCATCGATACTTTCCAACATAACGAAGACCCCATCATCAGCTCCGCTGGTCCATTCCAGCAACAGTTCACATTCTCTCCTGTCGGATCACCTCTCATGAATCAAGGTGGTCCTTATTCCACAATGTATAATCCTAACTCGATGGCCTCATCACTTAATTCCACAGACTACTACTCTCCTCCAGGCTCAGCCTACCCTTCCACAGTGTCCACCCCACAGCCAATGGCAGAAGGCGATCAAATGTATTTCGATCGCAATGGCATGGACATACGGCACCCTCACGGTATGCCTGTGTACGGTCCACGTCGGCCCTCAAACTTGGCCAACTCGATGCAACCGCAGTACATCTTCAACCCAAGCGGAAATTCCATATTTAGCGCTGTCACTAGTGCTGGCCCTCCTCCCCCATTCTCAGCGCCCTCCTACCACCAGCCTGGACACGTCGACCCAACCCAGGTCCTACGTCACGATTTCCCGGGCACGTCTCGGTCGGAAAACATGCAAATTCCACGACACGAAAATATGTTCTCGTTCGGTGCCGATTCGGACAACGAGGATGATGAAGGCGGAGCATTTCCTGACAGGACGATGCCGATGCAAGCTGACTATTCGCCAATGGATGACTCGTCACTTGACTTCAATGCTGGCTTCCAATGGGAAACCAGCCTCTCTAACCAATTCAACCCGGTGCCGGCTCGCTACCCAGCTGGCCCGCCACGCAAGACGGTGACGATTGGCCCAGCTGAGATGGTCCCTTCACCGCAAGATCATTGGAGCCCGGGCGGAGGCCTTGGCCGAGTACATGGATCTGCGGCTTCAGTTAGTGACATTCGGAATCGCGGCAACGATCCCAGACGACAGAAAATACCCCGCACCAGCTCAACTCCGAACGCAGCAGGTTTGGTGCACCCTCAGGCTATGCACCAGCGACCTCAATCATCACCGAGCTCACCTCCAGAATCCGGCTTCAGTTCTACTGCGCCATCCCGTCCCACCAGTCCAGGCGGAACCAAAAGCGGTGATCAGAATGGCGTCCCAACAACCTGCACAAACTGTTACACCCAGACGACTCCATTATGGCGGCGCAATCCTGAAGGCCACCCACTCTGTAATGCTTGCGGGCTGTTCCTGAAACTCCATGGCGTCGTCCGTCCATTGTCATTGAAGACAGATGTCATCAAGAAGCGCAATCGTGGAAGCAGCAACACAGTTCCCGTAGGCGCAGCTTCAACAAGATCTTCAAAGAAAGCTTCTCGCAAAAACTCGCTGGCACAGACGCCAGTGACAACACCGACATCAGGTAAAACCAGCGGCGGAGATTCGGAATCCCCCAAATCCGCGACTGGATCAGTCACTGGCGGTACGACCGTTTCCAATGCCGCCAACAACGTCTCTGGTGGTATTGCCGGAGGTAAGAGCGGTGTGATTCCGATTGCGCCCGGTCCGCCTAAACCACAGGCTGCTCCGTCAGCAAACTCGGCTCCAAATCGCGGTGTTAACGTCGCACCAAAGCGACTACGAAGACAGAGCAAAGCTGGTATGCAAGAACTTGAAATGGTAGATGCCGACGATACAAGTGGGAAAGCTCCCGCACTGCCAACAGCAAGGAAGAAAGATCCACCTCTGGTGCCGACAAACTTGAGCAATCAAAATCTTGGCAGCCTTCCAATGGGTGCTATGGGCCAGGGCCTTGTAACTGGCGTAAGCGGGCCTCAGGAGTGGGAATGGTTAACGATGAGCCTGTGAAGCATTTAGGCTTTACCCATTAGACGTCTGGTTGATGGGATGATTATTCTTTACAATACCCTTGGGTGGCAACCATGGTCTAAGATATGATACATATGAAGGTGGTATTTGTGTGCTTTGCTCGCATCTCTGGATGGGATCTTACAGTGCTTGACGAGCTAATTATGGATTCATTCCATTACGCTCTCACGGCCTTCGGGATGGGATATGCGGGACGAGCAACCTCGGTCGATTTTGGAGAAGTCGTTTTGTGCATGCATTGCGATATAGTACGACAGAAGGCGCCTGGAGTTTCAATGGCTTACTTGAAAGGATTATGATCTGGCGGTGCTGACTAGTCTGTCCTTACTCCCCTCCTTGACATAATTTCGATTCATTCTTCGTTTCTGCTCTTGATACCTCAAGCCTTTTGCTATATACTTTTCCTCGCAGTCAGAGATCACTTGTAGAGATGTTTCTTCCATTTCTTGCTATTCCATTGCTTTCCTCTATTACTCACATACTCCGGAGATTCCGAGGTTTCGGTTGTCCACTGGGTGGAGGAGGCAGGCGCTCCATCACGGCTGGACACCACTTAATACTGCAAGGGGCTGGAGGCGGATCCCGGCTGCAGGCAGGCTCTCCGATCCACTGCACTTGGCGATGGATTAGCGGTTGGCGCTCTGTTGGTCTTTTTTACATGAGCTCACGGATGATTCCCTTAGATCTATGGCTGCTTTCGTTTCTCTACTCTGCTTAAAGGACGTGGATATCGAAGGCGGCTTCTACGTTTTCGATGAGTAGCCAGACGTCATGGTATATAGACGATGAGCGAAGGATGAAGGGAAAGCAAGACGATACTGACCGAGTTCTTGGTCTGGACGCAATGAAACATAACAATTCCTAATACTGTATCCGGGCCTTATGCTATATCAACATCTGCGATTGAACAAGTTCCATTCAGTGGTCTGAAATGAAACGATCCGCGGTTAACTAATCAACGTCTTCTCCTTTCCGCGACTGTTATTCGTCTTAAAAAGCCTAGCATATCATCTATTGGTTAAAGTGATGCCCCTCACTACTTCCATTCGTCAATTCAGCTGCTCGCCAAAACCCCAAGCATCAAGCTCTGACCCCTCCGAGGATGCAGGCAAGCAGCTCCAAAACGTCATTGTTGGAATTCTGAACCTCCACCTATACACTCCTTACCATACAATTCCTCATCACTGTGCTATTGACTAAGCAATCGAAACAACCCAGACAATGCCAGCAGCACTCATCCTCATCGCGGATGGCACCGAAGAAATTGAGTTCGTGACACCATATGATGGTACTCAGCCCCTCACCCAAGCTCTTAAGCTTCATACAGCATATGGTAATATAGTTAAATCCTCTTAGTCCTCACTCGCGCTGGCGTCGCGGTCAAATCGGCAGGCGTGAATCTCAAGAATGAGAGCTTCGCTATGTAGGTGTCCCACCTTCAACCCTCCACTTCGTTCATGCCCCAATGCGTTGCGCTGGCATCCCGACGTTCAAATACACTATAAAAAACCGTGCTCTGCATACTTGTTAGCTGCTCACACAACGCCCAGCTGTTCCCGCGGCGTCCGTATCCTACCTGACGAGCCATCGATTGACAAAATCGCAGCCGAATACGATGCCGACATCCTCATTCTACCCGGCGGCGGTCCTGGCGCTAAAACGTTCTGCGATTCTGACACCGTATTAGAGCTAGTGAAGCAATTTCGGGAGAGGGGGAAGTTTGTTGGAGCGATTTGTGCGGGCACAACGGCTCTAGTGAAGAGCTATGAGAAGGAAGCCGGAAAGGTACAAAAGGTTACCGTGACATCTCACCCTAGCGTCGAGAAAGAGATTAGAGATAAAGGCTGGAGTTATTCTAGTGAGAGGGTTGTAGTGGATGGGAGAGTTGTCACGTCGCGTGGGTGAGTTAAGGCTTTCTCGTCTTATACTACACAGCTATTCCTCAGGCATGAAATTCGCAGCAGCAGCTCAGTTTCACCTATACAGTACCGCTAAGAGCATAGCTAACATTTATTTTTTCAATTTAGACCAGGGACCGCACTCCTCTTTGCGCTCACAATTGTCGAAATGCTCTGTGGAACGCAGAAAAGGGAAGAAGTCGCTGGGCCGATGATCCCGCCCGCGACGCTATGAAGTGGTCCAATTTGAGTCCAACTGGTAGCTACAAAAGGCGGAGGGTTGCAAGTTGTCACGACTCCACGGCAGAAAATTGTGGGTGGTAATTAAATATTTTAAAAATTCCTTTTATTCCTTTTTATAAACTATGGCCTAGCTATAATAGTTATATATATATTTAATATAATAGATTCTTTAAGTAACTATCTCCCTCTCTATATAAATATTCCAACGATCCACCGAGGGTCCGATTTATGAGATGAAATTCAAAGGGGTTATGGAGCAGTACGCACGTGCTCCCCCCCCCCAATTCTTGCCCACGAAGCGTCTGATTTATGAGATAACATTCAACGGATAAATGTTAAGCAGTATACCAAAAGCAAAAATACAATATGCAGCAGCCACTCTCTAGCTCTTACCCACTTCCATCCCGCTGTTCATCTAGACCCTACCGCTATCAACTTTATTCCAAATCCTTCCTCTATACCTCACGATCGCCATTCAGGCTTTCCTTCGATCCCCGATCTCCCCCACCTGTTTGATGAGAGCAGCCGTATCATCCATCGCTTACAAAAAGCATTAATAAACCCCACAACATTCTTTGCGGAAACCTCCCTTTCAGGCCGCCTGCATAATGCTCTGCAGTTACGACCTTTACCTGCAGGATGCACGTTCTAGAACCGCACTGTTACCACGATTTGAGATGAACTGCAGCCGTCTAGACCAATACCATTTTTCGGCTTTTCATCGCGGATCAGCCAGTAAGAGGGCTCAGAAATAGCTTAATGACAGAACCAACCAGTCGCTCAGCATTCAGGTGCCATACAGTGATGGCCGTGCGTCCTAATACCTAGGTGCTCCTGATTGGTAAACTTTAAGCTTAATTTAACACATTCTTTTCTGTATGCTATACGTTTTTAACAGTATGACAAACAGTCTCTTTGAGCTCAGCGACGTGTCACGTGACAGCGCGCGGGCCATCGTGTAGATACCTTCTCGGGGCCTTCAAGCCCCTGAGATCCTTCCTCATAGAGCATCATATGTATCATTCCATCAGCCTGCTCAGTGCCCTGACAGATTTCTTACTGCTAAGGAGGATGTACTAAATATTTCGCATTATGCGAGGCGTGCACGGTCGTCATACCATCCACCCAAGTCGTTCGTCAAGTCTTAAATTTCTGTCCTGAAGAACCCCACTATATTAGTCTCCAAGCATAACATACTCTTATAGTACCACTAATGGAAAGCTAGTTATATAGTTGGTAGGCTCGACACCCCACTACACTAACAGTGTATTTATTAATATTCAATACTTATTAATAAGGATTTAATACTTTCCAACACTATAATAAAATTTTATTATTAAATAATATTATAGATGCTTAAAGGCTCTTTAAGTAATATTTAATTCAATAACATGTTAATAGGGTGTCGTCGAAAAGTGCTGAATCCTTATCAATAAGTATTGAATATTAATTAAAAACACTGTCCACTTACTAATTCTCCTGTCCCACATTACAGTGCTATTCACGCACCACCGCTGCTCTTACTACTCATACCATCTATCTAATCATCATATAGTTGCAGCACCGCGTATACTTCATACCACTTCATATCACACCTGATCTAGCGTCGGCTCGCCTTTTTTTTTGAAATTATATACCGTTTTAGCTACCCTAAGGGCGCCATACCAGGTCTTCTATTTTACAGAGGTAAATCCTAGGTAATCACCCGTCTCACCTACGGCAGTAATTACGTGAGGCCCTCACCCGCCTGTCTATTACATGCTGTAGGTATTTTTTTTATTATTTATTTTTTTATCCGTTGTATTATACTACGTACAATACTGCGCATATAGCCTTAAGCTATGGCGCTATAGTTCTATATACATAAATCCTTTCTAGGCAGCTTAATATATACTAGTAGCTATGTCCTAATAGTTTATAAACCCCTAAACTAGAAGTATATAGTTCCTTAGTAAACTACTAAGTTACTATAACTACTAGAGAATAAGAAAACGGTAGGAAAAACTAAAAAAAAGAAAATCCTAACACCTGTCCCTGTCCTTTTGCAATTTATTTCTATCCTTTTACTCTCTAATATATTTTTAAGAGCCTAGTAGGAGTTACCTCCTTCTAGAATCCTATTAATTTTATTCTTCTATAGAATCTTCTTTACTAGTATTATCTACTAGTTTAGCTGCTTTAAGAGTCTCGTAGTCTTTACTATTAGCAAAGTGTTTTTCTTTACAATTAATGCAAAGAGGGGTAGTGTGCTTACAAGGCTTGCCTATTATTATATAGGTTAATCTTTAAATAAATATGCAGCCGCATAATATCTATAGGCTCTAGTAGAGCATCTATCTCCTATATAGCCAAATTTTTGGCAGCTAGTGCACTGCATAGTAGGAGAGACTTCGAGGTATTTTACTACCTTAGTAGCTATACCTACAATTAAGATCTCTTTTTACTTAAGGATTTCTTGTCTTTTTTCCTTATTCTCTATAGTAAAAACTATAGAGCCAAATCTAGTCTGTGGATCGTGTCCTTTTATACTAAAGGAGATATATTTAGGTAGTCCTTGCATCCTTATAGGATTAAAGGTCTTAATTTCTTCTTTTAGAAGCTTAGAGCCTCCTTTTCCTAGGAAAGGTAAGGTAGGAACCCCATAGGCTATAATTTAAACCTATAGTTTTAGTTTTTGTTCTCTTTAAAAGGTAAAGTAGTTATACTAGATTTCCTTATACTTAACTAGGAAATCTACATTACGCTCTTCTATAGTTATAAGGAGAATATTTTGTTTTCCTTTAGTTCTAGCTATAGATGCTAAAACGGGTTTTTTTACTTACAGTTTTAGTGCAAATAGTTAATTAACTTTGTTTTTTTATAAAGAAGGTATCTAACGTGGTTATTGGGGTTTTGACTGCTCCCTAGGTTATGACCGCGCTAGCGTACCGCTTGCTGTTTTAAGTAAAGTTTTGTTATTCTGCCAAAATTAAAGTAACACATACATTTAAAAGGCGGTGTGTCGTGATAAGGCTTACCTAGGCATGATAGATATAACCTAGGTAAAGTTTTAATGTTCAAAACGGTCATAACCTAGGGAGTGGTCAAAACCCCGTTAACCACGTTAGGGGTTAGTCCTTTTAGTCTATAATTAGAATTAGCTTTTTTTCTTATAGTTGCTTTTTCCTAATTCTAGTAGAAGTAAAAGGGGTAGGAGACGGTAGTGATAAGGGTAGAGAGGACGAAGTAAGGAGGTCCTTCTTTAGCCTCTCTACGTAGGTTTCTTTAGTAGGGGCTACCTCCTTACGGAGAGCTCTTACTTCTTTAACTAGTTTTTTTAGGACACCTTTTACCTTTTCTTCTTCTTCTTTTGTAAAGGGGTTTTCTCCTATTAGGATACTTTCTATATAGTTTATTAGCCGTCTAACTTATTTTTCTTTCTTGGGTAAAGATTTTTACTAAACTTAATATCTGCTAAGCTTTTTACTAAATTAAAATGGACCCTATATTTAAAGACTTAATAACGTTCTATACCTATTATAGGTTCTATAAATATAAAGTTCTTCTCTTTAGACTAATAAACGGACCGGCTATATACTAAAGGTATATAAATAACATTCTTTTTAATTACCTTAATAAATTCTGTATGGTATATCTAGATAACATTCTTATATACTTAAATAACAAACTTAAGCACTAAGTCTATGTTAAAAAGGTCCTAGAGAGGTTATAGGATGCGGGCTTATAAGCTAATATTAAGAAATATAAATTTGGGGTAAAATGTATAAAGTACCTTAGGTTTATTATAAGTATAAATAAAATTAAAGTTAACCCTAAAAAGGTTAAAGTAATCTATAATTAAAAGCCCCTTTATATTATAAAGGGGATCTAGTCCTTCCTTAGCTTTTATAATTTTTATTACTAGTTTATCCGCAACTATAAAGTTGTGGTAAAGCCTCTTATATAACTTACCCAGAAAGACACGCTTTTTATCTTTAATAATAACTATATAGAAGCCTTTAGAGAGCTAAAGGATCGGCTTATCTCTTCTTTAATTCTTTATTACTATGACCTAGATTTTAAGTTAATATTAGAAACGGACGCTTCTAACGGAGTTATAGTGGGAATCCTATTACAGTTATATTTAGACAGTGAATAGTACCCTATTACCTTCTTTTTAAAGATAATAGATTTAGCTAAATATAACTATAAAGTATATAATAAAGAAATGCTAGCTATTATCTAATTGCTATTTTAATAGTGTGTAGAGCTTAAAGGTATAAACTCCTAGATTAAGATATATAGATTATAAAGCCCTAGAGTACTTTATAACTATAAAGCAGCTAATTAGATAATAAGCTTACTAGGCTAAAATTCTCTTTTAATTTTTCTTTATAATAATATATTATTCTAGTAAGTAAAACTCTAAGGTAGATATATTAACCCGAAGGGAATAAGATATAGGACCCTAAAATAAGCTAAGGGCCTAATACTAGACGCGCGCCCTTTTCTACCCCAAATAGCTTAACCTGCGGATCCTTAAGGAGCTATACTCTAAATAGAATAATTTAGTACCTATAAAAGAAGTCTTAAATAAACTAATAGGGCTAGTTAACTATATCCTAACTATAAACCGTATGGCTAACTCCCTAAATGTCCTCCGCAATTAAGCTATAAAAGGTAATCCCAATTTAGAAATAGAAGAAGAACTACTTCTATACTAAGAATAACTTATAGTTTTAGATATTAACAACCTATAGACAGAGCTAATCCGTAAAGCCTACTGTTAAGTTTTAATAGTATACTCTAGCTAAGATAAGACCTACTAACTACTAACGCCCTATTATTACTAGTAAGGACTTCTATTAAATATAGATTAATTTATAAGAAACTGCCACGCCTATAGATGAATAGATACCCTTAGGGATTAAGTCCCTAAGTAGCTATAACTGCTGCTAGTTGTAACGGCTCGCATAAATACCTCTAAGCTAAAGCTTGTAGATTGCTATCTAATAAAGATACTAAGCTAAGGAGGAGGAAAGGGGGTCGCGAGGGCTGGTGTTAATAAATAGGTAGCGCAAGCCGCCAAGGCGCTAGCAGTAGACGAGCCAATAGTAGGCGAGCTAATAGTAAGAAATAGTACTAGATAGTATACGATAGTACTAGATAGTATGCGGTAATATAATAGGTAGCAGAATATAGCAAAACTTGGCAGGTTAAATAAAAAGATTAAATTAGATATTAGAATAGTACTTAAAATACTATATTAAATATATACAGAATAACTAGGTATTGCTATTACTAATTATATAGTTTATATATAATATAACACTACAAGAAGGAATAGGCATATTACTATTTAAGGCGAATTGCGAGCATAAGCTAAGAATATTATTATCGCTATAATAAGTAAAGAAAATAAGTAGCATGGCCAAGTAATAAATAGAGATATTAATAAATCTTTATGTAGATCTTATAGAATTAGCTAAACTAGTATAATAGTAAATAAAAAAGTACTATAATTCTAAGAGATCTAAGGGACTAGATATTAAGGAGGGGAATAAAGTATAGCTACTATACAAAAATTTTAAGAGTTAACGACTAAGTAAAAAGTTAGACTATATTAAACTAGAACCTTTTAAAATTATATAAAGAATTTTATTAGTTATATTTAAGTTAAACCTACTAGCCAAAATAAAGATTTACCCTATATAATATATTATAATACTAAAACCTGCATATAAAGATATTAAACTACTAGTTTATAAAGTAAATACATATAGAGAATAAAAAGAAGATAAGTAGTAAGTTTTAAAGATCGTTAGTTATAAGGACATTAATAATAAAATATAGTATAAAGTAAAGTGGATAGGCTATAATAAGACTACTTAGAAACTACTATAAAACTTAAAAAACGCTATAGGAAAGATATAGGAGTATTAAAAGAGAACTAAAGATAAAGGGATTAGTTAAAGGTAATAGACGAGCTAGGTTATCTAAGGGATCTACTACTAGTATATAAGTTATTTCCGCCTTAACTTAATTGGAATCCTTTTTAGACTCCTTAGCCTTAAGATTGGCTAAACCTTATTTAGTAAGACGCAACTCCTTTAAGCGCACCTTTTTATAAACCTATAAAAGACGAATTAACTAAGTATAAGCATCTACCTAAGCCTTTAGGGCCTAAGACACTTTATTAAAACGGCGTTAGGCCTTAGCTAAGGCCTTAGCTAGCTTACTCTCTAGTCTTTTGGCCGCTACTAATATATAAAACCCTAAGATAAATTAAATAAGGAAGTTTGAAACTTTAAAACAACAAGACGTGTATACTTAGTATTAGAGATAAATTGAACTTTATAACGTGATCGGTAAGTATCCTGGCCACGCAAGTAAGCTGGCCACCTTAAAACCCCACCAAAAATTAGAAAATTCATACCTTAATATCTTAACAACCACTTAATAATAAATTCTAATGATTTAGATTTAGACTTTTATATACGCTTTGTAGCTTCTATTAAAGTTACATAATAATTAGTTGCGTAGTTTTTAAGATATAGCAATTTAGCTTTATTTTGGCCCCCAAATTATAATATTTTAAAAACCACTAAACCAATTACTATGCAACTTTAATAGAAGCTGCAAAACGTATATAAAAGTCCAAATTTAAATTATTAGAATTTATTATAAAGTGGTTGTTAAGATATTAAAGTATGAATCTTTTAATTTTTGAGGTGGCCAGCTTACTTGCGTGGCCAGGATACTTACCGATCACGTTAGGACGATTGTATATTCGCTTACGTATACTTAGTATATAAAGAAGGTTAGTAACTAAACGGAGCCGTAATTATAACATATACTAACTTCTTCTCTATATAGTAAGAATAGGACGGTATAACTTTACTAAGTAAAAGAATTATAGTTACTAGCTAGTTATAATAATTAGGTATAAAGGATCTAATAAAAGGCATTAAAAATAATAAAGGTTATTACATTAAAGACGGGAATGCTATACCTTTAATAGACGACTTAAAGATAGGAAATATTTTTAAGGATAAAGATAAAGAGGAGGGGGATAGTATTACGGACCTTATATTAGTAGTAGGAGAACTACTAAGGAGAGAGATATATAGGCTAGTTAAGATAGTATAGGAGGCACTAAAACCAATTAAGCTATAGAATAAAAGGTAGCTAAGTTATATAGCTAGTTATATTATAAATTTAGAATATAAAAACGTAAGAATATAGGAATGTAATATACTAATATACTAACGTATTAACGTACTTAGTACATTTCTTAGGCGCAGTATTATATATTTAAAGGACTACAGTTCCTACCTAGATAGTTTTCTTCTTTATAGTAAATTTTGGAATATAATTAGAGTTAATCTATTAGGTAATCACTCCACTAGTTATATTTACTTTATTAACTTAACCTATATCTATATACCTAGCCCATTAATAAGTCCACCGTAGTATTTTCTATAAGGCTTTGTTATAATAGGATTTCTACTTAACCTAACCTAACCTCCCCAAACTACTATATAAATTAGATAACTAAATTAGGTGCTAGGAAGAGGGGTTAGATAACTATAATAATTTAAACAATAATAGGGAGCTTAGACAACGCCTAAGGGCAGGCTTTTTTAGAAAGAGGGGGTAATATAACGGTACTGGAGCGCGTTACCTGCCGTATTTAACTAATTAGGATTTTCTATCCCCGGGATAGAAAATCGCTATTAGCTTGCTTACTACTAGCACCTTAGCGGCTTCTCTATATATTGTTTACCCATAACGCCCTTTTCTCTTCTTCTCTTTAGCTTAGTATCTTTATTAAATAGCAATCTATAAGCTTTGGTTTAGAGGCATTTATATAAGCCGTTATATATTTAATAGAAACTAATAATATAGTGCAGCTAATTGCGTATTTGCAGCTACTTATACTTAATACGCAATTAATATATAATGCCCTCCTCGCGCATTCTATATATGTTGCTTACTTTAAGCAATAAATAAGTGTTACTCTTTCCGTATGGTTATTATTAAGTACTTATTCTACGCACTTAATAGTATTTACTTAGTTTACGCGGTTAGTACAAAATAAATTATATTATTTTAGATAATTTAATATAATATAGCGATAGTTCTTTTCTACTTACCTATTTACTAATCTACCTACCTATCTACTTGCCTAACTACCTACTTGCTTACCTACTTACCTACTTACTTACCTACCTACCTACCTACCTACCTACCTATTTATCTATCTGTCTGTCTGCTTACTTACTTACCTACTTACTTACCTACCTATCTATTTATCTATCTATCTATCTATCTACCTTTTAGTTTTTTTTTTAAATCCGTTATATTATATTACGTATAATACTACGCATATAGCCTTAGGCTATAGCGCTATAGTTCTATATATATAAATCCTTTTTAGGCAGCTTAATATATACTAATAGCTAAGTAAACACTCTGGCCTATTTTTAAAATGCTAGGGGAGCTCTAGCGACTAGTGTTTTTTTATTTTAGTATTTTGCTTACTACGGTCTAGTTCGTATTAAGAAAATTGCACCAAGGAAATCCTAGCTCTTTTATCTATTTTTACTATATTCTACTATTCCTAGAGTAAAAAAAGCGCTCTAAAAGATAGATTTTAGTTATATTTTGCATATAAAAATAAAGGAAGCTATATAGTTTGCCAGCTTGGAGATAACTACTAGTTATTTTTATATAACTTTTTTTCCTATACCTTGTTCCTCGCTAAAGAAATAGGTAGGGAATTAGTAATTAATAGCTACTCTCCCTAAAAGTAGATTATTAATTCTAGATTTACGTTCTAGAAAACGGGTATTTTATAAGGGCGAACCTCGTTATATAAACCCACTCCTATAGGAAAAATTTCACGAGGTTGTCTTGTATAGGGTATAAACACCAATTCGCCTATACACCTTGTATTTTACGTGCTAAAGTAATACGGGCCGGCCCCTTTCCCCCTACTATAGCTACCCTTGGTGCATCTGCGGTACGCCTATAGTGCGGTATTATGTGGTATATTGTGGTGGTAGTGGTGGTGGTGGTTATAGTGGAGGTCGTCTACGGCAATAGCCGTAGACTGGTTATGGTAGAGGTCGTCTACAGCGATGGCTGTAGACTTGTTGTGGTAGAGGTCGTCTATAGTGCAATGGCTGTAGACTAGTTGTAGTGGGGTCGTCTGTAGTGGCGTCTAACATCTTAGCCACTCAGTCGAGCCAGCCACCCGGTCGAGCCACCTGTCGATCGCGATTCAAATCACCTCCTTTTCGATGCATACTACCTTTTCCTACACCACAACCATGGGCTCAACGGCCACCAAATCGCTTGATCTTGATCAAGACGCTCGAATAACACTTGCGATTTCGCATCTATAAGCTAACCCCAACCAATCTATTCGTTAAATTGCCCGAACTTTTAGTGTACCATAATTAACTCTTAACCACCGTTAGAACGGCCGTTAATTAAGTTAATAGTTTTCGCAAGCTTAACAAAAGCTCTTAGTTATTAAAGAGGAGTCTCTAATTAAATAGATTAATATAATGGCAAGCTGTAACGGGACTAGCCCAGTTACAGTAGGAATGTCTCGGTAAAACACTCGACAGATAAATTCCGACGCTTTAACCAAATTCTGCTAGATTAATTGAATTCTACCGAAGTCCGTTGAAGACCGCGTGCGTATATACGCACGTATCGACCACCAAGCCCCTAACTATTTAATTATATAATTCTCTTATTATTCCCTTCTCTTCTTTACATAACGTCTTGTTCTTAGCGAGAGCTATATACCCTTAGATTTAGATAGAATTTATATTATTTCTTTAAATCTTTCTTAAAGTCTCTCCGCGCCCTTACACTAAGGCTCTATATAGCGTAGTATTGTTAAGGCGGTTTTTATAAGCTTGTAAGAGAGGACCGAATATACTAATATTTAAAGGCTATAGTATATACGTCAAATAAGGAGGAAGGTAGAGAGGTATAATCTTATAAGCCTTATAATATTTAACAAATTATATTAAGACGTGGCTCTTATAGCCATTAAGAATTAATAAATAATAAATTCCTTAAAGTTATGGCTTAATATATAAGTTAAAGTAATTTAACTAGTTAAGAGCTATATCCGAATTAGTCTAACCTAAATCACTTACTTAAATTACTATCTTAAAATTAAGACATGCGGTTATCTAAGCTCGTTATACTTACTTACCCTTAAAAATAATATAAGAAGGCAACTAAAATCGACCTCCTAATATATATTTAATTAAGGATACCTACTTATAACTACCTAGCTCTATAGTAAAGGCTTAGGCCTATAATTAAGGAACTAATACCTTAACCTTATTACTAACTCCTAAGGCAGTTCCTTTCTTATCTATATTATATTAATCTTCTATAGAAACTCTATACTTTGCAACCATAGCTATATATAAATTAAACCATTCTTAAACAGTTTTAGGATTCTTAGCGTCCTTTCTTTTTTAATTAAGGCCTTTAGTAAATCTAGCTTTAAGTTCTGGGTGGCGATAAAGGAAGTTCTTATACTAATATTAGCCAAGCTTAGTAGGACTCCCTCTTAATTTAAGAATATCTTTAGCTATAGACTTAAGGTATTATACTCTTAGTAGCCACCCCTAGCTTATATAAGGACGCGAAGAGACTTTAGGGAAGATTTAAAGGAATAATATAAATTCTATCTAAATCTAAGGGTATATAGCTCTTGCTAAGAACAAGATATTACGTAAAGAAGAGAAGGAAATAATAAGAGAATTATATAATTAAATAGTTAGGGGCTTAGTAGTTAATACATACGTATATATACACGTAGTCTTTAATAGACTTTAGTAAAAATTAATTAATTTAGTAGAATTTGGTTAAAGCGTTAGAATTTATCTATTAAGTATTTTACTAAGACATTCCTACTATAACTAGGCTAGTCCCGTTATAATACCCCCTTTAGCTAAAGGTCCAAATAATTTTATTTTATTTAAGACTTATAACTTATTACGTGTCGTATTTTTGCGTTAGGTGGCGGTATAGGGTTTTACTAATTCTATTATTAAATAAGCTAATTAAGATTTTCTATCCCCGGGATAGAAAATTGCTATTAGCTTAGTTAAGGTAGTAAGCAGAACTAATATCTTTATAGTAGGTCTTAGCAAGGCGGATCTAACTAATTAAATAACTTTAACTGGCGGTCGAAGTTCCTTAATATCTTATATATTACATAATCATATCACAAACATTATAATATATTTTAAGTTTTTTTTTAATTTCAAGCTTCCTGCTATTATATTTTATATATTTATATTAAGTAGCAGTTATTTACCTTTATATTATTATCGGTATACTCGCTTTATTAACGGGCACGAATATCACTATATAATACGTATACGGTGTTAAAGTTGGTAGTTAATTAATTGTTCTAGAAGTAAGGGGTTGCTCTAAGGTTAGGTTAGCTAGCCTCGCTTTATAGTCCCGTAACTACGTCATATAACTAATATTCCGACACTAGAGCAACTCTAAAAGAAGGCTAATCTATATTCTAAAGTTAAGTTTACTTCTAGACTATTCGCAGCGTATACGTAATAGCTAAAGATCCAATTAATACGCAATAGCTTTTACGCTCCTTTTACAGGTCCGTAATTATAAGAAGAATTGTTAGGGGTAGCAGGTTAACATATCGCGAGGGCCGCTAAGGCGCTAGTGGTAAGCAAACCAATAGCGATTTTCTATCCCGGGGATAGAAAATCCTAATTAGCTGGTTAAATTCAGGGTCCGTACCGTTATAATTAGTTACTTAATGCTAAGTTAAATCCAAGTTCGTTTGTTTAACCCATCCTATAACTTATAAATTAATTTAGTTTGTATTAATAAGCTATTAAAGAGCCGCGTAGGGTTTTCCCTTCGTTATGGCGTTAGTAGGGTTAGCCTCTCCGTTAATCCATTTCACCTCCGTAATCTATCTCCGTTTGTAGGCTTGCCGAAGGCATATTACGTTAATTATTAGGCGCTTTTCTTGGGTGGTTTTAAGTTATACTAGACAGTTATATAAGGACTTAGAATTAGTGCAAAGTATGAGTAGAAGGTTAATTTATAGGATCTTGTCTACTATAGACTTAATTGCAACGCCGATATTAAAGCTATAGGCCGTACCGTAGAGTTTAGAAGCTAGTATGCTTTAAGTAACTCTTTTACACTTAACCGAGCTCCAATAGACGATGTTAGCCTTCTTTATAGCATCGGCTAGTATAATAATATAGCCAATCTGCGAAGAGAGGTCCTTATTATTGGTAAATAACGCATCTATAAATACTAGGAGCTATAGGGTTTTAATATCTAACTTAACGAACTTAAGGCCTCTATTGGCGTTCTCAATTTGCCAGTTTAGATGCTTGTTTAACTATTTTACGTCTTTTTTATTAGGGTTAATTACCTAAGCGGTAAAGGATAAATTAAATAAGGCTTTTGGCTGGCAAACTAAAGCAATATATACACCTCTAGCACGTTAAGTAATATACTAGTCCTTTAGAGTTAAGGTTCTTGTAGCTCCTCTTAATCCTATACTTATAGCAAGCCTAGTGCTAATTATACTAAGGTTTATACATTATCGTTCCTAAGTAAGCGTAATACTCCTATTAGTTAGTAGCTAAATAACTCTACTATTAAACTTAATGGGCGTATCGACGGTAAGTTATTCCCGTTCTTTAGCTATAAACTTAGCCTTATACAGCTTATTTTGCTCTACGCTTATAAAGGTTTTATCTACTAGGAATAGAGTATCATTAGTTTATAGGCCTATAATACTAAAGGGTTTATTACTTTATAGGAGATAGGGGTCGTATATAGACTAGTCTATATACAACTGTTGGATATAATGCGAGTAATATATCTTAAACTAGTGGTTACTAGCTTTTAGTACTCTGTAGAGTGGTTTTATAACCTTTAAAATGGAGGCCTTATTAATCCTAAGTTGCTTAATTAGCTCGTGTAAAGGTCGTACGTAGAACTCTTAATTTAGTATAGTAGTTAATTATACGTAGGCCTATAAAATATCTTAGAGGTAAAGTCGTGCCTATAAAAGCTTTATAGCGGCGATATAGAGGATTAGTCGTTGGCTAACTTATTAAATAGTTGGTAATTAGGTAAGAACCAGTTCCTTTTCTAAGTCGTTATAAGCTTATATAATTAGTTGGGATTTCTTAAAGGCTTTATCGGTTCCCTTATTCTTAATCTCGTTAATAAATCGCGAGTTAAAGAGTTGTACGCCTTATGGTATATCCGTAAGTCTTATAATCTTAAAAACTCCCTTCTTAAGTAGACTAGTAAGCTCCTTCTATTAGGAGGCGCTAAATTAAGTACTAAATTAACTGTTATCCTATAGGTAGATGGTGATATTAGTTATGGCTATAAGTAGAGGGTATTTATGAGGGCGTCCTTTACCTTATTTTGGGGGTTGTTACTAAGCTTTAGTAGGTCTCTCTAAGACAGTCTTAGGAAGGGCTGACCTAAGTAGAGGTTTAGGTAGTGATTCTGGTCTAATAATTTGCTCCTGCGATTTAGTTGCTTAAAGGTAAGGTTTTACAACCGTAGATTAAAAGGCTATAGGTCCGCTAGACAGCTTAATAGTATATATTTTACCCTTAACGGTAAGTAAGGTAAATAACCCGTCCTAATAGCTGCTTTAGCTAGTATTTTCTTCTCTCTAGACTAAAACGGGCGAATTTGGTAGGAGATTATGAATCGCATTAGCATTAAGTCCGTTTTGCATATTTAGCGCGTTAGCAATCTGTTGTTTAGCTCATAGCTTCTATATCTCTACTATAGCCTTTTTAATTATGGTAGCGCGTTATATAACCATAGGGGATAGTGCATTAGATTTAACTATTTGGGGGTAGGCTCTAAAGACTAGAAGTGTAGGAACTAGTCCTTTAGGGCTAGCTAAATTATTAATTGCTTTAAGCGCTATTTAGAGTCCCATCTCCTTATTAATTTCGGGGATTTTAGTTATAATAATCTGGTAGGCTCGCCGTAATAGACTATAGTAGCGCTCTACCATTCTAATAGAGTTATATACTTCGACCGGTACTCCCTTTATACTAATTCCTATAATAATAGCGTATTGCTTAAATTCTTTACTAATAAAGTTCTTTTTAGTATTATAGGTAATTAGGTCTAGTGGCCCTAGGTAAGTATTAATCTAGTATATCCGTAGAACGTCCTATATATATTTGGCGCTGATGTCTTGTAGCTATCTACCAGCTTAGAATCGCGTTCCTTTATTAACAATGTATAGGAGGGATAATCTACTAATGTATATAATGTCGACAATAATATTATAGTTAAAATTGAAGTCGTTTTGTAGGGTGAAGCGGAATCTGCCTAGTAATTTACTAAACTTTTAACAGTAGTGGCAGAACTTAGTTAGTTGCTTAATAGCCATTCTGTTAGTTTTATGGCCAGTATAGTAGAGTAGTTTTTGTAATTTCTTAACTAAGGGATGTTTAAATCGACGGTGCAGGCGCCGTAGCTCTATATTTATTAAGTAGCAGGGGTTCGCGTTAAAGGATTTAGATAGATATAACTATAGTAATAAGCTCTATAAGAGAAATAGGTAGCTAAACCGTTATACTACTGGCACTTTTTTGGTGTAAGTAATAATAACGTTTCTAAGGTTATTGTAGTAGATTTGGAGTCTATCTATATCCGCTAAATAGAGTAGGAAGGGGGTATCTATATAGACAATATAAAACTATATCTTGCCTATAAGGGTAACAACGTCTATAGTTTTAATAGAGGTAGTAATTCTAATGCCGAACTGCACGTTAACTTATCCTTTAGTTAAGGTATTAAGTCTTATAGATTAGTCCGCGTTCTATAATGCCTAGAATTATCCGTAACCGGCCGTAGACTTCTTTAACGTACTAGTATTAATTATAATTCCTATAAATACTATGGAAGTATAGCGTAAAGTGGCGGTTGTTGTGTTATAGTTAAACGGGTTAGTTTCCGTAGTAGGTTCTATGGAGGTTGCGGTAAGTAAGTGAGCGTAAGCCTTATTAGCTAGTTCTACGCTTATAGAGGTTGCTTTGTCTATAGTAAGAGTCCTAAATAATATAAGGTAGTAGCCGTCAGGGTCTTCTAGTTCTTCCTCGCTATTATTGTTATTAGTATTTTTGTTAGCATCTATATTTAGCACAAGAGCTTTAAAGGTCTTATTGCACTTATTATTATCATCTCCTTTATAGTAGATAGTGTATTATCTAAAGCGTTCTTTAAAGTTACCGTTATGGCCCTTATTATTATTAAAATATCTTTTATACTTATTTCTAGAACGGTTCCGCTTCTCCTCTATATATTTCTATAAGCGGCAGCTTTCCTTTTAGCAGATATAGCACTTGGCCTTTAGGGATCTGATGGTGTTTTGTCTATAAGAGCGGGTTTGTTTACGGTTGTTACGGATATTACGGCAGTATATATAATCCGTAAAGTAGGCTCCTTAAGACGGTCTTATTAAGGCCTAGGAGGGGTGTTCCTTCTCTTATATAACTATAGAAGATTGCAACTTGCTAATTAACTAGGAGAGGTCTTTAGAAGGGTTGGAAATGGCGATATAGTATGCTGGTACTCCTTAGTAAGCGGTAACTAGCTTATTTATAAGGAAGAGGTCTATATAAAACTCTAGGTGTAATCTATAGCAATATTTTAAGAGCTTATTAAGGAGTAGTTGGAAACTCTAATAGATTTACTTATTAGGGTTCTCGTTAATAATTCCTTGGAAGTTAATAGCGTTCTATTTAGTAAGGTTTCTCTAATAGTACTCTAGTCCTTTAAAGAAGTGACGTATATGGTTGTATGCCTTAGTAAATAATCTAGTTAAAAGGTTACTATTATAGTAGTGATCCTAGGTAAGTCCCTTTAGCATAGTTAGGAATGCAGTTATATAGCCTTTAGGAGGTAGACTAGCTCTCTTGCAGATATTATAGAAGATAGTTAACTTAAAGTTAAAGCTATTACTCACTCTATTATACTTCTGGTCGTCTGTATAGATCTTAGCAATAGTAGCTGCCTCTTTACTATACGTAGGCAGGTGTATAGTAGGGTTGGTATTAGCAGTACTAGGGTAAAGATGCTAGGCAGGAGGAAGACCAGGTGGGATAGGAGCGGTTGCTAGAGGGAGGGTAGAGGCAGTTGCCGTAGGCAATAATTGCTAATTCTGCGTCTGTAGGAGTTAAGTAAAAAAAGTAAGTAGTTAATCTTAGGTAAAGGTAGGTACAGCTTGCTATTAGGTGGCAGTTAGTACAGCTTATTAGGGTATAGATATAATAGCTAGTTGGGGTGTTATAGGGGTAGGTATTTGCGTTCTAGGTATTATAGCTATAGCTATAGGCTAGATTACAGGCGTTAGAGGTAGTAGAGATAGTTAATAGTTTGTAGGCATTAGCACCGTATAGGAAGGTAGTAGGCTATGGGGGGGGGTTGTAGGAGCTGAAGAAGCTATAACTGACGGGGGTATAGCTTAATTTAATATCAAAGCTGTTTATATTAAGTTAAGTTGTTCTTATAGTGCTACTATAATCATAGGGCTGACTTCCTTAAGAGCTCCTGTGATTTCCTTATCTGTCCATTCGTGAGGTTCCTCTTCTATAAGAATATTATGCAGAACCTTATAAAGTGGGTATCTATTGCTGTATATGGCGATATATACTCCTCTTTAGAGTAGGTAAGTATAGAGCTTTACTCTAATAATAGAGCGTATCTTTCTAAAGTCCTTAATAGTAAAGCCTTTAAATTCTTTTTAGAATAGCGACTATAATATATAATCCGTAAAGTTCTTATATATATACTTATAGATTTTTGTTTCTATATATTCTTCTAGGTCTTCCTCTAAAGCAGTTATTACATCAATCCCATAACCATGTCTGGTAATTCTCTCCTTCTATTTAGGATCCATCTTATTATATAAAGCAGTATGCTAGTCCTTATATATATTGTAGTTCAAGGTTGAGGTCAAGGTTAAGGTTAAGGTCGTCGAGGTAAGGGTGTCGAGGTAAGGGTATCAAGGTGAGGGTGTCAAGGTAAGGGTGTCGAGGTGAGGGTATCGAGGTGAGGGTGTTGAGGTGAGGGTATCGAGGTGAGGGTATCGAGGTGAGGGTGTCGAGGTGAGGGTATTTAAGGTGAGGGTGTCGAGGTAAGGGTATCGAGGTGAGGGTGTTAAGGTGAGGGTGTCAAGGTAAGGGTGTTAAGGTAAGGGTATTTGGGTATATACGTCCTTTACAGCCGTCGGGCCTGTAAAGTATTCTTAGCAAGACTGCGATTCTCTTAGCGATCTATTATATTGGCTATAAGGCCAGTACAAATTCTCTTAAGCTTAAGGGAGGTCGTAATCTTCTCTAAGTAAAGATATAATTCTCTAGGCGATCTAACGCGTTAGTAGTTAAGCTAATACGTGGTCTTGAGCTTTAAGGGTAATATAGCTTTCTCCTATAACTAAAATAAACAAGGCCAGGCAATCCGTGTACTGTTACTAGTACGGTTCTTAAGCTCTAGCTTATTACGTATTTCCTAATCTATACGTCTACTGATTAGTATTGGTATACTCGCTTTATTAATGGGCACGAATATCACTATATGATACGTATGCGGTGTTGAAGTTGGTAGTTAATTGATTGTTCTAGAAGTAAGGGGTTGCTCTAAGGTCAGGTTAGCTAGCCTCGCTTCGTGGTCCCGTGACCATATCACATGACTAACATTCCGACAATTATATTTATCTAGCTAAAGTAGGCCGTAAAGGATAGTCCTTATAGAATTCTTTTACTAAGGAAGGCGCGTTAGCCTTAATCTAGTTATAGGTTTCCTAGGTTTATATTTTATATCCTTTTTACTTAATAAGAAGTTTAAATTATTTAAATTATATATTTTTTTGCATATTATTAATTAAGTTAATAAAGTAAGAACTATTACCATTATTAATAACTACGGAAGATAGCGGTAGCACTTTATAAGTTATAGGTTTACCTTTTAAGGGTTATAGCAAGTTTATATAAAACGTTAGATATATTTTTATCTTAATTGGTAGTTTAAGCTTATAAGCATATAGGCTTGGTTTCTTTTTAATTTAGTATAGGCCTGTAAACTTCTAGTCTAGTTTCTTTAAGGGTTATTAAGTCTTTAGGTTTCGTGTATTTAGGTAAACTATATTACCTTCCTTAAAGTCCTATATAGGAGCTTGTTCTTTATTTATATACTACCTCTATACTATTTAAGCGTACGCTAACCTACTTTATAATAGTTCCGTTAACTACTTTATTTAATTAGCGAAGTTATACGCGTTAATTAGTTAAATCCTTTTAATTATAGGTCCTATTGTATTAATTTTGGGTTATGGTTTAAATCTAAGTTAAAGGTCTTTTCCGTAGGTTGCGTAAAATAGTGTTACGCCTATTAATTCGTTTCTTATATTATTTGTAATAAACTTAGCTAAAGGTAGCTACTTTTCCTAGTTATCTTATAGGTAGAAGCAGTATATTTATAGGTATTATTCTATAATTGCGTTTATAATTTTAGTTTAACCGTCTATCTCCGGATAAAATATAGTTAAGAGTTATATTTATATACTTAATTGTTTATATAGGGCTTACTAGAAGTTTAAAATAAACTAGCTTCCGCAGTTAGATATTATCGAATTAGGAAATCTATATAGCTTAAAGACGTACTTAATAAAACATTTAGCTACCGATATTACATTAATTAAGTCTATAAGAATTATATATCGTATTTTCGTAAGATAGTTAATAACTACTATAATATTTATAAACCTATTACTGTTAGGCAGGTTAACTATAAAGTTAATCAAAATATCTCGCCATCTTTGTATTAGAATTGGTAATGGTTAAAGTACTCCTTACTTCTTTATATAAGAGGTCTTCCTATACACGTATATTCTATATACTTAAACGTATTTTTATATATAGTTATGCATTATAGGCCAGTAATATACTTATTAGATAATCTTATAGGTCTTTATACGGCTAGGATATCCTACTATAGGGGAATTATATATAAATTTAAGTATCTTAAATCGTAAGGGTTCGGAATTTAGGACTACTATCTTCTATTAATAGTATAACCGATTATTACAGATTTTAAATTTAGCGAGTGTAATATCCTTATATTACCGTTTCCCTATTTAAATTACTTTTATTACATTTACTATCTAGGGGTTATTTTTATATTTATACTCTATTAATTTATTAATTTCTATATCTTACTTATTAATTTCCAATTTATTCCTATTAAGCTCCGCGTCTAAAAACATAGGGCGTAGTTTCTTAAAGTGTTTAGGGGGCAGTAGAATTTATAATTAATTTATTATCCGTTTATTAGAGGCGTTTATAGGTAAGTTCTATAATTATTATATTAATAAGTTAGGCTTCTAATTAAGTTTACTAGGTTAGTATATAATTTTAAAGTCAAATTATAAGAGGTATTTAGCCCAACAAATTTAGTGCTGCGTTAATTGCTTTATAGTTATAAAGTACTATAGGTTTTTATAGTTTGTTAATACGCATATTAGGAATAGTAATCCTTTAAGTTCTAAACGCTATTATTTAAAGCATCTAATAATTATAAGTAGTTCCTTATTATATATCTTATAGTTTAATTTAATAGGGGTAAGTTTCTAAGAGAGAAAGGCTACTAGGCGCAGCTCGCCGTTCTTATTATATTGCGATAATACCCCTTCTAGTACATAATTAGACAAGTTTATTTTAACAATATATTTAAGGTCTAGATTAAAGTGGGTAAAAATTAAAGTAGTTATAAAATAATATTTTAGGTTATTAAAAGCTTATTCACATTTAATAGTCTATTTAAATCTTATATTCTTCCTTATTAAGTTTATTAATAGCTAAATAATTTTTAAGAAGTAATTAATAAATTAACGGTAGAAATTTACAAATCTTTAAAATCCTTAGATGTCTTATATACTACTAAGACTTTTCTAGTTTATAATTATAGCAATTTTTTTAGGGTCTATTTTAATTCTATTACAGGATATAATTAGGCCTAAGTACGTAACTTCAGACGCATAGAACTTGTATTTCTTAATATTATATTATAAGCCCGCGTCTTACAGGCGTTTAAGGACCATTTAGATATACTTCCAATATTTAGAAAGCGAAGATAAATAGATTAAAATATTATTAATATACGCAGTAATAAATATATTAAGGAATTCGCGAAGCGTATTATTAACGTATTACTAAAATATACTAGGACCGTTTTTTACACTAAACGGCATTACTAGGTATTTAAAAAGTCCCTATTATATACAGAAAGCTATATACTTCTTATCTCCTTTATAAACACGGATTTAATTAAAGGCAGTAACTATATTAAGCTTTATAAAGTATTATACTTTCGCTAAGCGGTTAAGTGTTTCTTAAAGTAAAGAAATCGGGTATTAGTTTTAAATTATAATTATATTTAGGGTTTAATAATTAACACAGAACCTTAAGCCTTCTTTAGGTTTTTTAATAAATAGTATAAGTAAGGCGAATAGTAATTAACTAGAGTAAATAAATCCTTTCTTTAGGTGTTCTTTAAGGTATTATTATATTACTAGTAGCTCTTTTTATAATATACTATATAACGGGCCGAACTTTAGCGTTATACTAGGTTTAAGTTCTATCTTAAAATCGTGCTTATCTTAATNCNGGGGTAGTTAGTNTNNAAATNNTTTCTTAAACNTANTAATTANATNATAATATTCTTTAGGTATAAGAGGTTAGGGGTTAATATATTGCTTTAGTTCTAACGCCTTTTTAATATCTTCTAGTATTACAGTAAAGATTTTATAGTTTTGTTTTCTTACTAATAAATAAAAGGGTGCGGCTTGTACTATATAAATTTTAAAGGTTTTAATATATTATCTTCGCATTCTTTACTATAATTAGCAGTTAGTTTAAGGTTTATAGTAAGGGTAATTTATATTATATTAAATTTAAATAGTTGTGTATATATTTATAGGGCAAGTGGTATTTTAAGTAATAACTTCGGTAGTAGGTTGTATAGAATTTTAGTGTTTCTTTAACCTAGCTAATTAAAGGGTTATATTATTTCAGCCATCTATATCTAAGTATTACTTTATAATGCTTTAAGGGTATTATAAATAGGGAAACGTATTTAAGGTATTTACCTATCTACATTTTTATAAGAGCGTAGTGTATTAGTTCGCTATATATTAAAGGCTTACCATTAAAGCCTTATAGGCCTTAGGGCTTATTAAGTTTCTTTAAATTTAAGCGTTAAGTTTTCGCGTAGTTTATATTAATAAAGCCTATACTAGTAGCTCTGCTATCTATAAGGATTTATACTTCCTTCTATTTTCTAAGTATTTAAATTTCGCCGAGTATATTAAGGGAGTTATATTATGTATTAGCGCTAAAAGAGCCTAGATACTTATACTCTTCCACTTTTTATCTTAAGGTATAACTTAGCCCTAGGATAATTCGTTTTCTAAATTAACTAAAGGTAAGACGCTTTATAGCGACTAAGTATAATTTATAAAACGAGTACGACTTAAGGACTAAGAGGAGTTACGGCGGACCTTTTCAAAAGAGTAAGTTTGGCAATTTCTTTAAATACATCCCTTTTTACCACATCTAAAGTATTCTCTATTTGCGGCTTATATTCTTTATTTATTAGTTCCTAAGGATATATAGAATTAGGTAGTATTAAGGTCTATAGGGTTATATATAGGGCTTTTAGGTCTTAAAGACGGATCGCGCTTTAGAGTATATACTAGTTTTATAAAGTTTTAAATATAAGGTATAGTTAGCTTTAGGGAATAAGTGTAATAAAGCCTTATAGCAGGAACTACGGTAAACTTATTAATAGGCTAGGTATATAGGTAAACAAGAAGTCAATAGCGTAATAATAATTAGTAAAGTGGTTGCCTAATAGATTAACTCTAATTATATTTTAAGATTCACTATAAAGGAGAGAACTATTTAGGTAGGGACTGTGGTCCTTTAAATACATAACTATACTCTTAAGAAATCTCCTTAGTATATAAGGTACGTAGGCTTTACCTACTCTATTACGGATTATATAGATCCTATAGATTATATAAATCACGTTATATAACCTTAGTTACTATTCCTTATTATATAGCTCTATCGGCTCTATTCTAGACTATACTTAAATTAACTAACTAGC
Source organism: Cenococcum geophilum 1.58 (assembly GCF_001692895.1). Taxonomy (NCBI): domain Eukaryota; kingdom Fungi; phylum Ascomycota; class Dothideomycetes; order Gloniales; family Gloniaceae; genus Cenococcum; species Cenococcum geophilum. Next base: position 599,268 of record NW_027137609.1, read on the forward strand.
TTCTTCTAACTCCTCTCTAAGTAGTTATAATATTGTACTTAAAGCGTCTATAACACCATCTCCCTCCTCTTTATCTTTGTCCTTAAAGATTCCTAATATCTCTAAGTTATTTATTAGAGGTGTAATATCCGTCTAATTTAGTGAGGTTTTCAATAAGCGAAATTCCAGCCAATAAAATATTGGCATTTGTCAATATTTGCAGTGTCAATATTAAATATTGGCAATAATTTAAATAAAATTATTATAATAGAATATACTTATCTTAAAAATAAATATTATATAAATTATTGGCATATATTGGCAGTTTTATAATATAATTATATAACTTAAGATATAATCTAGTCACGTAATAGCGCGCCTTTATACAATCTTTTAACATTAACTCTTTACTTTAACTTTAACTTTACTTTATTAACACAGCAGCAACAATAATGTATATATATTATCTGGAAAGATTATACAAAGCTAATATTAACTTAGGGCTCTTATTCTCTACAACGCTGCCGCCACCGCCGCCGCCCTCGCCGGCGCCAACGCCAACCCCATCCTCATTGTAGGACAGCAGTAGTTGGCTCCCTAGTGTCACAGTCCACAGAGCCGTGCGTTGCTGGCCCTTCTAGGGCAAGATGTGGAGTTCGTACGAGGCGCGATCTCCCCTTATTAAATAGCTTCCCACTAGCCTTCGTACATCAACGCCATCTTTATACAATCTTGGGGTCGGGTAGTAGGCGACCCGTACGCTGCATGCCTTAGCGCTTACCCGGGCTACCGCCTGTTCCTATCATATCATTAGATACCTAGGCACTTTAGCGGAATATATGGGAATTATAAATGGCGTGACTATGCATCCCGCTGCTCCGTACGAGATAAGGATAGAGGTAATAACAGTAGACCTCTGCGCTTGCCACAGGCAGGGCTTAGTAGCAATGGTAGGAACAGCACGGCAGCGGCACCGTTATTAATTAACAATAACGAGCCTAGGGCTACGGCCCAAAATGCAATTATTCTTGCATAAGGTATATACAAACTTTTATTTAGTACATATTAGCATATATCTAGCTATTAGGATTATTGGTAGCACTTATATAAGATCTATAGCTTAACGTGCCGTATAAGCTAAGTAGTTGTCTTATATAATAAAACCAAAACAGATTAGTATATATGTAGATAATTAAGATAGATACTATTAAATTAAAAGCTTTATACGAAAAATGAGTTAAACCACCTTAAATAAGAGCTTAGTTCGCTGCCATTATTTCAAACATTCTACTCTTTTAAGACTCTTAACACCCATTTGTATCCTCTCCTATAAGATTATACAACGCCCTCCTAAAAAGGATCGTTCTGGTTTATTACTTATTACTAGAATTAATAGAATAGTAATAGCTAGTAGCGATAATCGTAGCCATTATACACGTTATTGCTCTTAGCACCACTATTTAAAGGCAGAAAGCTTTCTAATCTAACTTAGAGGATCAGTAATATAGTCGTTATACTCGTCTTAGCTTTAAGGTTAAGTAAACTTATTAAGATCCTTAACAATCTAATTATATAAATTTAATTCTTGTTTAGTAGAGGCTTGCCTATATAGTAAAACTAATAGCTAGGTAGAAAGAGTCTTAGGCCTAAGAGCTTACGATTAGTAATCCTTTTAAAGTCCTTTAACTTTTTTAAGTGTAGCTTTCTACTACTTCTTTTCCTAATTTACTTGGATATATTTTATACAACATTTAGAATAAAGGATAATTGCCGCAGCGTATAATAGGGATTTATTAGACTTTAGGTAGTATTTATTAAACACCTTCTATAACGGAACCTTGTAGTAGGAACTACAATAGGTTCTATCAATAGGCTAGGTGTGTAGGAAATGCAAAGACAGTAGTTAATAACGTAATAATAACTGGTGGAGTAGTTGCCTAACAGATTAACTCTAATTGTATTCTAAGAATTACTATAAGGAAGGAACTATCTAGGTAGGGACTAAGGGTCCTTAAATACGCAACCGTACTTCTAAGAAATCCTTCTTATACGTAATATACGTCTTATCTATATTAAACGTAACGTTCCTTACGTTTAATATAGACAACACGTCCAACTATTATATAACTCGCTTACTATTTCTCGTTATATAGTTCTACGGGTTCTATCCTGGTCCGTGCCTATATTAACTAACTAGCTTCTTCTAACTCTTCTCTAAGTAGTCGTAATATTGTACTTAAAGCGTCTATAATACTATCTTCCTCCTCTCCATCTTCGTCCTTAAAGATACCTAGCATCTTTAGGTCGTTTACTAGAGGTGTAATATCCGTCTAATTAATTTAGTTAATATCTTTGCTTATTATGCCTAAAGCAATTTCTTCTCTTTCTTAGGTTAAGCGTCGCCTCCGTACTATCTCCTTAATACTATTACTGGGTAAAGTAATAGCGATTCCTTGCTCTCGTTATATAAAAGAGGGGTTAAGTTACGTTGCAATCGCGAGTCCTTTTAGTCGCTAACCTTCCTCTTGTTCTAAATGCACTTGCGCTAATATACGTTTGTTATATAACGTTTATTCTATATCTAATATTAAGTATACGCGTCCTATTACTCTTAATAGTTTTTAAGTTCCCTAAGTAATTTATTATAGGGTCTTGTGTTTAATCTACCGCTATAAAGCTTAATAGTAAGCTGGCTTCTGCGCTGTTTAAGGTTTAGCGTGCCTTAAAAGAATCCGCACGTGTTCTTAAAGCTTAGCGTCTAGCTTATACTTATCTTTAGCGTTTAGAATATATCCGTAAGAAAGTTTATTTAAAGGAGTGGAAGCTTATTTAATAAGGTCTTTAGGAGCTAGGTAACGAGAGAACTAACTCTCCTTTTGTGGTAAGGGGAACAACTCTAAGTAGTTTAGCAGTCGCTCTTTCTAGGTCCCCCTTAGGTAACTCGTTCTTTAATAATCCTTCTTTATTAATATTGCCTAACCTATTTTCTTCTAATACTCCTATACCTTTCCTATAGCGTTCTTTAAATTTTCTAGTAGCTCCTAGGTAGTCTTAGTGTAGCCTATTTACTTAACCTTATACT